>NC_074690.1:15181430-15550442 GCF_029448725.1 Salvelinus fontinalis
TGTCTGGCATTGCAGTTATTCATGTCCTTTCCTTTTGAAGTGGACATCCCTCTCTCAGGTGAGAGGTCTAGACTTCCTCTAGAGCAGGGTTCCCAAACTGGCGGCCTTGTTATTTTATTTGCCTCCCACCCCAAGTTTCCTGAGCAAAATGTTTTTCTTTTTTTATTATTATTGTGGGACATAAAAGATTGTAAAAACACCAAGAAATCATCTCCAAGTGATTTTAGTTTTGTTCCCAAGTATTCCCATGCATAAGAGACACGTGATCATATGAAAGGTTTGAAATTATTATGTTTAAGTCAAATATTATATCTGTTTGGGCTTCTTGCAGTCTACAAAATGATATGTAATTATATTCCGGCCCCCAGACCATCCACTCAAGAAGAAAATCGTCCCTCGGCGGAATCTAGTTGATGACCCCTGCTGTAGAGGTTTATTTCCATGGTGGCTAGGGATACAGAACGACCACAGGGACCCCGTGAAGAAGATTGTAAGTGGCGACGGAATCAGATAAAGCTCACAGAGATGAGAGTAGAGGTGCCAACGCACGTCCGTCCGCCCAGCAGATTCAATTTCACTCAATAAATATCGCCGTGCCGCTTTCGCCTAGCTACGGTATAAATCTGCCCCTGAGGATCCCCGGGAAGGTGATACACTGAAATGGCTGTGTTGGTTCTTCCAGCAATACACTGTTGGAACAAGGTGTGAGAGGTTGGCCCATATGCACGCCTTACTTTTCTCTTTTCAATTTTGTAGCTCTCATCCCTCGCTCTGTTGCACTTCCAGATGGATACCTCTGTCACTTTGATGACCAAATGTGTCTCTCCAAGGATTAGTGCATGACTCCCTGAGAAGACAGGATGTTCTGGGCGAGAGCTGCCACTACATCAGCCGTCAACCGCACAGACATACTGTACACTCCTAGAAAAACAGTGTTCCGAAAGTCTCCTTTGGCTGTCCCCAGCCGAAGGAGGTTATTAGGCTGTTATCCTAATAACCTTTTCTGGTTCCAGGTACAACTATTTTGGGTTCCATGTAGAACCCTCTGGTGAAAGGGTTCTACATGGGACTCAAAAGAGTTCTACTTGGAACCAAGAAGGGTTCTTCAAAGGGTTCTCCTATGGGGACAGGCGAAGAACCCTTTTAGGTTCTAGATAGCACCTTTTTTTCTAAGAGTGTAGGGTTCAGTCATATCAGAGGCAGTCGCCACAGACAGATCTACATGCCATTGTCTGAGATCAGAGAATTGGTAAGACGTGTAGAATAGAAATCTGCATCGCTAGGAAATTATTATTATTAACTGCCACAGCTCTCAATTCACTTGCTCAAAAACTGTGACTTAACTCATGAGACAGGAGCTGTGTTAACACTTGTCTTCAGGAAGAGAAAACCTGACGAATGACTCAGTAATCATGGCCTCTATGCGTGCAAATACATGGGCAAATGAGTTAACAACCACCCTGTACTCACATGTTTGTAATGGCAACTTTCTCTGAGAGTCACCCAACTAAAGCTGGCCTAACCTGCCAAATGCTAATGTAAAAAAACATGACCAGGAATCTGTAACTGTCAAAAGGGCAGAGAAATGTGTCAAAGTGGCTCGAGGAAACCAAATCCTTGGAATGTCAGCCATCCAAAGGAGCTGTAATCGGCCAAGGCAAATCCAAACAGGAAGGTAAGCCTGTTTGATGCATTAATACAGTATGGGCTCTGCAGATAATAAAATCCCAGGACGGTTTAGAAAGTTCTGGGCCATGGAAATGGGAAGGGCAGTTCCTATAATCCTGACGGACACAAATCCATTGCGTGAGACTTGGTGAGAGGAAGTGGGGGGGGGGGGGGGGGGTATTCAATGACAGACTTCAGCTGAGAGAGCCTTCTCTAACAACTGATGCTAAACATGAGCAATGGCCATGGAGATGCTAGAGCAGGGGAAGAACTAGCACTGTATATGGAGTTGGTATCTCATAACCGACGATGTCTTCATGAGCCTCTCATAACCGACGATGTCTTCATGAGCCTCTCATAATCAACGATGTCTTCATGAGCTTCTCGTACCCAACGATGTCTTCATGACCCTCTCATAACCAACGATGTCTTCATGAGCCTCTCATAACCAACGATGTCTTCATGAGCCTCTCATAACCAACGATGTCGTCATGGGCCTCTCATAACCAACGATGTCTTCATGAGCCTCTCATAACCAACGATGTCTTCATGAGCCTCTCATAACCAACAATGTCTTCATGAGCCTCTCATAATCAACGATGTCTTCATGAGCTTCTCGTACCCAACGATGTCTTCATGGGCCACTCATAACCAACGATGTCTTCATGAGCCTCTCATAACCAACGATGTCTTCATGAGCCTCTCATAACCAACGATGTCTTCATGGGCCTCTCATAACCAACGATGTCTTCATGAGCCTCTCATAACCAACGATGTCTTCATGAGCCTCTCATAACCAACGATGTCTTCATGAGCCTCTCATAACCAACGATGTCTTCATGAGCCTCTCATAACCAACGATGTCTTCATGAGCCTCTCATAACCAACAATGTCTTCATGAGCTTCTCATAACCAACGATGTCTTCATGAGCCTCTCATAACCAACGATGTCTTCATGGGCCTCTCATAACCAACGATGTCTTCATGAGCCTCTCATAACCAACGATGTCTTCATGAGCCTCTCATAACCAACAATGTCTTCATGAGCTTCTCATAACCAACGATGTCTTCATGAGCCTCTCATAACCAACAATGTCTTCATGAACCTCTCATAATCAACGATGTCTTCATGAGCCTCTCATAACCAACGATGTCTTCATGAGCTTCTCATAACCAACGATGTCTTCATGAGCTTCTCATAACCAACGATGTCTTCATGAGCTTCTCGTACCCAACGATGTCTTCATGAGCTTCTCGTACCCAACGATGTCTTCATGAGCTTCTCATAACCAACGATGTCTTCATGAGCCTCTCATAACCAACGATGTCTTCATGAGCCTCTCATAATCAACGATGTCTTCATGAGCCTCTCATAACCAACAATGTCTTCATAAGCCTCTCATAACCAACAATGTTTTCATAAGCCTCAATTTGTGCAGGTAATTTTAGAGGAGTGATCAACAGACGACGCAATTAAATTACAGAGCGTCGGATTGCTGACTCAATATTGAACACGGTTGTTAATTAATTTAATGGAGGTTACCAGCATTCTCGTGTAATTGTGTTCTAACCTACCAGTCAATCATATTACCAATGAAATGTAGACTCAGAAGTGTAAATGCAGCTGCCTGCGCCCTAAACCAGTTTTATCAACCCATCAACAAATATCATGACATGACATTTAGAAACTAAATGTCTCATTTTGGATAATTACAGTAAACACAATGTTTTTCATTGGTGCATGAATTCCTCCTGTTCTCTGAAATCAAGATTGTCCTTGCCAGAGTCGCCTTCAGATCGCTGCCTAGAGAATTAGCGTTGACAATTTTTTATTGGAGTGAAATTACGGTAGCCATATAAATGTAATTGAAATATTGGTCGGATTTCACCAGAGCTGGGCCCACCTAGTATGCAGTGAGTGTTCTGTTCACTGATCCCAACACTAGGACCAAACCGGCTCCTAAAAATAAATGATTCCTTCGCTGCTGCACATGACAGAGGTCAGGAGGTCGGGTAGTTCAAGGGTGAAGGTAATCTATTATTCGAATAATACAGCACACCAATCAATAATGTGAGTGATAATCTATTATTACAATTAAAAACAAAACAAGTTTTAAGTGAGAAATAGGTATTGGTCTGAAGTTGAAAAAGAAAGGAAATGAACAAGCAGCTGCGGGGAGGCGTGTGGCCCCTACCTCCTTGGGTTCAGGCTCTGACTCAACGAAGGAGAGGCGATGGGGGTTCCCGACGCTCCTGAAGGAGTTATCCAGTCGGATGACCATCGCGATGAGCGTGTCTAAGGTTAGATTGTCGTCTCGGGAACGCCAACTCCGTCTGGACGTCTTCTGAATAATGTGCAGAGTGCCGGCTCATTCCATCCGCTGGATGCTGCCACTGTCCGAAATCTGAGCACGTACTCCACCGTGGTCTGGCCATCCTGCCCCCCCCCCCCCTCTCCCCTCCGGTGGATGTCCGAAGACCATCCTGAACAGAGTGGGAGAGAGGAGAGGAGGAGCTGAGTTCCTATGAGAGATTCATGGCTCTGTTCAGGGGAGGGTCTTCGACCATCCACCGGATGGTGCTGGGTTCCGGTGGACGACATTCTAGATCCCAACATCATCCAAGAATTCCACCTTCCCCGTCCAGACCCGCTCCTCGCCATCTGGGCCGTTCTCCTGGCCGGCTTCGTCCTGCAGCTGGAACCGCGTGTCGGAGGGAGGGTGTAATGTCACATCTACTCCCTCTCCTCCTCTCCGGCGCTCAACGTCGCCGGTCTACTAACCCCCAGGCCCTGGCAACCCATCATCACGCACGCCTGGCAACCGTCATTACACACAACTGGCAACCTTCATTAAACACACCTGGCAACCTTCATTACACACACCTGGCAACCTTCATTACACACACCTGACAACCTTCATTACACACACCTGGCAACCTTCATTACACACACCTGGCACCCTTCATTACACACACCTGGCAACCTTCATTACGCCCTCATGCTTCTTGACTTCATGCGTTAACGTTACACCACTACACGTATCGTGGAGATTAAGAAGTGAGTATAAGCCATGCCCACAAAAAAAGTGGGTATACGGCATATACATGTGTATTACCTCCACTACACCACTGATCTTAACTCCTCCTCCACTAACCGGATTGGTTGAAACAGTGCAGAAGAGAACCTCCCCCAACAGTTTTTTTCTTCTTCTCGTCAAGACCAATATCTAGGGGGATCTAGTTTCAGGCGCTTCTTTTACACCTGCTACATTTGGTTAGGTTCTCGGTAGCGAACGGACAGCTCATGACGAGAGACGTGTGTGGTGCACCTCCAGTCAAATTGGTTTGCACATTTTCATGGACATTGGTTTATATTGGCATGGATATGATGATAGGGAGATTTGAATTTAACATTGAGTTTCAACAAATGCCATACAAATACATCACACAGATCAATAGGTGAATGCCAAGCTTTCTCCTTACATTTCTCTACCTCTTAATCTCTCTCACATTCTCTCAACCTCCCTCCCTCGCTCCCTCGCTCCCTCCCTCCCTCCCTCCCCTACATGTCTATTGGTATTTATTCCTCTCAGGTTCTCCAGCTCTCTCTTCCTCTATTCATCCCTTCGTTTTCCATCCTTCCCCCAGTGGGAAAAACAGACATCATGGTCACGTTATATACTAGTTGTCTAAAGGAAGGGTTTTTAGCAAGCAGAATATGTTTTTATCTGGTTGTTATCTGGATATCTGACCAGATAACAACCAAAAGATGACGTCGTTCCCATGACAATTTGATTTCCTCATGGCAAAAAAGTTGTGAAAGAGACCAGTCGGTTGCTGCAATCTGGTTATACGACAACTTCTAAACCAGAAGTGATCAATAGGACATCGCGAGTCAGCCAGTTCTTTCTCTCCTTCCCTCTCTCTATCGTCTTCAGTCTCTAAGCGTGAGGCGTCTCTCAGACAGAATTATTTATTAGGTACAAATGGAGTAGGGGGTATTTTTGGTTGCTAAATGATTTCCAGTTTACTGCGCTCCTCCACCCCCTGATACCATTTTTTCAACAGTCATTTTCATACCATGAATTTCATACCATGAAAGTGAAGAGAAATGACTGGTGGAAAGGATCCTTTGGACCAGATGTCCCCTGAGAAAGAAGTTCCTTCGATTGATTTTATTATAAGTCATGAACATCCACAGGGAAAAAATGCAGTTGTGACAATCACAGGCTTTAGAGCTGTTCAAATCAAAACAACGTGACACTTACATTCACACAGTGGAACACAAGGGATGTTTTGCTTGGTACTTCCAGTTGATATTGAAATATATACAGTTGAAGTCGGAAGTTTACATACACTTAGGTTGTTTTCATTAAAACTTGTTTTTCAACCACTCCACACATTTGTTGTTAACAAACTATAGTTTTGGCAAGTCGGTTAGGACATCTACTTTGTGCATGACACAAGTAATTTTTCCAACAATTGTTTACATTTGTTGGAAAAATAAAGTGGTGATCCTAACTGACCTAAGAGAGGGAATTTTTACTAGGATTAAATGTCAGGAATTGTGAAAAACTGAGTTTAAATGTATTTGGCTAAGGTGTATGTAAACTTCCGACTTCAACTGTATATTTCAGTGTTCTCAGTTGGACATGCAAATTTGAATGCAAATAGTTATTTTTCTCAATACAATTTACAATGGAATTGACTCCTAGGATGTTTAGTTGTCATTATTACACTGATATTACAACTGATTAAGAAAATCAGTCTTCAGATAACAATGAGGTGATTTACTACTAGTTTGGAGGTTTTTTAGGACACCTAACACTGTCTCACTGTCACGTTCTGACCATAGTTCTTGTGTGTTTTACTTGTTTTAGTGTTGGTCAGGACGTGAGCTGGGTGGGCATTCTATGTTGTGTGTCTAGTTTGTCCATTTCTATGTATGCCTGATATGGTTCTCAATCAGAGGCAGGTGTTTGTCATTGTCTCTGATTGGGAACCATATTTAGGTGGCTTGTTTTGTGTTGGGGTTTGTGGGTGGTTGTTTCCTGTCTTTGTGTTCTGCACCAGATAGGACTGTTTTCGGTTTTCACATTTATTGTTTTGTTGCTTGTAGTGTTCACGTTCTTATCTTTATTAAATCATGTTGAACACTAGCTGCGTTTTGGTCCTCTCCTTCATCCCAGGAAGAAAACCGTAACACTCACAGGCACAAAACAATATGTGTGAATTGACTCATCTCCAAGACATTGTTTAAAAGTTCAAACCAATTGATTGTTTGAGGCTGCCCTATTTTACATAGGTATAGATCTTGGCAGTAGATGTTGGCACTAAACTAGAACAATACTTCACACACATTTTGTTTCACTGTAAATCAGTGGCGGTCGGTGCTGTTTAAGATGATGGAGGGCGATTCTTTTTTTTTCATGAACATGGCCTGATTTCTATTACAGCATATTGGATGAATGTCATTCATGTTCCATTTACCCAGTTCAATGTAACATCGATGTCACACCAGCCTTCGCTTTGGCTCTCCCTCCAGTCCAGCTCAGGTGTTCGGCGTCGCCGGCCGTCTAGCTGCTGCCGAACCTACTGCTGGCAAACGTCCTTCACTCATCAACCCCCGGCCGTCTAGCTGCTGCCGAACCTACTGCTGGCAAACGTCCTTCACTCATCAACCCCCGGCCGTCTAGCTGCTGCCGAACCTACTGCTGGCAAACGTCCTTCACTCATCAACCCCCGGCCGTCTAGCTGCTGCCGAACCTACTGCTGGCAAACGTCCTTCACTCATCAACCCCCGGCCGTCTAGCTGCTGCCGAACCTACTGCTGGCAAACGTCCTTCACTCATCAACCCCCGGCCGTCTAGCTGCTGCCGAACCTACTGCTGGCAAACGTCCTTCACTCATCAACCCCGGACTTGTCTCGTCATCACTACACACACCTGGTTCCAATCCCCAACTCTATCACTGTATATATACTCCCTCTGTCATTTGTCTTTGTCGGTCAGTGTAAATGTTACTTGTTCTCCTGACAGGAATCTCTTCTCTATTTCCTGAATACCGTATATTTTGCACTTTCTGCCTTTTTGTTTATGAAGATATATTTTGAGCACAACAGCGTTTGAGTCATCGTCCCGCTTTGATCTCTGGTGCTTAAATCAATTCAGTAGTTCTAAACCTGCGACTGCCTCCTGCCTACTCCTCTCTACACCAGTGACAATCGATAAGTGTAGGTTACTGCATATGCTCACATTTTTCCTATACCCAATGATCAGGAGGTTTCTACAACCTAGCCTATGAATAAAAGTTTACAACGTACAGGTTGAGAAATGTGAATAATTAAGGTGGCAGACAGTGACAGATTCAACACCGCCTTGCACACTCTTGCCTGCATCTAGCTGAGCTAGGGTGGAATCATTAGTCCAACAGTTGAAAATGTGAGCTTCTATTGGACAAATTCAGGTACGTTTATCCCTGTTTCGCTCAGTTTGCTTCTGTGTTTAAGAAACGTTTTTCAACAGAATCGCGGACTGAATACACCTTTGATCACACACAAACAGTTTACTTTAATAACAGCCAAATACAAAACAGCATGATCACTTTGTCTGTTGTATAATTCCTTCTCACATTGACGCACTCTCCTCCGTTCACCTTTTCCCTTTGCTTGTGGACAACACATCAGCTGTCTGTGACCTGGCGAAAAAACCTTTCCAAAGCCAAACATTCATATCATAACCGCTACACACAGCCTACATTGTTGTCACCATACTAGCTAACGTCATAGGATGCTTTCGTAAATTCACTCTGGCTATCTACTCCGATTTCAGAGCACTCTCATCTGAGTGTGCCAGAGCGCAGAATAACTGATAACTTTACGAACGCTCAACACCCGTTGAATATGACCGGTGTCGTTAAATGTCGGCAAAACAACTGAATTAAATTGTTGCCAGCAGCACAGTCACCAACACTCTAGATAACATGAAAACAGCCTAACCAGCTCTTCTAGGGCGAGTAAAATGTTTAGCAGTTACACCGGCGGGCCACAGTGGCAATACATTTATAAAACCAAAAGCTTACCTTGACGTTAAAGAGTTCCAGTGTTGGATAGCCATATCCAGCTAGCTAACATAGCATCCCTCTCTGTTTGAGCCAGGTGTTTGAGTAGGCTAAACTAGCTAGTTGCATTTCGCTAGCTAAGTACATTAAAAGAAAATACAACGAAATATAGCTAGATCTCTCTCTCTCTCCGTTGCTTCTCATTAATTTTTGAAGAAATACATTTGTTCAAAACTGTTCAACTACTGTCTCTCTATCTTTGAGTCAGCTACTCGCCACATTTTATGTACTGTGCAAACTAGCTGTAGCTTATGGTTTCAGTACTAGATTCATTCTCTGATCCTTTGATTGGGTGGACAACATGTCAGTTCATGCTGCAAGAGCTCTGATAGGTTGGAAGACACCCTCCAGGTTGTCATAATTACTGTGTAAGACTATGGAATGGGGTGAGAACCACGAACCTCCAAGGTTTTGTATTGAAGTCAATGTAGCCAGAGGAGGACGGAAACTAGCTGTCCTCCGGCTACACCATGGTGCTACCCTAAAGAGTGCTGTTGAGGCTACTGTAGACCTTAATTGGAAAACAGTGTGTTATAATCAATTATTTGGTGACGTGAATATATTTACTATAGTTGTATCTAAATTATTCACAATTTTTATTTTCCTCAAATTCACTGAGGAGGATGGTCCTCCCCTCATATCATGCAATACCATAAATTAAGGGATGTTAAATGGGGTGAGTATCCCAGTTCAGAGTATTTATAAGTGCATCCTTCCACCCTTCCTTGAAGCAATCACTGATCAGAAAAGACTGGACAGGTGAAAGCCTAGTGATGGAGCCTTTGCGTTTACCTGTCGAATCACGTCTAACCAATGATTACATCAAGAAACAAAGGAAGGAAGGACTTGTAATGGGGCCAGTAACTCTTGGTAACCATGGGGCATGCTGGGAGTCGTAGTGCCGAACCAATTACTCACTGTAGTCGCTGTTCTCGTCCTTGCTGCCATCGATAGAGCCGTCCGGCTGCATCTGCAGGTAGAAGCCCTGCTGGCTGAACAGTCGTGTCACGATGCCTTTCAGCTGCGGCTCTGAAACAAAGGACAGACCCCACCACGCCCCACCCCCCAGGGGCACGTCAGACCACACCCCTACTGCCTGACACCTTGCCACTGCTGCTCACATTGACAAACTAGTAAAACACATGTTGAGGATGGGTTACCAGGTTGGTGTCAGGGTCAGGGGTCAGAATAAACTTGGTCTAGTACAAGAAAATTCAAAGGAATCCATAGCTGGCCTTGTAGTCTTGTAACACGATAGTAACCTATGCTTTTTTTAAACTGTTATCTTGTGGAAGATTGCCAACTTGCTAGCTAAGGTATCTCCTAACCTCTACGTGGCAAACTGCTACTTGAATCCTGATGCACCTGTAACCATTAGAGATACAGTATCTACTGCCCTCTTGTACACTGGTGATGTTAACAGGTGGTCCTTGAAGGTGATGATGTAATCTGGAATTAATATATTACGGCAGCTGACCTACGTTTGGGGTTTTGGTGTTCGCGATTTGCCTGATCTTGGCTACATCTTTACTATTTTCATCAGGAGAGTGACTTGTGGATTCACTCAAGATTTTTCCACTATTCACCAAAAGACGAATCCTAACTTTTTTATGCACTTAACTTGAACTTTTACGTAAATCACGCACTGACGTCAATGAGATAAAAACAAAAATCCCAAGTTAGTATTCAGCCCTAACTAACTGTTTGCTTCTAGATGGGCCTGGAGATTTCGGTGAACCAGTACTTCATAGTGTGGGTTTGACTAACAAAATATCTACAATCTTTATTGTGCCGTTAAGGGCTTCAACTCTACAAGTGATCTCCAATCAAAGGCTATGGTAATATCATGAGGTTAATCACCCCAAAATGTTATACCATCTATAAAGAACGCTGAGTATTATATTCCGATGCCTAGTCACCTTACCCCTTACCTCTATCACTCCAGTATCCCTGCATATTGTCAACATGGTACTGGAACTGACACTGCATATTGTATGCTTACTTATTTTATCACGTTCTTATTTTTCTATCTCATGTGTTTTTGTTCTACCTTGTTATTTTTAGTATTACATTCTGATTGATTACTGCATTGTTGGGTTTAGATCTTGAAAGAAAGGCATTTCACTGTACTTGTTCACGTGACATTAAAACGTTAAACTTGAAACTTGAGTTGCCATCCAACTTTGTGGTGCTTGTGACATTTGGTGCAGGGCTTGTGAAGGAGCAGGTGGATCATGAGGTTTAGCCCAAGGCTATGGGAGTCTTTCGCCGACTGCAAGAAAAAAACGGGTGAAAAAGTATGTTTATCGTTGAGAAAGGGTGGGGGTGCTAGAAGATCACGTTAGGAGAAACAATCATCTGCAAATTCTCCAGCCTGGTGTCATAGACTAGACATAACATAGTAAATGTAAATCTGGGACACTTAAATTAGTATGATATGTTACGTTTGGTATGGTTACATAAGATTGGATGGTTGGTCGGGTGTATAATGTGATCGTCTAGCAACCCAAAGGTTGCTAGTTCGAATCTCATCATATATATATATATAAACTACTTTTCAACTACTTACTACTTTTTAGCTACTTTGTAACTACTTAGCATGTCAGCTAACCCTTCCCCTAACCGTAACCCTTTTAGCTAACCCTACCCGTAACCCTTTAACCTAACTCCTAAACTTAACCCTAACCCCTAGCCTAGCTAACGTTAGCCACCTAGCTAGAATTCGTAATATATCATACGTTTTGCAAATTCAGAACTTATTTTACATTTCGCAAATTCGTAACAGATTGTACGTTTTTGCAAATTGCAATACGATTCGTGATGTAACATATCCTACTAAATGGAGTGTCTTGTTTTTGCATACAGAATAATACGAAATTCTCTGAGACCAGGTTGAACTCTCAGTGATGGTTAATGTGTAGTTATTTTGATTGTGTGTGGATAGTTGAACTTCTATAGAGATTATCAACAGGGGCACTTAGCAGTGAAAATAAAACATTCTGAGTAAGATATCTTGGATTTGGTATTTTTGGTCCTTCATTATTTACGATTTATGAAAGCAAATGTGTTAGATTTGGATTGAACAGTAGAGGCTCGAAAGGAGTACCTCTATTGTGGTAGTGATGCTGCTTACGGAGTCACGCGTTTGCGAAGGTTCAATTTGAAGCTAAGGCAGTTGTGATCCAACTGTATAAACCACTGGATCAACCATCGCACAACCAGGCTGTTCTTTTCTAATCTGTGGTAGTTCAAAATAACCTTCATCAAACTGAGACCGAAAGTCACAATCTGTAAATAATAATCCTGTACTTTGTTTGAGGCAAACAAACTACATTGTCCTTGGATACAAGTTCATTATTCAATTGAATTTTCTTGGCCTTTAAATTAAACAAACCCTGTATTGATTCGAGTCCAGATCTCTCTAGAGGTGAAGTGTGAACATGTGGATGGGTTCAAAGAGGGCTGATGGAGTAACATCTGACCTCAGAACAGAATCAGAATCATCGCCAGTGTCCATAGTGGAATCCCCAGTGGACTCCAGGGCTGGTCCTGGAGCAGATATGTGCCATTTGATCAGCACTGTCGTTGAGCCCAGGGTCGGCTTGCAAACTGACCTCGCATCAGTGAAGGTTAATGTCGGATCAACCGTACTTCATTCTGTCCATCAACCCACAACTCACCGGCGGCAGAGCCTTCAATCTCTGGGACAGGCCATCAAGAGTAGGGAGAGTGGTGTGGAGGCTAGGGAGGAGGTAGGGCAGAGAGAGTGGTGTGGGGGGTAGGGCAGCTAGAGTGGTGTGGGGGGTAGGGAGAGTGGTGTGGGGGGTAGGGCAGCTAGAGTGGTGTGGGGGGTAGGGCAGCTAGAGTGGTGTGGGGGGTAGGGCAGCTAGAGTGGTGTGGGGGGCAGGGAGAGTGGTGTGGGGGGTACGGCAGCTAGAGTGGTGTGGGGGGTAGGGCAGGGAGAGTGGTATGGGGGGGCAGGGAGAGTGGTGTGTGAGGAGGGGGAGACTGGTGTGGGGATAGGGGGTAGGGGGAGCGTGGTGTGGGGCGTAGGTGGAGAGTGGTGTGGGAGGAGGGGGAGAGTGGTGTGGGGATAGGGGGTAGGGGGAGGATGGTGTGGGGCGTAGGTGGAGAGTGGTGTGGGGATAGGGGGTAGGGGGAGCGTGGTGTGGGGCGTAGGTGGAGAGTGGTGTGGGGATAGGGGGTAGGGGGAGGATGGTGTGGGGCGTAGGTGGAGAGTGGTGTGGGGATAGGGGGTAGGGGTAATGGTGTGGGGGGTAGGGGGAGGGGATAATGGTGTGGGGGATAGGGGAAGGGGTGATGGTGTGGGGGATAGGGGAGGGGTAATGGTGTGGGGGGTAGGGGAGGGGGTAATGGTGTGGGGGGTAGGGGAGGGGGTAATGGTGTGGGGGGTAGGGGGATGGGTAATGATGTGGGGGGTAGGGGGAGGGGGTAATGGTGTGGGGGATAGGGGGAGGGGTAATGGTGTGGGGGGTAGGGGGAGGGGTAATGGTGTGGGGGATAGGGGGAGGGGGTAATGGTGTGGGGGATAGGGGACGGGTAATGGTGTGGGGGGTATGGGGAGGGGTAATGGTGTGGGGGGTATGGGGAGGGGTAATGGTGTGGGGGATAGGGGGAGGGGTAATGGTGTGGGGGGAGGGGGTAATGGTGTGGGGGTTAGGGGGAGGGGGTAATGTGTGGGGGTAGGGGGAGGGGTAATGGTGTGGGGGGGAGGGGGAGGGGGTAATGGTGTGGGGGATAGGGGGAGGGGTAATGGTGTGGGGAGAGGGGGTAATGGTGTGGGGGTAATGTGTGGGTTGTGGGTTCACGCCAGGGTTGTGGGTTCATTTCCCATGGGGGGACCAGGGTTCAATTCCCACGGGGGGACCAGGATGAATATGTATGAACTTTCCAATTTGTAAGTCGCTCTGGATAAGAGCGTCTGCTAAATGACTTAAATGTAAATGTAATTGTGTGGGGGTAGGGGGTAATGGTGTGGGGGTAGGGGGTAATGGTGTGGGGGTAGGGGTAATGGTGTGGGGGTAGGGGGTAATGGTGTGGGGGTAGGGGGTAATGGTGTGGGGGTAGGGGGTAATGGTGTGGGGGTAGGGGGTAATGGTGTGGGGGGTAGGGGGTAATGGTGTGGGGGGTAGGGGGTAATGGTGTGGGGGTAGGGGGTAATGGTGTGGGGGGTAGCAGGGTGGGACCTCACTAAATGTGATAACTGCACTACTATGAATAAAGGCTTGAACATGGGCTTAGTGATCACTGACAGCAGAGCAAATCTGCTCCATTTAGAGGGAAACACAATGGACGTGGTTGTGTTGTGTTGTGTGTGGCAGTGGATATGATATCAGTGGAGGCTGCCGAGAGGAGGACGGCTCGTAATAATGGCTGGAACGGAGTGAATGGAATGGCATATTTGATACCATTCCACCAGTTCTGCTCCAGTCATTACCACGAGCCCGTCCTCCCCAATTAAGGTGCTACCAACCTCCGTTGCTGTGTGTCTGGGTAGGTGCGTTTGCTTGCAAATGAAGTATGCAGGTATGTGTGTGAGGAGAGGGCGTGTTTAAGTATGATTTTGAGGGAGAGGGCGTGTTTAAGTATGAGTTTGAGGGAGACGTGTGGACAGTAAAGAACAAATTGCTTGTGTTTGTGCTCGGGATATGCCTACCACGGGAGGACGTGCCTGTGTGTATTCAAAATGGCACAACCTTAAGTGTGACAATGTACAGACATAAACAGGGACAGTTGGGCATGTTGACAAATGGCGTTATGACGATGAAATTATGAATGATCACCTCAATCGCTATAGTCGACACTTTAGACAGGGAGAAACACAGCTCATCAATACACATGGATAAACAGACCTCCACCCAGTCACACAACAATACTCCACATGTTAAACACACACCTGAGGAGCAGCAGGAAGAGACAGAGTGAAAACTGATCAGACAGACAAACTGAAAGACGGAGACATAAAAAGCAAAGGAGAAGAGGGAGAGAGTAACCAAAGAAGAGACTACTGCAAGACATCTTAAATCACAGAAAATACGAAATCAGGAAAAATAGAAAAAGGAGAAATCCAAATTGAAAGCAGTGTCAAAACAATTATCAGAGGAGTCACTGGCATCAGACAGGTGCTGCAAGCCACTACCACCACCCCACCCCCACCCATCACCACCCATCACCACCCACCACCACCCACTACAACCCACTACCACCCCCACCCATCACCACCCACCCCCACCACCCACTACCACCCCCACCCCTCAACCACCCCCACCCCTACCACCCATTTCCACCCCCACCCCTCAACCACCCCCACCCCTACCACCCATTTCCACCCCCACCCATCACCACCCACTACCACCCCCAACCCTCAACCACCCCCACCCCTACCACCCATTTCCACCCCCAACCCCCACAACCCACTACAACCACCACCCTCCAACCCTCAACCACCCCACCACCCACTTCCACTCCCACCCCTCCCCACCCACTACCACCTCAACCATCCAACCCTCCACCCACTACCACCACCCAGCCCCACCCTCCCACCACCCACCCAGCCCCACCCTCCCCCACATCCCCTCCCACCCCCAGCCTTTCCTAGCAAAAGGGGTATCGACATGGGCGCGAGATGATGCGGGGGGGTGGAGACGGAAAACAACACAGCACACACGGATGGAGGCTGAGCTACTGACCTAGCCTGCCGCCCTTACGGGACACCTGTGGAGGTTTGGAGGATGCATCTTATGAGGGAGATAGAAGGAAAAACAACATTCTTTTAACAGACAAATTCCTCCAGGAGGCTGCTTGTCAAAATGTTCTAATCATTACAGCAGTATGATGATATGAAGTCTGTCTGTCTGTGATTCTGTTCTATCTGACTGTCTGTGGTTTTGTTGGCTGTCTGTCTGTCTGTGTGTCTGTCTGCCTGTGTTTTTGCTGTCTGTCTGTCTGTCTGTCTGTCTGTCTGTCTGTCTGTCTGTCTGTGGTTTTGGTCTGTCTATCTGTCTGTCTGTGGTTTTGGTCTGTCTATCTGTCTGTCTGTGGTTTTGGTCTGTCTATCTGTCTGTCTGTGGTTTTGGTCTGTCTATCTGTCTGTCTGTGGTTTTGGTCTGTCTGTCTGTCTGTCTGTGGTTTTGGTCTGTCTATCTGTCTGTCTGTGGTTTTGGTCTGTCTATCTGTCTGTCTGTGGTTTTGGTCTGTCTATCTGTCTGTCTGTGGTTTTGGTCTGTCTATCTGTCTGTCTGTGGTTTTGGTCTGTCTATCTGTCTGTCTGTGGTGACAGTGCACCTCCCATTCATCACATGACAGCCTTTAGCTGGATAAGGAGGGGAGTGATTGGCCAGTTCCTCTTTATCTGTGCACCAGGAGAAGGGGAAGAATGATAGCTTAGCATACTAGCCCCGTAGTCTGTGTCCATCAATATGGATGGTAGTGTCTTAATCACTATAGCTACCTCTCACCGCTGCAGTAAACCTTCCCTCTGCAATAAACATGTACCATTAAACATTTACCCTTAAAACAGCCTTTGTGCACTGCGGTACAACTTATCTCCACTAAGTCTCAATCTCCATTAATTATTGAATTATTTAAGGTAGCATTAATTTCAACATGGCAGGGGAGATGTAACAAATGAATATCAATTAGCAAGCTTAAATATATGTGAATATATGTAGGTTATAGCCAATATCTGCCCTACCTTCTAATAGAAATACACAGCCTATAGGATAGAATAGCAATAATGGTGCTAAGATAATAGATCATTATGATCACGGCAATAGAACATTAATATCGGTAACGTCACAACATACTTTTACATTGAGGCTGATACGGTAGGATATGGGTAAACTGTGCAGTGGTTCTCGACAGACAACACGTGAGCTATGGAACAGGTGGATTTTTCGCATTGCATTCTCAGGCACCGCGGATAAATCTACCTCCAGCCTTAAAGATAAGGCATTTGACTGCAGTAATGCATTAGCTCAGCGCGGTCGAGGGGCGGGGAAACCGTTTCACACAAAACTACAGCACTGACCTGGTCGCCGCCGAGCGGCTGGTCTTTTCTTGCCGCTGCAGAAACGGACTTTGCTGAAGACCCCCAAGAAATGGCGCTCGTATATGGAACGAGGATCTTTGCTGGGGCTGGGACGGCGTTTAGTAGTGGAGACTCGGTCGCTGTTTGATTCCCTCGCCTGGCGTTTCTGACGGATCAAGGAGCTGGCGATAGCGGCCATCTCCCTCGCGGGCGAGCCGAACCGAACCGAGCCAAGAGTCGTTGGACAGAGATCGAGTGGTTTTGTGGTAGTTTGGAGCAAAAAGAACCGTGAATTTAAAAAAATAAATAAATACGGTCCACGCGGATTTAGCAAAATCTCATTATGACCCCTTAGAAAATACACAAATTCAGTGCAGGGAAAGTATAAAATGCCACCAATTTACGCATAATCTAGGCTATTCAACAACAAAAAATGCAACTGTGGTAAATAAGTTTGTGTGTTGTCGGAGCGTGCCTGCGCAAAATTGAGTCTCGGGTATTCCAGTGTCCCCCTCGGTATAATCCTCATTTGCACGGAAAGTCTGTGAGTGTCAAAATATCCAGCACCATAATGCATTCGAGACACCTTAAACTTCACTGTACACTATTTCATCAACAGCTGGGTGAATGCAACGTCTCATAACTTTTCAATGTCTTAAGCCGAAGACAAAACCGAATCGAGAGGGGGCAAAGGGTAGGCGGCGGTCCATTTGGCTTCCCCACTCACTCTCCGGGACTACGGGCATCTGTGCCATCTGTACCAGCCCTTCTACCAGCAGACCCTCCGAGGGCGGTCGGGGAAAGATAATTATCTGTGAGAATGCAGCAGCAACATAGTGATTTGGCTTTACAATGAGAGAAAAACATTTGCGTTTCGTTATTATTGTTCGTATGTAGACTATAAAAATCTTCCAAAACGCCGGTTTCCTTGCATACAACACGATTGGTGTAATGGATTATTTCCTTCCCTATGGATGGTTAGCGGGTTCTCTCCTCTCGCCGACAGGCATGAGTGAATGGGCTCACGGTTCTCTCTCTACGCAATCATACGTGATTGAGGTTTAGATGAAGAATTCCCCCGGGGAACAGAAAAGGAGAGAGAGAATTGAGAGAGAGCCAGGAGGGAGAGGAACGAGACAGAGAGAGAGTGTGAGAGTGCGAGAGAGAGTACGTGCATGGTGCGTGTATAAGAGAACAACAACAAAGAGAGAGAGAGAGTGAGTGCGCGTCTCCAAAATAACGGTGTGCCGTGTTCGTCCACGCGCGCGATCAATCCAATGAGTCTTTCTTCAATTTGAAATGTATACGGTACCGAGGTCCGTCGGAAAGGGCTAGAGAGCCAATTTGGACCGCTACTATCTATCCCCATTATACCATTCTAATTCCAGTGGTTTATGAATTAATTTCTTATTCAGCAGTTTTATATTGCTCAAATATATATATATATATATTGCAATATTCAAGTAAATACTTATTTAGGCGCCTTTACATTAGCTTGAAGTGTCAATGGACACCTGATGGCTAAAGGTTATATGCAAAATGTGTTAATTCCCCCTAGACGAATCCTAGTGCACAGCGCAGATAATGGTTGAAAATAAGCACATATTGACAAGGCCGAGACAACACAACAGACAGACCAAACAGAACACACACTGACCTCATGATGAAATACTGTGACTTTAGGTGAATGTGGTGGGTGAAAGTTCTATTTTCTGTTCCATGCGTTATTACAGTATCATTACATTGCAATGTTGTCATGACTTCATAACAAGTATTATTTCATGTCTGATGACTTTATAACAAGTGTTATATCATGTCTGATGATTTTATAACAAGTGTTATATCAAGTCTGATGACTATATAACAAGTGTTATATCAAGTCTGCCAATATTAAAAAAGTGTTCTGGCAGGCCCTCTCAAGGAAAGTGCCAATTCCTGACCTCTGTTGCATTAACTGATGAAAGGTGGTGTGCGTGTATGTGTGTGTGAGTGATTTTCTTTCTGGCTCTGTGTCCTATGTCGTTGTGTGTCCTCATATAGGAGGGCACACACGAAAGTGGCTTAAAGGGTGGGAGAATGACGTGAGCCATACATGGAAAACCTCTTGGCTCCCTGCCACGGAGAATCGGGCATGAACCATTCAGGGATTAACTTCGTCTGTGTTTGACGATTTCTCCGAAAATGAATCAATGATGCAGGAAGCTACTCCACCTCTCTCTCTCCAAATAAGGTTTTTTGTTTTTCTATAATATGTGTCATATTATAGACAATAGTAGCAACATATCATAACATAACAGTCAGTATAGGTGTCATGTAAATGTCAGTAAATATTTTCGGTGTACTTGTCACTGTACAAATTACAAATGCTCCTTTATTTATTTCTGTAATTTTAGCCTCAACAAAGCTTAGTCAGCGTTCAGTATGATGTGGAGATATTGGAACATTTACGACAGCGCGGCCAAAGTGATCTTGTCCACCAGCTGTGAGGCTGTCAACCCGGGTGTGCAGTGCCACAGCAGGCGGTTCCAAGAGTTCTGCATATTGTCTTATATCTAGCGCCATCTTGTGGACAAACCTTAGCATTGCGTCTTTGTCATGCATCAAGTTCTAACGTTATCTCTATCTCGCTTCTTTTGTCCTTGGAGCATTCTGCATTTGTTTACACTTTTATCTTGCATATAAAACGAGGTTACTGTACTGGAAAAGTAACCATGTGACACAAAGGGAGGTGTGATAGTGAACATTTTCATGATATAATAAGAAGTGCATTTGTATTTATTAAGGATTCTCAATAGCTACTGCCAAGGCAACAGCTACTCTCTCAGTAACCTTCCTGGGGTCCAGTAACCTTTTACTTCCTGGTCATGTCCCCTAATCTTTTGAATGGTCTTGACGATTATATCATGAAATCTGTGAAAACATGGTCATTTAAGATATACACTGAGTGTACAAAACATTAGGAACACCTTCCTAATATTGAGTTGCACCCCTTTTGCCCTCAGAACAGCCTCAATTCGTCATGGCGTGGACCTTACAAGGTTTCGAAAGCGTACCACAGGGATGCTGGCCCATGTTGACTCCAATGCTTCTCAAAGTTGTCTCAAGTTGGCTGGATGTCCTTTGTGTGGTGGACCATCCTTGATACACATGGGAAACTGTTCAGCGCAAAAAATCCAGTTTGTGACACTCAAACTAGTTTGCCTGGCACCTACTACCATACCCTGTTCATAGCCACCTAAATATTTTGTCTTGCCCATTCACCCTCTGAATAGCACACATACAAAATCCATGTGTCTGTTGTCTCAAGGCTTAAAAATCATATTTTAAACTGTCTCCTCCACTTCATCTATACTGATTGAAGTGGATTTAACTAGTGACATCAATAAGGGATCATAGTTTTCACCTGGATTCACCTGGTCAGTCTAGGTCATGGAAAGAGCAGGTGTTCCTAATGTTTTGTCCACTCAGTGTATATAAAATGACATGTGTGTTTGTGGCTTAATTTACTTCTGCCAGATGCCTTTTATGAAGTACTTGGCTGAAGACGTTTTTGCCCATTGAAGATTGTTCAAAAACCTTACACAAGTTCAAAAACTACAAGGCTAGTTCCTAGTCACTTTCATAGAGTATTGTCCCTATTTAATAAACATAGTTACACCCCTCTCCCCATTTAATAAACATAGTTACACCCCTCTCCCCCATTTAATAAACATAGTTACACCCCTCTCCCCATTTAATAAACATAGTTACACCCCTCTCCCCTATTTAATAAACATAGTTACACCCCTCTCCCCTATTTAATAAACATAGTTACACCCCTCTCCCCATTTAATAAACATAGTTACACCCCTCTCCCCATTTAATAAACATAGTTACACCCCTCTCCTCCATTTAATAAACATAGTTACACCCCTCTCCCCATTTAATAAACATAGTTACACCCCTCTCCTCCATTTAATAAACATAGTTACACCCCTCTCCCCATTTAATAAACATAGTTACACCCCTCTCCTCCATTTAATAAACATAGTTACACCCCTCTCCCCATTTAATAAACATAGTTACACCCCTCTCCCCCATTTAATAAACATAGTTACACCCCTCTCCTCCATTAAATAAACATAGTTACACCCCTCTCCCCTATTTAATAAACATAGTTACACCCCTCTCCTCCATTTAATAAACATAGTTACACCCCTCTCCCCTATTTAATAAACATAGTTACACCCCTCTCCCTATTTAATAAACATAGTTACACCCCTCTCCCCTATTTAATAAACATAGTTACACCCCTCTCCCCATTTAATAAACATAGTTACACCCCTCTCCCCTATTTAATAAACATAGTTACACCCCTCTCCCCATTTAATAAACATAGTTACACCCCTCTCCTCCATTTAATAAACATAGTTACACCCCTCTCCCCTATTTAATAAACATAGTTACACCCCTCTCCCCATTTAATAAACATAGTTACACCCCTCTCCCCATTTAATAAACATAGTTACACCCCTCTCCCCATTTAATAAACATAGTTACACCCCTCTCCCCATTTAATAAACATAGTTACACCCCTCTCCCCATTTAATAAACATAGTTACACCCCTCTCCTCCATTTAATAAACATAGTTACACCCCTCTCCCCATTTAATAAACATAGTTACACCCCTCTCCCCATTTAATAAACATAGTTACACCCCTCTCCCCATTTAATAAACATAGTTACACCCTCTCCCCATTTAATAAACACAGTTACACCCCTCTCCCCTATTTAATAAACATAGTTACACCCCTCTCCCCATTTAATAAACATAGTTACACCGCTCTCCTCCATTTAATAAACATAGTTACACCCCTCTCCCCTATTTAATAAACATAGTTACACCCCTCTCCCCTATTTAATAAACATAGTTACACCCCTCTCCCCTATTTAATAAACATAGTTACACCCCTCTCCCTATTTAATAAACATAGTTACACCCCTCTCCCCTATTTAATAAACATAGTTACACCCCTCTCCCCTATTTAATAAACATAGTTACACCCCTCTCCCCTATTTAATAAACATAGTTACACCCCTCTCCCCATTTAATAAACATAGTTACACCGCTCTCCCCTATTTAATAAACATAGTTACACCCCTCTCCCCATTTAATAAACATAGTTACACCCCTCTCCCCATTTAATAAACATAGTTACACCCCTCTCCCCATTTAATAAACATAGTTACACCCCTCTCCTCCATTTAATAAACATAGTTACACCCCTCTCCTCCATTTAATAAACATAGTTACACCCCTCTCCTCCATTTAATAAACATAGTTACACCCCTCTCCCCTATTTAATAAACATAGTTACACCCCTCTCCCCATTTAATAAACATAGTTACACCCCTCTCCCCTATTTAATAAACATAGTTACACCCCTCTCCTCCATTTAATAAACATAGTTACACCCCTCTCCTCCATTTAATAAACATAGTTACACCCCTCTCCCCTATTTAATAAACATAGTTACACCCCTCTCCCCATTTAATAAACACAGTTACACCCCTCTCCCCATTTAATAAACATAGTTACACCCCTCTCCTCCTCCGCTCGCGTCGCGTGCGGTGTGGTCAGCCTGTTATGTAGGAATGTAGGAATCTATGTTATTCAATTATTGCACCCACACTGCTCGCACGCATCAATGAGCGTCTGCGTTGCCAAGGGCTAAAATAGAAGTCATTCCTATTTCTGACGCAGATCGCGCTGCAAGTCCTGCCTCTCCCATCTCCTCATTGGTTTATAGAAGCAGGTACCCGCGTGCCATCTCCTCATTGGTTATACCCACGTGGGTGATTGAAAGACGAACTGTATTGTCGGTCGTCGTGGTAATACTATGAAAATGTAGATGCCAATCACAGTATAAGTTCAAAGATGAAAAAGCCTGGAAGGAGGATAGATGACTAGAAACGATTCGGTTGACCGTTTTATGTGTGGATTAATTGTCGGAGTAGAGGACCTTGTGCATTTCAGGCAAAATAACAACATAATGTTTATATCCCTTGTACAAATTAACTAGCAATAGCAAGCTAGCTAAATAGGACAAATTAGCTAGCAAGTGTAAGCTAACTAGCTAAATTGCCATAAATGTTTAATGTTTTTCGACATGTCGCCAAATTAATATAATTAGTTCAGAGTTTGTTTTGATATTTTAACCTGTGTGTCGTGATCGCGTTTGGTGTAGGGGGACAAAATAAGTTTATGCACAATGGCGCACGTGCGCAGCCGGTTTGGGTTCTGTGTAAGTGCCTTGCTCAAGGGCACAGACATATGTTTTTTCTCTCCTTTTCGGCTCGGGTATTCGAACTAGCAACCTTCAGGCCTGACGCTTTAACCACTAGGCTACCTGCAACCCCCTTCATTTGAAAGCTGCGAGTAGATAGCGGCCTTGCCTTTATCGGGCAACATGTTGCTCATGAACATTTCCCTCTGTGCACTTGTCAAGATATTGTCTTTACACTCATAAAGTCAATATGAATAATTCTCTATACTTCCTTGGAAATGAATTGAACCCCAGTTACCTCGCTTTAAATTTCATACGAGAAATACATCACAATAACAACAAATATAAAGTCAATTAGCGTTTAGCTTCTGATGCGTATGGTATTAAACAACACTATCACAGTTGCTTCATTGGTTCCGGTTTCCTCATAAATAATGTGTATTTTAATGCCATAGTGTATCGAGTGCGCTGAGAGTCGGGAAGCAAGTTCAGGGAGGGAGTGTTTTAATAAATAAACAATGAACACGAAACAGAAAAGCACCGACATGAAACAGAGTCAATAACACCTGAGGAAAGAACCCAAGGGGAGTGACAGATATAGGGAAGATAATCAAGGAGGTGATGGAGTCCAGGTGAGTGTAATGAGACACAGCTGCGCCAGACGATGGTGACAGGTGTGCGGGATAATCAGCAGCCTGATGACCTAGAGGCCGGAGAGGGAGTATACGTGACACATATAAATAATGATACAACTTTAAAGTGGCAACACTGGTCAACAGCTTTATCATAGATTCAATATCTGGCACCGTATCTATCAATTGTCTCAGATTAGTGCCTTTTAGATCACACTGAATAAGACTACATGGACAGGGTTTGTTGTTTTGAATCTTCCCTGTGACTTGCCCTGTCTGCAACTGCGATGAGTAACAACGTAACCTGCGTTGCTCGCTACCATGACAAAGACCAAAGCCGGCAGGAGTAGCATCGAGGACAGTGGTGTCTCTCTTTCACACTTGAAGGATCTTTTAAACGACCAAAAATAGTTTTAGAAGCAGTTGCTACAACAACAAGCAAATAGCTTCAAGTGTTTTGTCTGAATACCGGTGGAGTCAACTAATAAACGACTGGACGACCTGACCAGAGAGGTCCAGGACCTGAAGAACAATACCGGTGGAGTCAACTAATAAAATAATGGATGACCTGACCAGAGAGGTCCAGGACATGAAGAACAATACCGGTGGAGTCAACTAATAAAAGAATGGACGACCTGACCAGAGAGGTCCAGGACATGAAGAACAATACCGGTGGAGTCAACTAATAAAAGAATGGACGACCTGACCAGAGAGGTCCAGGACATGAAGAACAGTTTGCAGTTCTCCCAGGGTCAGCTCGACGAGTTGAAACAGGAGAACGGCAAGATGGCAGCAATCTGTAAGTCATTGAGAGAGGACATCCATTCTGTATGTGAATCCATGATAACAATGACGGATAAATGAGACTATCTCGAAGGACAATCAAGGCGGAACAACATGGTTGTGGATGGAATTGCAGAATCTCCACATGAGACCGGGACGGAGTCTGAGGACAAAGTGAGGGAAATGATCTCTGAGAAATTGAAGATGGACCACAGGAAGATTGAGGTGGAGCATGCCCACACCCACCGTGACTGGGCCTGCCCATCAGCCCAGGTGACAAGACCAGACCAATAGTGGTTAAGTTCCTGAGGTTCAAGGACAAGGTAGCTGTTCTGGAAGGAGCCAAGAACTTGAGAGGAATGTATGTCTTCCTCAACGAGGACTATCCTGAAGCTCTGCACCAGAAGAGGAAAGAACTGATCCTCAGTCATGAAAGCTGCCAGAGCACGTGGAGACATTGCGTACATCTGCTATGACAGGCTCATTGTCCTCTCCTTCCCAGAAGCCTGGAAGGGATGAGAGCCAAGCATATAGGCGCGTAGCTTCAACCCCGCAGCACGCACACACACACACACACACACACACACACACACACACACACACACACACACACACACACACACACACACACACACACACACACACACACACACACACACCAATTGATTAATAGACTGCTGAATGTATATTTTGTTCTCTTGCTTTGTTTTCTCTTTTCAGTATTATGTCTCTCTGATAAGCTACCCAGGAAAGTTCTAAAAATAGCCCATATTAATATATGTAGTCTAAGAAATAAGGTTCATGAAATCAATAACTTGCTAACGTCAGATAAAATTCATGTATTAGCCATTTATGAGACGCACTTAGATAATTCATTTGATGATACATCAGTAGCAATACAAGGATATAACATCTATAGAAGAGACAGAAATGCTTATGGGGAGGAGTTGCTGTAAATATTCAGAGTCATATCAAATCAAATCAAGTTTATTTTATATAGCCCTTCGTATATATCAGCTAATATCTCGAAGTGCTGTACAGAAACCCAGCCTAAAACCCCAAACAGCAAGCAATGCAGGTGTAGAAGCACTGTAACGCTTAGAGAAGATCTTATGTCAAGTGTTATTGAAGTGTTGTGGTTGGAGGTTCACTTGGCACATCTAAAGCCTTTTCTTTTGGGGTGTTGCTATAGGCCATCAAGTGTGAACAGTCAGTATCTATATAATATGTGTGAAATGTTTGATAGTGTATGTGATGTAAACAGAGAGGTCTACTTTCTTGGGGACCTGAATATTGACTGGTTTTCATCAAGCTGTCTGCTTAAGAGGAAGCTTCTCACTGTAACCAGTGCCTGTAATCTGGTTCGGGTTATTAATCAACCTACCAGGGTGTTTACGAACACTACAGGAACAAGATCATTATATGTATTGATCACATTTGTACTAATACTGGAGAACTTTGTTCTAAAGCTGTATCCATACCCATTGGATGCAGTGATCACAATATAGTGGCTATATCCAGGAAAGCCAAAGTTCCAACAGCTGGGCCTAAAATAGTGTATAAGAGATCATACAAAATATTTTGCTGTGACTCTTATGTGGATGATGTTATAAATATTTGTTGGTCTGATGTGATTAATGAGGAGCATCCAGACGCTGCACTTGATGAATTTATGAAATTGCTTCTTCCAATTATTGATAAACATGCACCTGTTAAGAAACTGACTGTTAGAACTGTTAAGGCTCCATGGATTGATGAGGAATTGAAAAACTGTATGGTTGAAAGAGATGGGGTGAACGGAGTGGCTACTGCAAATTGAGAAATTATGTGACTAAACTCAACAAAAAGAAGAAGAAACTGTACTATGACGCCAAAATCAAGTACTTTAAATGAAATTATGGGCAGAAAGACAAATTCAACTCCATCTTTCATCAAATCAAATGGCTTATTCATCACAAAACCATTTGATGTTGCCAATTATTTTAATGATCACTTCATTGGCAAAGTGGGCAAACTTAGGCAGGAAATGCCAACAACGAACAGTGAGCCACCGTATTCATGCATAAAAAAACTAGTAATGAAAGAAAGGTATTTCAAGATAGAATTTTGTAAAGTTAGTGTGGGAGAGTGGAACAATGATTGTTGTCAATCAATAATGACAAACCTCCTGGCATTGACAACTTCGATGGAAAGCTACTGAGGATGGTAGCTGACTCTATAGCCACTCCTATCTGTCATATCTTTAATCTGAGCCTAGAGGAAAGTCTTTGTCCTCAGGCCTGGAGGGAAGCCAAAGTAATTCCGCTACCCAAGAGTAACAGCAGACCTATAAGCTTGCTGCCAGCTCTTAGCAAACTGTTGGATTTTTTTTGTTGACCAAATACAATGCTATTTCTCTGTAAACAAATTAACAATAGACTTTCAGCATGCTAATAGGCTCTAACCAGAATAGAAAGAGGAGTGGGAGGCCCCGGTGCACAACTGAGCAAGTCCTCAACTAGCAGCTTCATTAAATAGTACCGGCAAAACACCAGTCTCAAGGTCAACAGTGAAGAGGTGACGCCGGGATATGATGATGATGATGATTCAACCATATACACATCATTAACCAAGGCTAATGAAGTCACTGAAACCCTTAACAAAGAGTTGCAGTCTGTTTTGGAATGGGTGGCCAGTAATAAACTGGTCCTGAACATCTCTAAAACTAAGAGCATTTTATTTGGTACAAATCATTCCAGTTCTAGACCTCAGCTGAATCTAGTAATTAATGGTGGGGCTGTTGAACTAGTTGAGGAGACTAAATTACTTGGCGTTTGTAAGGACCAACGCCGAAGACGAGAAGCAGGTACGGGGAGTTGACATTTAATTAGGAACAGACAAAGAGCAAGACAGAAACAGCGTCAGCACACGGATACACAATGACAAACGACAATCAGTGCACCAGCAGGGAACTGACAAATATAGGGGAGGTAATAAACAGGTGATTGAGTCCAGGTGAGCTGAGGCGTGTGACAGGGAGAAAGTAGGTGTGTGTAATGATGGTGGCAGGAGTGCGCAATGCTGGGAAGCCTGGCGGGGGGAAGAGAGGGAGCAGACGTGTCAGTGCCCCCCCCCCCCCCCCCCCCCAGGGGCGCCACCCAGCGTCCCACCTGGGCGAGCCTGATGGGCCGGCCGAGGCATGGGCGCTGGACAAACCGGCAGATGCATGATAGCCTGGCGAGCCGGCTGAGGCATGAAGGGCTGTTGATCCCACTGAGGCGTGGGAGCTCGATGATCCGGCGCAGGCGTAGCAGCCTGACTAGGCCGGATGGGCGTAAAAACCTGACGATCCGGCTTGAGGCCTGACGTGGGATGGGCGCCTTCCGAGCCAACCAGGGCAAGAAACCTCTCGAGCCAACTAGGGCGTGACAGCCCGACGAGCTGGCTTAAGCACCCCTGGTTCCATCACCACCAACCGGAACGTCAGCACTCCCCAATGCTTCGTATGCATTCTGTAAGGACCGACGCCGGAGAGGAGAAGCAGGTACGGGGACATTTAATTAGAAACAGACAAAGAGCAAGACAGAAACAGGGTCAGCACACGGATACACAATGACAAACAACAATCATTGCTGCAGCGGGGAACAGAGATGGGGTACTGACAAAAAAGCCAAATATAGGGGAGGTACTAAACAGGTGATTGAGTCCAGATGAGTCCAATAATATGCTGATGCGCGTGGCGGGGGAAGGCAAGTGTGCGTAATGATGGTGGCAGGAGTGCGCAATGCTGGGGAGCCTGGCGGGGGGAAGAGCGGGAGCAGGCGTGACAGCGTTACCTCAGATTGTAAACTGTCATGGTCAAAACATATAGATTCAACGGTTGTAAAGATGGGGAGAGGTCCGCAATAAAGAGATGCTCTGCTTTTTTGACACCACACTCCAAAAAGCAATTACTGCAGGCTCTAGTTTTGTCTAATCTTGATAATTGTCCAGTCGTGTGGTCCAGTGCTGCAGGTGTAACAGTATAACTTTATGCCGTCCCCTCGCCCCGACCCGGGTGCGAACCAGGGATCTTCTGCACACATCAACAACGGTCACCCACGAAGCATCGTTACCCATCGCGCCACAAAGGCCGCGGCCCTTGCAGAGCAAGGGGAAACCCTACTTCAAGTCTCAGAGCAAGTGACGTAACCGATTGAAATGCTATTAGCGCGTACCCGCTAACTAGCTAGCCATTTCACATCCGTTACACAGGGAAAGACCAAGTTAAGCTGCAGCTGGCCCAGAACAGAGCGGCACATCTTTCTCTTCACTGTAATCAGAGAGCTGATATAAATAATATGCATGGCAGTCTCTCAAGGCTAAGAGTTGAGGAGAGACTGATTGCATCAATTCTTCTATTTATAAGAAACAAAATCCCAAATTGTTTGCATAGTCAACTTACACACAGCTCTGACACACACACACTTACCCCACCAGACATGCCACCAGGGGTCTTTTCACAGTCCCCAAATCCAGAACAAATTCAAGAACGCATACAGTATTACATAGAGCCCTTATTGCATGGAACTTCCTTCCATTTCAAATTGCTCAAAAGAAACAGCAAACCTGGTTTCAATAAACAGATAAAGCAACACCTCACGGCGCAACGCCTCTCCTCTATTTGACCTAGATAGTTTGTGTGTATGTATTGATATGAGGCTACTGTACATGTGCCTTTTAAAATAAATGGATGTAGTTCTGTCCTTGAGCCGTTCTTGTCTGTTAATAATGTTCTGTATTATGTCATGTTGACCCCTGGAAGAGTAGCTGCTGCTTTTGCAACAGCTAATGGGATCCTAATAAAATACCAAATACTAAAACAATCCTAGCTCAACACTTCTATTCTGAGATGTTTGATACATACATCCCCAAATCTAATATATTACAACTGCAGAGTATTTCTTTGTGAAATTGTATTATTTGACTCGCTACGTGTATGCTATGTGTCATAGAATCCTTTTCAACTAATCCTCGTCCATTTTGTTTGTTTTGTGTGATTTGTTTCAAATCCTACCTTTTCTTTGCGTCTGAATTATAAATTCTTCCTAAATTATGTATCCACCTTTCAAAACCAGTACAATTATGTTGACAAAAATGATTATTCTATGGATGAAGTAGCAAGGAACCTGGGGCCAGATTTACTAAGAGGTTGCACTTGTAAAAACGTATCAACCTGTTATTTACAGAGGGGACTAGATCCCAGAATGCACCTTTATTTACAATTTACCTTCAAATATGATCTTTACACGTTGTGTTTTTAGTCCCACTTGGAAACAAAAACAGGTGCAGAGTCTTGCACAGGTGAAACAGGCCATTCGTTTTAACACATTTCAGAACAATAAACTTCCTTAACTGTTTAACTACTTAATTCGAAATTGAAATTATGGTTCCTGGGACTACTATATACATTTCATTGACACAAATGGCTATGAACTAGCCTGGTCCCAGATCTGTTTGTGCTATCACGTCAACTCCTTGTCATGCCAAATGACAATGAGTTGCAATGAGTTGCAATGAGACGGCACAAACAGACTTGTAGCCAGGCTAGGAATGAACCCTCCCGTAACATTCTCTAATAGAAGTGGTGAAACAATGATAGAACAATGTTCTCATAAGTGGGCACAAAGATAACACAAACAATAGTCTGCATTGAAACCTGTAGTAGTAGACTAGTTTAGTACTTCTAGTTCAGTCAGCAACACCTCAGTCGTGCGTCATTGTTTCATAAAAAAATCACTTGATTTAGCTAGTTTACTTGTTTTTCCAAGTTGCTGCAAAAAGATTTCCTGTCGCGTGGAGAAATGATTTCCTGTCACGTGGAGAAATAAAAAAATTGTCATCCTGAAACTTAAAAAAAAAAGTAAGAATATGAAACAGTGTAACTTCCAAGACATCTGTATAAGGCATCGTTTAAACCATTCAGCTTCAGTATAACTCATCTTGTCTGAGATAGATCATCTTGTCTGACTTTAGTGCCTATACAGATGTAGGATCTTAATTTGAGCCAGTTTGCTACAGCAGGAAAATGATCCTGCAGCAACAGGAAATGTGAATTATAATGTTGATTGTAATTCAAGGATATTTTTTTTGTAAGGGTTGATACGTTATACGTTTGGGCAAATAAAGTCTGGCATTTTAGCCTTGAATGCACTAAAAGTTTGCATTTCCTGCTGTGCTAGAAAATTCTCATAAACAAAAGAATAATCAAATGAAGATCCTACATCTGTACTGCTTTCCCTATCGGGCCTATCTGTTTAAAATCGATTATATGGCAATCAGAATGACATGCTGATTTAGCTTTGAAGGAGGTTGTAGTAGTTCACTTAAACTTCTTAAAAGGGTATCTTCACCATTTAAGACTTTAGTCCCTTTTACCAGTCATCTATGGAGTCTCAAACTGACACTATGATACTATGCTAGTAATCAGAATCATTCAGTCATGATCCGACTCGTTGTTGTTAAAGTATAATTACAAGTCTAATAAGTTCACTTCTAAAAGAACGCTGTATAGGACAGGCAGTGACAGTGCCTTCTCTATTCGGAAGATCCCTGTATGCATGCTGCTTTTGGCCCAACTGCCCCAGAGGAATCAACTGTGCTTAATGGAGTTTCTAATAGCAGTTGAACTGAAACGACTTGAGGGATGGTGTTGCCATCGTCTCGACGAGATCACGATGAGGAATATTAATAGTCTTTATGGTGTCATTGAAGAAGGAAGTGAGTTGTATCGCGCTGCAGAGAGCAGCGGTGCAGTGTGTTGTGGGATGAAGGGGCCTGCAGGACTTGACAAGGGTCTCAAGCCTAACTTAGTGAACTGATAAAGGCAAGGGAATCTACTGGCACCGTTCACTAACAGATACTATGAATATGTATGCTGAAATGTAAATATTGAGTGAACTGGTCAAATCAGAGGAATCTACTCCCAGCATAACAGAGCTCAAGACTGCCATTATGTATGCTGTCCATGACGCTGGAAAGCAGGCGTACATAGAGAGACAGGAGTTGCTGTCCAGCGTCCTGAAACGTATTACTTTGCTGAGGGACCTAAAACAGACATTCCGGGTTGCGTAAGTTTATGACATCAAGACGCTAAATTGCCTATTGGCTGTCCTGCTTAATATGCAGCGTTGTAAATTAATCATTCTATTGGCTTGCCCTACTGGCCTGCTTAATATGCAGAGTTGTAAATGACCCATTCTTAAAATAGCATATCCTAATACTTCTATGAATGCTGGCTATCTCACATAAATCCACTGAACAAGACCTGTCTGTGGTGTGTGTTCGCTTGTATGAGGACTTGAAACACAAATACTTGAATCTTTCTACAGTATTGCGGGGAGGACGAGTCTCGCGTCACTGCGCTGCGCTTCAGCGGGCAAGAGACAAAACTCGGGACAGAGGCAAGTATAAGGGGAGCCTGTTATACCGCAGACTCGGAACATGTTACTCACACACTCGGCTGGCCAATGAAATTGTTTCCCCCCTCTTTTTCATTATCGCCCAAGAGAGAAAGCATGCAAGGCTAGAGGCTATGTCTCACCGGCGGTGATTGTGGTCGGCTTCGATCGTTCTCCACAGAAACACTGCAGCATATGCGCTCCTTTCTGAAGGAATGGCCTCAGAATCCTCATTGATTTGGGTTGGTGGGAACCTTCCTCAATCCAAGCAATCCGGACAGCTATCACAACACTGGGTCAGGTAGCATAGCGTATAGCCACCTTCACTAAGAGCAGCTGCTCTCTAGGTTCACAAGCCTCAAAACGCCAGAAGGGCACAGTGTCCAGGACAAATGACGCTAAAACGAGGCATCTTGACTGTGCTTTCCTCTCCTCTTCTCATCCACCGACAATAATTTGTCTTCACAACACTCTGTCTTCCAAGGCTAGGCTACGCAAGGACGTTAGGATGTGCTCCTAATTTGTACAGTCCCTGTCTTTACTAGGGGACGTAATATCAGGGATGGGGAGAGAGAGGGGAGAGAGAGAGAGAGAGAGATAGAAGAGAGAGAAGAGAGAGAAGAGAGAGAGAAGAGAGAGAGAGAGAGAGAACAGTGCGAGCAGCTTGCACGCGAAAGTTTAACTGCAGGGGTAAGTGGCGGGACGGCCAGGGATGAGGTAATGCAGTAGCCTACCGTGCCGTTTGTCCAGGCGACACAATGAGAGCGACGCGGCACGTCTGTTGGGATTAAAAGGCCAATGTTCCGCTATCTATAGGGGACCGGAGGACAACGTATAGCCTACGTCAGATGCAGCCGACAGTTTAAAGATAAAGATGACCAAATGCACCAACATGTCATGATGAAAGAGTAGCCGCAATAAACTCTTAGCCAACAATACCATGCAGGTGTCAAATCCTAGTAGATGGTAAACTCAGCCTCCATCAACTATTAGCCTACTGTGCAAAGGCATATCAGTGGCCACAGTCTGATGATGACGTAGGCAACCTAGACACCTCAGTAGTGAGACCATTTTTGTCCAGGACTGATTTTAAGTCATTTCTTGCAGTACCTATAGGTACCAGTGTGCTACCTACCAATTCTGTTGAGTTCCGAGTCTTAGGTGAACAAAGACAGACATACAGGTTTGAGATGACTCAACATCAAATGACAAGTAATATAATGATACATAATATGACACATTAAATATTAAATATCACTGTCTCTTGAAGGACATGCCCCCAACAAGTGGTTAATTGAAGCAGTAACGTGTGACACTGACAGGTCAGCAAGACCTTCTGTATTTTAACTAACCACAAACAAACAAATTGCATAAACTTTAGGGGAAACAGCAGAGCAAGCAGTTTGTTGTTGTGAATTTCCTCACTTTACAAAATAATTGAGAAACAACAGACAATTTGTCACCACAACTTGACACATTGCACTTTGACCTTTCCATATCCACAGTGTGCAAAATCAACGAAATATACAAATAAATCCCATCCATGCAGTCTTATAGCCAAGGGGGGGGGTCAGTCCACTCCTGATAAATGCTAGTGGGACACTCCGCAAGGCTCGGAAGAAGGCGATTACGCCGAAACATAAGCTTGTTTATATTGTCCAGTCATTAAATACTCCGATCAATGCAGATAAAGAGTGATCCTTTTTTTAAATGTATTGTTTTTTGGATAGTCACCCATTGTAGTGTCCAGGGGGGTAAGGAAGGGTTTTTTTTTGGGGGGGGGGGGGTTCAAACCCCTCAGTCAAGCACCTGGGGCCCTTTTATGTTCAAGCTGGGCTAAAGCGCATCTCGGTACACTTTCTTTTCAAGCGCACATTAGATAAGTGCAAACTCTGTTAAAGCGTAACCTAACCGTTCCCTATTTTTGTATTTATATATACATATATATAGTATATCACATAATTCCAGCATTTCCACATTTAGGTGTAAATAGGATACATTTGGTCCCCCCTCTCTTCCTGGGGTCCAAACACATTAACATGACATATAAAACAAAAGATAAAACAGTAGATCATATAACATTATTACACCACTACATATCTACAATACAAAAATGTTGAATACCATGATTCTCAACTGAGAGACCATGGATCGATACAGAGCGAAATATTTTGGGTGTGATTGTGCAACGCAGTCCTCCGGGTCCAAAACCACTGCATTGTAGGGGCTCTGTCCCAAGTGGAACACTATTCCCTATAGAGTGCACTACTTTTTAACCAGAGCCCTATGGAACCCTATTTCCTAGATAGTGCACAACTTTGGACCAGAGCCCTATGGAACCCAGGAGTCAGCTGTACATAGAGATCTCAGAAATAAGCCACATTGTGTATTGTTGCTGAACCATTCTAACTATTAGGATTATGGTGTGTGGTATATTATGACGAGGCGTAATGATATTCAACGACATCATTGCTTTTGGTGCTTTGCACAGAGGACCCCACCTGTCCCTTGACAGTGAGTTTAAGTAAGTCTCGCGTTGCTATACCTCCAGAAACACGTGGTTGTCAGGGAAGCCTGGTTCGCAGCCGAGGCTAAGTTCCAGTCAATAGTAATGAAGAAAATCTGAATCACACAGTGGATGCTCATCCCCTTTGGGCTACATACTATTGAAACACTAGAAGAGGGGACAAAGCAATGTGAGGGCAATGCTCACGTTGCTCAACAAAATAAAAGCAAATACATCAAGTTTTACAGTAGAGGGCACTGTTACATTTCTATGGAGAGGGAACTGAGAAGAGAATATGAGATTTTGAAAAGGCAGGGGGAGAGTTGGTCAATGAGGGGAGAGACAGAGAAAGTAGTTCAAGACATCCACAAAGTTCTATATACAGGAAGTACCAGGTAATAACATGGTTATATACAGGAAGTACCAGGTAATAACATGGTTATATACAGGGAGTACAAGACTATTTTTCTCCTGATGGCCACCGATGTTGAGCAGTGTTGTGCCCTCTTCAATGTTTTTTAAAATGTTATTTAACCCTTTTTTAACTAGGCAAGTGGGTTAAGAACAAATTCTTATTTACAATGGCCTACACCGGCCAAACACGGACAACGCTGGGCCAATTGTGCGTCGCCCTATGGGACTCCCAATCACGGCCGGTTGTGATACAGCCTGGATTCGAACTAGGGTGTCTGTAGTGACGCCTCTAGCACTGAGATGCAGTGCCTTAGACCGCTGCGCCACTCGGGAGCAAGAGTCCATGCCAAGATACAGTGGGGAGAACAAGTATTTGATACACTGCAGGTTTTCCTACTTACGTAGAGGTCTGTAATTTTTTATCATAGGTACACTTCAACTGTGAGAGACGGAATCTAAAACAAAAATCCAGAAAATAACATTGTATGATTTGTAAGTAATTAATTTGCATTTTTTTGCATGACATAAGTATTTGATCACCTACCAACCAGTAAGAATTCCGGCTCTCACAGACCTGTTAGTTTTTCTTTAAGAAGCCCTCCTGTTCTCCACTCATTACCTGTATTAACTGCACCTGTTTGAACTCGTTACCTGTATAAAAGACACCTGTCCACACACTCAATCAAACAGACTCCAACCTCTCCACAATGGCCAAGACCAGAGAGCTGTGTAAGGACATCAGGGATAAAATTGTAGATCTGCACAAGGCTGGGATGGGCTACAGGACAATAGGCAAGCAGCTTGGTGAGAAGGCAACAACTGTTGGTGCAATTATTAGAAAATGGAAGAAGTTCAAGATGACAGTCAATCACCCTCGGTCTGGGGCTCCATGCAAGATCTCACCTCGTGGGGCATCAATGATCATGAGGAAGGTGAGGGATCAGCCCAGAACTACACGGCAGGACCTGGTCATTGACCTAAAGAGAGCTGGGGCCACAGTCTAAAAAAAAAACATTAGTAACACACTACGCCGTCATGGTTTAAAATCCTGCAGTGCACGCAAGGTCCCCCTGCTCAAGCCAGCGCATGTCCAGGCCCGTCTGAAGTTTGCCAATGACCATCTGGATGATCCAGAGGAGGAATGGGAGAAAGTCATGTGGTCTGATGAGACAAAAATAGAGCTTTTTCGTCTAAACTCCACTCGCCGTGTTTGGAGGAAGAAGAAGGATGAGTACAACCCCAAGAACACCATCCCAACCGTGAAGCATGGAGGTGGAAACATCATTCTTTGGGGATGCTTTTCTGCAAAGGGGACAGGATGACTGCACCGTATTGAGGGGAGGATGGATGGGGCCATGTTTTGCGAGATCTTGGCCAACAACCTCCTTCCCTCAGTAAGAGCATTGAAGATGGGTCGTAGCTGGGTCTTCCAGCATGACAATGACCCGAAACACACAGCCAGGGCAACTAAGGAGTTGCTCCGTAAGAAGCATCTCAAGGTCCTGGAGTGGCCTTGCCAGTCTCCAGACCTGAACCCAATAGAAAATCTTTGGAGGGAGCTGAAAGTCCGTATTGCCCAGCGACAGCCACAAAATCTGAAGGATCTGGAGAAGGTCTGTATGGAGGAGTGGGCCAAAATCCCTGCTGCAGTGTGTGCAAACCTGGTCAAGAACTACAGGAAACGTATGATCTCTGTAATTGCAAACAAAGGTTTCTGTACCAAATATTAAGTTCTGCTTTTCTGATGTATCAAATACTTATGTCCCCTTCACAGCAGTGTGAAGAGGACACACCAGTGTGAAGAGGACATAACACTGTGAAGAGGACACCACACTGTGAAGACGACACAACACTGTGAAGAGGACACAGCAGTGTGAAGGGGACACAATAGTGTGAAGGGGACACAACACTGTGAAGGGGACACAGCAGTGTGAAGACGACACAACACTGTGAAGAGGACACAACACTGTGGAGACGACACAACACTGTGAAGAGACAACACTGTGAAGAGGACACAACAGTGTGAAGACGACACAACACTGTGAAGAGGACACAACACTGTGGAGACGACACAACACTGTGAAGAGGACACAACACTGTGAAGAGGACACAGCAGTGTGAAGAGGACACAACAGTGTGAAGAGACACAACACTGTGAAGACGACACAACACTGTGAAGAGGACACAGCAGTGTGAAGAGGACACAACAGTGTGAAGAGACACAACACTGTGAAGAGACAACACTGTGAAGAGACAACACTGTGAAGAGACAACACTGTGAAGAGACAACACTGTGAAGACGACACAACACTGTAAAGAGACAACACTGTGAAGAGGACACAACACTGTGGAGAGGACACAACACTGTGGAGAGGACACAACAGTGTGAAGAGACAACACTGTGAAGAGGACACAACACTGTGGAGAGGACACAAGAGTGTTCAACATCGGTGGCCATCAGGAGAGAAAAAATGCTCTCGTATCAGCTACAGATTTAGTAAACAGATATTTGTAAACCATTGATCCATCTAGAACTATCAGAAAGACTAACAAGCCAGAGCGTTCAAGAACGTGTGTCACATACTAGTCTACACAGTAATGTTATCCAAGCTCAGAGACACAGAGAGAACAGGGACTGGTTTAACTGTAATCATGCTTATGAGTTTACTGCTGATCTTTAATTATTTGTTACTTTTATTTCTTATTTTTTTAGGTATTTTTCTTAAAACGGCATTGTTGGTTAAGGGCTTGTAAGTACTATTTTGCGCAATGACGCTGTCGGTGTGTTGGAAGCATAAGGGGGAGAGAAAGGGAAGGAGGAGGAACAGCAGGGGAAGCAGTGGTCCTAGAGACAGAGCCATTTCAGTCATCTTATCCTGCTGCAGAGCCATCGTCTCAATTAGAGGAGAGAGAGAGAGTGAGAGAGAGAGAGAGAGAGAGAGAGAGAGAGAGAGAGAGAGAGAGAGAGAGAGACAGAGCCATTTCAGTCATCTTATCCTGCTGCAGAGCCATCGTCTCAATCAGAGGAGAGGAGAGAGAGCGAGAGAGAGAGAGAGAGAGAGAGAGAGAGAGAGAGAGAGAGACAGAGCCATTTCAGTCATCTTATCCTGCTGCAGAGCCATCGTCTCAATCAGAGGAGAGAGAGAGAGAGCCATTTCAGTCATCTTATCCTGCTGCAGAGCCATCGTCTCAATCAGAGGAGAGAGAGAGAGAGAGAGAGAGAGAGAGAGAGAGAGAGAGAGAGAGAGAGAGAGAGAGAGAGAGAGAGAGAGAGAGAGAGAGAGAGAGAGAGAGAGAGAGAGAGAGAGAGAGAGAGAGAGAGAGAGAGAGAGAGAGAGGATGATTTACAGAGAGAGAAAGGGAAATAGATTGATTATGCAGGATGGGGTCAATCTAGTTTATTTTATAGTCTTATTTCTGGAATTCAATTCATAATGAAATTGTGTGGTAGCAATGGACAATTTTAAGAACTTACTTCAAATGATTTAACCCTGTTGTTAACATGCCAATTGGAATGTAGTGGTCCTAATTTTTTCTGTCCCAATTTCAATCTTGTATCAATTGCTGCAACCAATCACGGCCGGTTGTGACACAGCCTGGGTCGAACCCAGGTCTGTAGGGACGCCTCAAGCACTGCGATGCAGTGCCTTTAGAGTGTTGCACCACTCGGGAGGCCGGCAATTTACCATTTTAAGAAGTAATATGTTTCAGGACCCTCCCTGGACAGCAACTCAGGTCTTTCTTGGAATGTTCATGTTTCAGCACCATGGACAGCAAACATATTGGTAGTCTTGATGTATTAGTAAACACTAAATAGCTAGAGAACTGTGAAATATCGATTAAAAGGTCCAATCTGTCATTTAAAAAAGACTGACTTTACCCCTTTGTATTTTGGTAAATTTAGGGATGGGGCAGGTGGAAATGCAGAGACATATCTTTTTTAATATATGACTCTGGGTTAATGTAACCGTTCACAAATTCATATACAGGATACTAACAGTGAGATAGTTTAAAACATATTTTGAGTCTTGACATTATACACTCAGATTACAACAAAACATAAAACAACGGAGCAATACAAGCTTCGGTTTTGAGTTATGATAGAGTACGACAGTTAGGTATTTCTAATTTCTAATTTATCTTCACGAATCAATAGATAATTATCTGAACATTGAACAGCAAGAAATCTCACAGATTGAGCCCTTAGGTGGAGGTGACAATAAAAGGTGACCAAAAGGTAATTCTGGTAAGATGGCATAGACTCTGAACAATATGTAGAGAGTAAGGGGGTATACACCAATGATGTTGTTTGGCTTTTACAGTATAAACGGTACAGGAATATTCTCTGATAACCCATATGGAAATTATTTATACAAATATTATCTGAGTCAATGTTCATATAAGTCAATCTTATATGATTATGACCTACTTCCTGTAAGAAAACACACAAATTCATGATTCTTATACAATTCCTGTGTTTCACACATGTGACATCGTATAAGTCAAACATATGGTTCTTGTATTATGCCAGTGTATGATTGTGGTCTTATAACACACATATATAAGACACATATCACGTATATATTACTTTGATGTTTCAGGAGTAGGCCTGCCCATATAAGAATATGTATATGATTCATATAGACCCTTTTCCATATGGGAATATACCAACGCTTCCTGCTTGCCCCTTCTCAATTATGCAATTCCCAATCCATTTTAAAGGGAAATATCACAACGACAATGACTCCCGATATGTAGACCTCAGACACTGCATGTAGGTGTTGGCGTAGATACCTAGAGAAGGAGTTAACAGTATATCTTCCATTTGAGCCAAGTCAGTATTGGCTGTGATACTTGCTGTTGCCAGGCGCTTGGCCTGACCCCTCTCTTATTTCCCCTCATTGCGTCAACAGAAGCGAGGTTAAAATGTTCACCTTGTAAGGTGATAGGAGTTTAAAACCAGACAGTAATGGGAACTGTACAGTTATAAGTCGTATAAAGTCAATAATGTACAGTAATCATAAACATCAGTTGACATTCCTCATGACAATAATAAAACGTGTCATTATCCATTTATGCGGACATAGAATAAACAATAAACATTTCTGAAACATGCCATATCATAGTGTTGCAGCTTGTCAACAACAACAAGGTCACTGTTGATCAGGGACGGACTGGGAAAAGAAATCGGCCTGGGTATTTCTAACACACCGGCCCATTGTTTTCTCTTGAGACACCCATTATCAGCCAAATAATGATCATTCTGCGCTAAAACCCCAATTTACCAAGGCCCACTAGGCAAAAAAATGGACCAACCCATCTGGCATTTGCCAGAAATGCCCGATGGCCAATCCGTCTCTGCTGTTGTTAGATTACACACTTCTGCATGCATCATCCTTTTTATGGCAAGTTGTTATGATCCAAACTATTCAACTACAGATAACGGAAATCTCATACAAAATTAACACATTCCGTTTGCAATTCTAACATGTTCCATGGCATGTGAAATGCCTTGATAACCTGTTTCCAGTACATTTTTAATGTATTTAGGCACTAAAAACGCACTCCACATATGGAGTGAATTTAGTACCAAAAGTCTGTGAATGTAAACAACATTTTGAGTAGTGATTGGTGGCTTTTCTATGAAAGTAATACGTTGTGAATGTAAAAATAAATGATTGGAAATTTGAACGTATTATAAGACTGTTTGACAAATAAACATTATTATCAGTGTAAGCACAAATCATTTCTGGGTGTTTTTTCTTTATCACATTCAACTTTAGTTTCTCTCTTCAAGTGTGCAGAACTGTATTCCACCCACAGACTTTTGGCACTCATCTTGCATAGAATTCAGCAGGTACCTGCACTCAAACCATTCAAAAAAAAAGAACAAGGAGGCCAAGGTGGAAAAATATTCCAGCACTGAGGATGGAATAGACGACAAAATGTACGCTCTTCTAGACGACAAAATGTACGCTCTTCTAGACGACAAAATGTACGCTCTTTTAGACGACAAAATGTACGCTCTTCTAGACGACAAAATGTACGCTCTTTTAGACGACAAAATGTACGCTCTTCTAGACGACAAAATGTACGCTCTTCTAGACGACAATATGTACGCTCTTCTAGACGACAAAATGTACGCTCTTTTAGACGACAAAATGTACACTCTTTTAGACGACAAAACGTACGCTCTTCTAGACGACAAAATGTACGCTCTTTTAGACGACAAAATGTACGCTCTTCTAGACGACAAAATGTACGCTCTTCTAGACGACAAAATGTACGCTCTTTTAGATGACAAAATGTACGGTCTTTTAAGACAACAAAATGTACGGTCTTTTAAGACAACAAAATGTATGCTCTTTTAGACAACAAAATGTATGGTCTTTTAAGACAACAAAATGTACGGTCTTTTAGACAACAAAATGTACGGTCTTTTAAGACAACAAAATGTACGGTGTTTTAAGACAACAAAATGTACGGTCTTTTAGACAACAAAATGTACGGTCTTTTAAGACAACAAAATGTACGGTCTTTTAGACAACAAAATGTACGGTCTTTTAAGACAACAAAATGTACGGTCTTTAAGACAACAAAATGTACGGTCTTTAAGACAACAAAATGTACGGTCTTTTAAGACAACAAAATGTACGGTCTTTTAAGACAACAAAATGTACGGTCTTTAAGACAACAAAATGTACGGTCTTTTAAGACAACAAAATGTACGGTCTTTTAAGACAACAAAATGTACAGTCTTTTAGACGACAAAATGTACTGTCTTTTAGACGACAAAATGTACGGTCTTTTAGACGACAAAATGTACGGTCTTTTAGACGACAAAATGTACGGTCTTTAAGACGACAAAATGTACGGTCTTTAAGACAACAAAATGTACGGTCTTTTAAGACAACAAAATGCACGGTCTTTAAGACAACAAAATGTACGGTCTTTTTTGTTTAGCGCTTTTTGCACTACACTGGCACATTTTTCATTCTTACGAGCACGTTAAATGATGTATATTTTTTGCATCTCAGCCTCCTTGTTTTTTTCTTCTTTTTATGGTTTGAGTGTGAGTACTTGCTGAATTTTATAGATTTTTTTTCTCTCACGCACCAGCCACCATTCATTCAAGCCTGAGCCCCTAATACTGCTTGTCTCCTCCTCTTGCATACAAATTAGATTAGTTGTGGTAATTTGGGGATTTGTACAGTTGTAGAACTTACCTCACAGATTACAGAAACATCAACCGCTAAGACCATGCAGCAGCTCCACTTCATCAGCTAGCCACAAGCATTAGACTGCTACACAATTGTGGTGACTTTGTCACAAGATTAAAGGGTCATGATCGTGCTAAAATAAACAACAAGCAAATAGCAGTGGTCAGATATTTCAATACCAGCAGCAGCAGCGAAATCGGAATCCAACATGACAGTGCCCAGCAGCGTTTTCAGGTGAGAAGAGGAGAAGAGGCCTACACAGGAAGAAAGAAGCAAGAAGGCTGAAGGGGAAGACTCCCACACAAACACTACGCTAGACTGTAAACAACCCAAACTAGTTCATTATACATACAGACTTTCTAAGAGTTCTAGTTCCTTCAAACTATCTACTGTTCAGCCATTTTTAACTACCTTTTTCATCACAAACATTATAATTGTAAATAATGCGCAATGAATCTGCAAATCATTTAACTAAACTTCTCCAGTGATGTTTTGAAACATCTACAACAATCTCTCTCTCTCCACTGCTATCACCAACTTGAAGGCTCAGCATTAGCCTGGTCCCAGGTTTGTGCTGTACAACCAACTTGTTCACTGCCAAACATGGCTCCCCAACCACATCTGTCCTTGTTCTAGAGCTCCTTGTAGGTCTACGATCCATCCATACTCATAGCCAGAACTCTGGGATTTTCATGAAACGTTTGGCTGTAATAAACTAGTTTGTGGAAGTGCTGATGATCGTGACGCTCACGAGTTAGCGTGCCACTAAGTTAATAACCATGGGCCCTAATAATCATGAATGAGTTAGCGTGCCACTAAGTTAATAACCATGGGCCCTAATAATCATGAATGAGTTAGCGTGCCACTAAGTTAATAATCATGAATGAGTTAGCGTGCCACTAAGTTAATAATCATGAATGAGTTACATGGCCCTCTGCTGCTGATAGATACATCAGTAGCCCCCAATCCCCTCCAGGCCAAAGCAAAACATTGGTTTGAGTCAATCTAGTTTATTAAAACTGAATTTATCATGGTCCATCAATATAGCTGATTGGTTGAATTAGCAAAGAGTGATCGACATACACAGTCTTTGTCTCATTGTAACCCAGATTTCAACCACAAATTATACCAATAGAGTTCCAAAGATTGGTTTATTTCTAGTTGAATTTAAGTTTGTTGACAACTCAATCAAATATGAACCAAAATTGTATGTTGATATGATGTCTTTGCTCGGAAAGTAGATTGAATTTCCTTGGATAAAGGTAGCTCTGGTCCAGTGTGCTGCTGGCTAACACTGAGCTCAGTAAGCCGCACGTAACACCCTGGATCAGAGCTAAATAATAGCAGGAGATCTATGAACTGAAACAAAAAGGTAGGGGATAAAGGAAGCTCCCAGCTGCGTAAAATGTCAATGACTGAGCTATGTCTCTTCAACCTGCAACGCACGGCATCTAGAGCTGAAAATCACAAAAGCATGACAGCAAATTTCACTAAGTTGCCACGGGAGCACCAAGGTCTGTCTGAAGAAAACAGATGTGCAAGCGAGAAGGTTGAGATTGAACGCAGCCAAAAAAGAGAAAATCTGTCTCTGTGTACAGATAATATGACAGATATCACATATCACAGACATCACTGCGACTACTTGTCATTTTAAAGTGTTTTTCATGGTTGCAAAGACGAGGGACGCAAATGCCATCGCTTGAAGAACGATCCAACCACATATTTACATAATTGAATTCCCCTAAATAAAGTTGATATGCTGTGTTGTTATATCTGCATATAACGTATTCTACACATTCACTATTACTGAATCCATTGTAACACATACATCAGTGGTTCCCAACCTTTTTCTGTTACTGTATCCACCTGAATTTTGCTCTGCCCGGAGTATCCTTGAAGTACCCCCTCAAGTGCATTTTACCAGCAGGCCTATGGTCTTATGAGTCTTCTCAAGTACCCCCTGTGGATAGACCAAGTACCCCCAGGGGTCCTAGTATCCCTGCTTGGGAACCTCTGACATACATTATGTAATCTATTGTGTATTTTCATGAGATGAAAACTGAGTCTGACTGTTACGGTCATACAGTGTAGGGTGAAGTTTCCCCTAGACGCTGATCTTGGGTCAGTTTTTGCATTTCCCCCCCCTAATAGTTACGTTTACGATTGGAGGAGGGGAAGCTGATCCTAGATCTATACCTAGGGGAAACTTTACCGCCCCCAGCATAAAATACCAGGAGAAGGGCCTTCCTCCCATCCCAACTCCTAGCCCAACTCAATACATGCAAGTAAAGCTTAACAGGTATTAGTTCATAAATGCCGTTACATTCCAATGAATTCATTGTGGTTGAGATTGCAGCCGTCAGCACACCATGTTGAAACGATGTCAATTTTTTGGGATAGAAGGGGTTGAGAGCGTGTGTGTGTCAGCGACAGCATACATGTGTAGGATCTTAATTTGATCACCCTGTTGCAGGAGAACTTTCTTGCAATGCAAGAGATTTTAAAGCTTCTGATTTCCACTTTGAAATTACCGAAATGATTTTCCCTTATTAAAAAATGTATTAACCCATACAAAAATGTCCATGAATTATAATCCACATAATAATTCACATTTCCTGTTGCTGCAGGGTTATTTTTCTGATTTAGCAAACTGGCTCAAATTAAGATCCTACATCTGTATGAGATTGTCAAACTCTGCAAGTGTGTGAGAGAAAGGAGAATAAGAGTTGAAGACAGCTGAGTAGACATGACATAGAAAGAGGGGACAACTGGTGTAGACATGACATAGAAAGAGGGGACAGCTGGTGTAGACATGACATAGAAAGAGGGGACAGCTGGTGTAGACATGACATAGAAAGAGGGGACAGCTGGTGTACACATGACATAGAAAGAGGGGACAACTGGTGTAGACATGACATAGAAAGAGGGGACAGCTGGTGTAGACATGACATAGAAAGAGGGGACAGCTGGTGTAGACATGACATAGAAAGAGGGGACAGCTGGTGTAGACATGACATAGAAAGAGGGGACAGCTGGGGTACACATGACATAGAAAGAGGGGACAACTGGTGTACACATGACATAGAAAGAGGGGACAGCTGGGGTAGACATGACATAGAAAGAGGGGACAGCTGGGGTAGACATGACATAGAAAGAGGGGACAGCTGGGGTAGACATGACATAGAAAGAAGGGATTTAGAAATATGGGGAGCGTGAGGTAGGGAGGCAGGATGTGAAATATGAATAGCCAAGCATGAGTGTGTTTGAGGAGCTCACAGTCCAGGGTAAAACAGAAAAGATGCCTTGGTCAGCAAAAGGTAAGCTAGCCTTTCTAATGCAATGCAGAAAACTGACAGAGAACAGAACATTGCTAATATTGACCTATGGCTGTGTGTGTGTGTGTGTGTGTGTGTGTGTGTGTGTGTGTGTGTGTGTGTGTGTGTGTGTGTGTGTGTGTGTGTGTGTGTGTGTGTGTGTGTGTGTGTGTGTGTGTGTGCGTGCGTGCGTGCGTGCGTGCGTGCGTGCGTGCGTGCGTGCGTGCGTGCGTGCGTGCGTGTTCGCCCATAAGACCTGGGTTCAAATACAATTTTAAATCATTTCAAATAACGCTTACCTAGCCCAATTGAACCAGTAGAATAGCTGCACTACTGCACATCTGGCACTCCAGGCAGGCTAAAGCAAACACTAGAAGCAGGGGCGCAACTTTCACTTGGGACGGGAGGGGACATGTCCCCCCCCCCCAGTTTTATCATTGGAATGTGATACACAACGAGGTAAGGGTGTGCTTTAGGACCATGCGGACGCCTGAGTGGTCGGGTAGGCTGTTTGGAGTGTTTATCCGATTGGATAAAAAAATATATATATATACACTATATATGTTATGTCCCCCCTCACTTAAAAAAACAAACAAAGTTGTGCCCCTGACTAGAAGTATTTGAAATATTTAAAATAGTATTTGAACCCATGTTTGACTTGCGTGTGTATGCCTCCCTGTGCTTCTGTATGAGTCCTTGTGGTGGAGTCTGATAAAGCTACGGACACTCTGTATCCATCCAACCACTAACAAACACACGCTCTGTCTGCCTGCGCAAAGAAAAGTAGTTCTGACTCGTCTATAAATGTTTCATTACTCCTGGGGCCACAACCTGAACAATGAATATGAATAGATGTGAGTGAGTTTTAGGAGACAGTGGTGTTATAGAGGTGAGAGAGTATTGATATCGTATTGGATTGCTGTAATGTGATCGTGAATACAGTCTGTGTCATTCATGTCATGTATGTAAAAAACAAAAACATGGTTTGTTTTTACTCATGTTTTAGTGTGCAAGTACAGATCGGGAACATTATATGGAATATAATAAGCCCGTTTGAGTACATAACACATCCACATGTCTTACTGTATCGGCCTAAATACATTTGATGAATAGTGCCTGTATGGGGTATACGCATATGAATTCATGTGTTATTCTGTGGGTATGATGGTGGGCATTTGTGAATGCAATAGGGTATACTATTTAATATTAAATAGTTTTTTTATAAAGCATGTTGCATGTACTGTAAATAAACATGTGTCATGCCAACTGCTATGCGTGAAAGATAGTTGCATTGAGTACATGTAATCTACATGCAGAGTACATATAATCTACATGCAGAGAGTACATATAATCTACATGCAGAGAGTACATATAATCTACATGCAGAGAGTACATGTCATCTACATGCAGAGTGCATATAATCTACATGCAGAGAGTACATATAATCTACATGCAGAGAGTACATGCCATCTACATGCAGAGTACATATAATCTACATGCAGAGAGTACATATAATCTACATGCAGAGAGTACATGTCATCTACATGCAGAGTACATGATGGTCTAAGTGCCCTCCCCTCAGAACTTTGTAAATCTCTCAATAATCCCATCTTTTCATGACTATATTGGCTATGCTACACTGTCAACTCATTTACAAGAAAAGATTGAAAGAAAATGGGATAGGAAAAGTCCTGGGGTTATAAATAAACTCGATTTTAATCGGGTGTTCGGTGCCCTAACCCTTGTCGAGAAATTTGGCAGACTTGGCACTTGTTCCTGCAACAACGATTCCGCCACTGTGCGCATGCTGATGTGATCAGGGAGCTCGAGACACTAGGAACAGCACATTTATCTCGCGCCGTGGGAAAAGAAAGTGATCAGCAAGCGCTTTTCCTCTCTTCTTGACATGACGAAGCGCTCAAGGGAGACAGAAATGCATTTATCTTCTGCACAACAGTAACGTGAAAGGCCCACATTTACAACAAATATTTACAAAAAAATATAGAAAACATTTCCACTTTTGACAGAGAAGAAAATGTTTAAATATATACATTTTTGGTTATGAATGTCGGAGAGCGCAGCATCACAACATCCACATCTCGTGCGCGACAGCATCACATAGTGAATCATTTACCGGGTGAGTCTGGCCACCGGCTCGCTTGTTCTTTATCATTCCGGTTTCATTGCCCAACAAAGCGCTGCACCAAGAAACTGTCGGGGGTATAATCACTGCCCGCCCAGGACGCACAACTTCCTTGGCCCTTTACGCGGAAAGGCATGCACCATAGCCTAGACTGCGCGCAAAGCACCCTACTGCAATGGACCTAAAAATACAGAAAAGTGGGAGTTGAGGATTTCGACTACCGCAGTCCACCCCACTCACAGAAGCTCCTCGCTTCTAGATCCACACACACACACACACACACACACACACTGCAATAGCCTGCATCCACGGCACCTTCGCAGATAGAACGAAACAAATAAAAGCACATAAAAGTTTCTTACCGGTGTTTTTATCTTTATCACTCATGTTTCACTGCAAATAAGAGCTGGTCTAGTGGGTAAGTTGAAGGTACTGCTTCGATGTGAATGTGCCTGGTCGGGTTGCGCCTTCCTTCCGCCTCTTCAGATGGGGCAGCAGGGACAGCAGAGGAGCTGGACGCTGAGCTGAAGTCAGATCGATAAACAGTTAAGATCTGTTAGAAACGCTGTAAACACGGTAGCTATTTTGGCGTGTCTGTGTTGTGCTTCTGTTTAATGACTGAATGGGCGGGGGTTCAGGTGTGAGTGTGTGCGTCTGAGTGAGAGAGAGCGAGAGCGAGAGAGAGAGAGAGAGAGAGAGAGGCAATGAGAAGAGCCGAGCTAGGGTATATTTTGCTGCAGGCTGGAATAGTATACCTGCCATAGGATACTGCAGGCCGGCCATCTGTCAGACGCTGTTCCCTCAAGTATATGCTGCAGTTCCGCGGAAGTATTGAGGTTTATAAAATAATGAAGATGGATGAGGTTTAAAATGCTTATTTCAGAAAGTGGAGTTGTTTAACAATGCCAGCACATGACAGTAAGCTGCATATGTGCGACCCCTTCCTCCTTTGCGGTGTAGCAACAACCTACACAAAATAAAGCATCAATATATGCTAAAAATCCACTTAGTCTGCAATGGTGGTAATCAATGTTCAGTATGGGAGCACATTCAGCGAATTGATCATACTTTTGGCTAGAGGGCTTCAGAAAATGCAAGTCCGAACCTTACAACAACAAAAAACATGTAAAATGTCCTGTTTCACATGTGAAAATCAATCACACGTGGGAAAAAAAATCTAATTTGCAGGTTCACTGTGTAAGAAAACAACATGTGAAAATCCCACTTTCACATGTGGAATTGCAATTCCACATGTGAAACTTTTTCACATATGAAACTGCAAATTAGATTTTTACATATGATTGTTTTTCACATGTCAACTTGCACTTTTACATGTGAAAGTGAACATCTAATTTCAGTTTCATGTGTGAAAAAGTTTCACATGTGGAATTGCAATTCCACATGTGAAAGTGGGATTTTCACATGTTGTTTTCTTACACAGTGAACCTGCAAATTAGATTTTTTTTCAAACTCCACATTGTTTAAAGTAAACGTAAACAAACACTGTATAGTCTAAAAACATGGTTAAAACTATCATTTTGATATCATGGATGGTCAGTCCTTAGCAGTTTAGTCTATGGATTTGAGAGTGGTTGCATTTCTCCAGCCCCATTCCTCAGCTTTTTAACGAAACTGTGGCGGGGACAGCACTTTGTTAATGTTTCAATTAGGATTGCTGCTTTAAACACCTCTATTGGAGTCATAGTGTTATTATATGGTGCAATTCTCTAGTAAGTGAGTTAACTTTTGTGCCATTAAATATCAAGTAAAACTTCTGAAGTCGAGAGCAAAATGATTTCATATTGCAATAAAAAAAATTATGATAGTAACCACGTTTCCTGTCAGCTTTTATGCGAGAACAGTCATACTGACTTAAAAAAAAAATCATGACAGCTGTGATGGAAAATGGAAGTTTCGGTACAATTATATAAATGCTGACAGTTCATTTGTTCGTCGGACATGGTGGGATCTTTTTGTGTCGGTGAAATTCATTATGCGAGAAATTGCGTTTGAAACGCATTTATGAGCAAATATTGATATAAAAACCAGCATTTCAAAGTAAACTTGGAGTCACACGATGATGTGGTGTGTGGTCCTCCCACTATGACTCGGGAAACTTTACAGTTTATTCGGTTACAGATTAAATCAACGATGATGAACTTCACAGGGCGGTGAAAGTGCACAGTGATCTTGATAATCCTTCCCAATAAATAACGAGGGTGTGATTCTGGTGACCGATGCTTGACAAGTACAAATATTGTAGACTAACCTACCCACACTGTATCTGAGAGCTGTTGGGTAGAGCACACGTGTCAAGACCAGAGTAGACACATTTCCTATTTAACGCAACAGTTTGTGACAAAACTGTTGGTAGGGTTGAAAATGCGATGGAAACACGTGCAATTTTTTCTTATTTTGTTTGCACGACTTCATCACGCAATGGTTTTTATGTGCAACAAGTCAGTTTGGTGGAACACTCCATGATGGGAAAATTCTCATATTTTCTTTATGCATGAAAATCTGTTGCTAATTGGATGGAAAACTAGCTACTGAAAACAAAACATAAACCCCAAAGAATGGATAACAAAACAATATATTGAAAGGAAATACTTTTTTACATGTAAGAGCTAATGAATTGTAAATGGATGCAACAAAAATAATTTCTGTGAAACATTTCTCATGACAACACAATTAATTTAAACTCCTCCCTCTTTCCTGTAATTTTCCCTATCTTCGGTTGTGTTATCCTGGCCTTTGCTTTCGCTGCCCTTTTTTCTGCTTCCAGTTTTAGCACATTCATTTCAGCAACACAGCACCCTGCATCCCACTTCTGCATGGCTTGCCTCTTACATGGACTTGCTCCACAACATTAAGTAGTCAAACTATAGGTTCACATACTGGCGGAGCAGTGAATGGAAACTGTGGAGTTCTAGTGTGAAGAATAGCACTTGCCCAGTCGGCATTTTCTGTAAAAGCTGGTCACCACTGGAACCAACTTCCTGAAAACGTAAAATGTGTGGCTAATGTTTGTGAGCTCACACAATAAGTGAAAAAGTGGTTTAAGGAACAGCAAGATTGTAGACACGTTTATTAACCTTTTTTGTTTGTTGTTTGTAATATTTCATTGTTTTTGTATTTTCTACTACTTCATTGTTTGTATTTTACTGTATTTTCTTTTTCACAATTATTATTTGTTATTCAAATTATTTTTAACTTGCCTTTTTTGTGTTATTCAAATTATTTTTAACTTGCTTTTTTTGTGCGTGAAAAGTTTGTGATTCTAAATGTTTTTATCTATCTTCCCAGGGACTACAGATGAAAACTAGCCAGCTGGCTAAATCTAGCACATTTACAGACATGTTAATTCATTTGCATTGTCTCTGTCAAATAAATACATTTATAAATAAACTTTGATGCATGTTGTTCTTTCTCTGCTCAGGATTCGTTTACAAAGGTGATGTTTGGGTTCACCGTGACCTGCCAGATGCACAAAATTATCATTATCTGGCTAATAGTTGGGGCCGGTGGTAAAAATGGGCTGGTGAATTAGAAACGCCAAAGCCAATTTATGATCCCAGTCCGCACCTGACCATGACCAAAGGCTTGCTGTGTGGACATAAGACTTTTTTTTTATTTTGTTCCAAAATGTTTGCATCACCATGTCTAGCATCCATTGCACCTGTGATCATATGTTGTCAAATGTAACCCTGTGAGAGAATGCAAAATCATGTTCAGTTTTACAGTGGTTTTTATCTTTATTCAAATGGTTCGAAATGAATACCAAACAATGTACTACATATTTATGCATGTCTTTGATTTTGCTGTTTGTCGACTATGACTTTATAATCAGTAAAATACATTTTTTCAACTTGAAGGAATATTGCTACATGGAAATTGAATAATTACAGTACGCCTAAAATATCCCAAGGTGATTTATTTACGTATTCAGCCATCAACTGAACCCCTTCCTCTGTTGATCTGCATTTCAATTTGCCCTGTATCCTTTCTTTATCCTGTTAGAACACTGTCTTACTAAAGTCATCTGCTAGGATCAGGAAGTCTTTAGTTAACCTGTCTCTATGTGATCCATCTTGAATGGCAGATGATGCATTTATGACAATGTTAGTCAATTAATAGCCTAGCAAAAGAGAACGTTTTGTCAGAAAGATATCAATATTTGATGAATGAGGATCAATAACATTGGCTCAAGTCTATGGTCCCCATTACTCAACAGTAATATAACACTGAAATTAACAACTATTAGCGGATAAATGTACTGCACATTTTATCAAAGGACCTCCGTTTAAATGTGTGAACTTTAATCCCCTCTTGACCCCACTTCCCACCCTGAAAGAACATTAGTCTAATGTCTGTGCAGTGATCTCTTCCAGTGCACTGTACCGCAGTGGTGTGTTTTACAATTCATCTTTTACCTTTTACGTAATCCAAATGCTCTGGTCCAAAATTGGTTGGAGCTACCCTTCCGACCTCTGCCCACTACAGGCTCAACAACAAGACCAGCTCGGGATCCGTTTAAAAAAATAAAAATAATGTTTTAAGGACTTCCGAAGTAGCCATACACATCTACTATCCCTCGAGATCTTTATTTATTCAGTACATGTATTAAAACGAGTCACCACGTGAGGTATTATCTAACCGGCTCATTGATCAAAGTCTGAGAAACCACCTAGTCAGCTCTCTGTTAGGACACTAGGATAACAGATTGTGTTTCCTGATGGTATAAAAATAAGTTTGGTTCCAGACTGCTGAAATAGATGGCCAAATCAAACTCAACAGGGCATCAGTCTTTGGCTACAGACCCCTCATTTTATGTACACTGATCAAAAATATAAACGCATCATGTAAAGTGTTGGTATGTTTCATGAGCTGAAATAAAAAAATCACAAAAATATTCCATATACACAAAAAGCTTTTTTCTCTCAGTCATAAAGCCCTTTTGTGGATAAAAAATCTTTCTGATTGGCTGGGCCTGGCTCCCCCATGGCTGCACCCCTGTCCAGTCATGAAATCCATAGATCTTTTAAATTGTTATTAAGTCTATATAAAATATACATACAAATATATTATTTGCATGAAAGACATTGGTTTAGTATGTAGATTGGTGCAGGATAATGCAAAAGAGCATGATCCAAAGCAAGAAAATTTCAGCAGGATATGGATTAACAATGTCGTATGTTGTAAATAGGTCCAGGTTGGTGCATAGGAATCACATGACGTACATAATGAACTACTAACACAGTCTGTTTCTGGACATCATCCCCCGTTACCATAGTAATGGACAAACTCTTGAAAAGGGTGGGGAGTTAGTGAAACAGTAGCTGGAACACAGTTGTTCCAGATCTGCCTCTTATGGTCATTGTCACGCCAAACAGACTGGCCTCAAGGCAAGGGACACACAGCCTTTATTGAACTTGGGTGGTGGGTGGGAGTGTCTGTCAGTCTGGTGGTGGGTGGGAGTGTCTGTCAGTCTGGTGGTGGGTGGGAGTGTCTGTCAGTCTGGTGGTGGGTGGGAGTGTCTGTCAGTCTGGTGGTGGGTGGGAGTGTGTCAGTCTGGTGGTGGGTGGGAGTGGTTCAGTCTGGTGGTGGGTGGGAGTGTCTGTCAGTCTGGTGGTGGGTGGGAGTGTCTGTCAGTCTGGAGGTGGGTGGGAGTGTCTGTCAGTCTGGAGGTGGGTGGGAGTTTGTCAGTCTGGTGGTGGGTGGTATCATCCTGATTCCTGCTTACAAGCAAAAACTCAAACAGGAAGTACCGCTCAATACGGATGTGGTCCGATGAAGCGGATACTAAACTACAGGACTGTTTCACTAGCACATACTGGAATATGTTCTGGGATTCATCTGATGGCATTGAAGAGTATACCACATCTGTCACCGGCTTCATTAATAAGTGCATCGACGACGTCGTCCCCACAGTGACCGTATGTACATATCCCAACCAGAAGTAATGGATTACAGGTAACATCTACACTGAGCTAAAGGCTAGAGCTGCTGCTTTCAAGGAGCGGGACACTAATCCCACGGTTTATAAGAAATCCAGCTACGCCCTCCGTTGAACCATGAAACAGGCAAAGCGTCAATAGAGGACTAAGATCAAATCCTAATACTCTGACGCTCTTCGGATGTGGCAGGGCTTGCAAACTATCATGGATTACAAAGGGAAACCCATCCCCTAGCTGCCTAGTGATGCGGAGCCTACCAGACAAGCTAATTGCCTTCTATGCTCGCTTCGAGGCAAGCAACACTGAACCATGCATGAAAGCACCAGCTGTTCCGGACGACTGTATCATCATGCTCTCCGTAGTCGATGTGAGTAAGACCTTTAAACAGGTTAACATTCACAAGGCTGCAGGGCCAGATGGATTACCAGGACGCGTACTCAGAGCATGCGCTGACCATCTGACAAGTGTCTTCACTGACATTTTCAACCTCTCTAATACCTACATGTTTCAAGCAGACCACCATAGTCCCTGTGCCCAAGAACGCCACAGTAACCTGCCTAAATGACTACAGCACTGTAGCACTCACATCTATAGACATGAAATGCTTTGAAAGTCATGGCTCACATCAACACCATCATCCCAGAAACCCTGGACCCACTCCAATTCGCATACCGCCCGAACAGATCCACAGACGATGCAATCTCCATTGCACTCACACACTGCCCATTCCCACCTACGTTAGAATGCTATTCAGCGTTCAACACCATAGTACCCTCAAAGCTCATCACTAAGCTAAGGACCCTGGGACTGAACACTTCCCTCTGCATCTGGATCCTGCACTTCCTGAAGGGCCGCCCCGAGGTGGTAAGGGTAGGCAACAACACATCTGCCACGCTAACCCTCAACACGGGGGCCCCTCAGGGGTGCGTGCTTAGTCCCCTTGACCTCCTGGCCAAGCACAACTCCAACATGATCATTAAGTTTGCCGACGACACGACGGTGGTAGGCCTGATCACCGATGACGATAAGACAGCCTATAGGGAGGTGGTCAGAGTCCTGGCAGTGTGGTGCCAGGACAACAACCTCTCCCTCAAGGTGATCAAGAAATGGGAGCTGATCGTGAACTACAGGAAAAGGAGGGCCGAGCACGCCCCCATTCGCATCAACGGGGCTGTAGTGGAGCAGGTTGAGAGCTTCAAGTTCCTTGGTGTCTAAATCACTAGGACCTATCATGGTCCAAACACATCAAGACAGTCATGAAGAGGGCACAACAAAGCCTATTCCCCCTCAGGAAACTAAAAAATCGTCAAAAGGTTCTACAGCTGCAACATCGAGAGCATCCTGACTGGTTGCATCACTGCCTGGTACGGCAACTGCTCAGCCTCCGACCGCAAGGCACTACAGAGGGTAGTGCGTACGGCCCAGTACATCACTGGGGCTAAGCTGCTACTCTCTGTTTATCATATATGCAAAGTCACTTTAACTATACATTCATGTACATACTACATCAATTAGCCCGACTAACTGGTGTCCTTGCACATTGGCTACCCGGTCTATCAGGATCATGTCCCACCACCCGCCAACCCCTCTTTTACACTACTGCGACTCTCTGTTTATCATATATTAATAGTCACTTTAACCATACCTACATGTACATTCTACCTCAATTAGCCTGACTAACCGGTGCCTGTATATAGCCTCGCTACTGTTATTTTTCACTGTCTTTTTACTGTTGTTTTTATTTCTTTACTTACCTATTGTTCACTTAGTACCTATTTTTTTACTGAAAAATTGCACTGTTGGTTAGAGCCTGTAAGTAAGCATTTCACTGTAAGGTCTACACCTGTTGCATTCGGCTCACGTGACAAATAAACTTTGATTTGATTTGCTGAACAGTTAATCAAATGGCCATCAGGACTATTTACATTGACCCCCTTATTTTAGTCTTATTTATGATGATTTCTTTGCACTCTTGCATAGGCTCTATGTACACTCACTGGACTCTACCCACACACTCATTCATACTACACTGACACTCCAACACGCACACAGACAAACACACACGGACACACACAAAACACACACATGCATATTGATGCTACACACACACACCGCTGCTACTCTCTGTTTATTATCTATGTATAGTCACTTTACCCCTACCTACATGTACATATTACCTCAATTACCTCAACTAACCCGTACCCCTGCACATTGACTCGGTACCAGTAACCCTTGTGTACGCTGTAGCCTTGTTATTGTTATTTTATTGTGTTACTATTTTTCCTTTAGTTTATTTAGCACATTTTTCTTACTTACTTTTTAAAAAAACTCTGCATTGTTGGTTAAGGGCTCTTAAATCAGCATTTCAGGGAAAGGTCTACCTATACCTGTTGTATTTACATTTACATTTCTACTGTATGTTTGCTTATTCCATGTGTATCTCTGTGTTGTTGTATGTGTCGAACTGCTTTGCTTTATCTTGGCCAGGTCGCAGTTGCAAATGAGAACTTGTTCACAACTAACCTACCTGGTTAAATAAAGGTGAAATTTAAAAATTTAAAAAATAAAAGTATTTGGCCATGTTACAAATAAAATTTGATTTGATACCCTCCCTGATCTTCGAACTGGCCACCGTCTGTATCCCTGTACCCTCTGTACCCCTGTACCCTGGGGATTATTGGGATATGAGGGAGAGAAAGAAGCTCGAGATAGAAGTGGTGGCAAGTTATATCCATCCATTCCAGACACACAGGCTGTGTTTATACAGGCAGCCTATTTTTGATCTTTAGCCACTAATTGGCCTTTTGACAAATCAGATATTTTGCCAATAGTTGGGCAAAAGAATAGAATTGGGTTACCTGTTTAAATGCAGCCACAGAGACACACCCAGACAAGACACTTCCTGTCACATGACTGATGCCATTGCCGGCCCTTATGCAGACAGAAGAGGACCCTGGTTGGCGTCTGTTCATGGCAGATCGATAAGAGGACCTGAAAGAAGACACCAGACCACTGCTGGGAAAAATGCACTGTATCGATCAGGGAGGAACCCAGAGTCCTCTACAGACTTTTCCACCACAGGGGGAGAGAGAGTGAAAGAGAGTGTGTGTGTGCAATTGTGCATGTGTGTCTGTTGTTGCAGTGCTGAAGGGTTGAGCAGACTTGTGCGGTACACTAATGGAGTGGTCCTCAAACCTCTCCTCGGGGGATGTTTCACAATTTTGTTGTAGCTCTGGACTAGCTCAACTGATTCACCTATTGAAGGGCTTGATAATTAGTTGCCAAGTTGAGTCAGAATAGCTGTAGAATAGATCAAATACATGGAATGGCTGGAGGTCCCTGAGGAGAGGTTTGAGAACCACTGCACTAATGTAATCATGCATGCTTAATAGAGCTTAACAGCCAACCCTAAACCACCAACAGTTTTTACCCAAGTCTACTTCTGGGGCCTCTCAAATATTTATGCAGCTCCCCTCTGTTCTTTTCTTCTTCTCCTTTCCATCTTGACTTCTCCACTCTTTCTGTCATTTCTCCTCCCCTGTAACTTCTCTCCTCTTCCCTCACCATCTCTCCTCTTCCCTCTCTTCCCCTCTGCTCTCTTCAGACCTAGACCTGCAGAATATCATCTAACTTGGCAGCGTGTCCTTGGGGTTTACACTCTCTGGCAAAGTTAGACTCTATCTCTCTCTACCCCTCGCTTTCTGTTTTTCATTTTCCTCTCTCACTGTCTCTCTGTCCTAAAGTATCTCACTTTCTCTTTTGTATCTGTCCGATTAGTTTCCAAACACAACAATGCTCCAACATCAACTCCTCTCGTCTTTCTTTCCTGTGTCTTTCCCCCACTTAATTGCCTGTTCATGTTCTCTCCCTATTCTCTTTCCTATCCACAACAAACTAATACTAAATGGGGTACATTAAAAGGTTAGCAGAGTGAAAGGATGAAATGTACAGTTAGTTAAAGTAGCAAGCTCGGAGCAAGCCAAGCATGTGACGTGCAAGTTGTGGGGCGGCACAATGGTGTGGGGCAGTTCCTTTTTCAAAGACTGCAGTGCAGCTATTCTAGAGGTAAATTCCACCTTCTTTAGCCTACCTATTTCTGGGATCATTGGCAAGCTTTGTGAAAACTTTGTGGAGTCTGTCCAGGTGCCAATAATCAAGCCCAGGGCGGTCGATACTCTTAACCTCGTCCCAGTCGAGACAACACTCCTCTCCTGGTGGTCCTATGAATAAAGCCGAAACATTTTCCCTTGCTCCCTCTCCCCACCTCTCTCTCGCTCGACCAACTTCCATATTCTCACATCTCTTTGGTCCTCAGCCAGATGTTGCACAGTTGTTAGAACATTTCCCACTAGGGGGCAGTAAAATATGATAAATATTACTAACATGAGGTGGTTCGACTGTCAACTACTCTCAGTTCTGTTTTCCTATATTTTGGGGGGAATTGCACAAAGATTTCACATTTGCACATGTCTGATGTCTACACGCAGAAAATGAATTATACTGTAAAGTGTAGCTGTCTGTTCAAGATAGACCTTCTTACTCAGCACTTAATCCGAACGAAGATGTTCTAGAATTCTAAGATAACCTACCCTTCTCCGCTACAGACTGTGTCTGTGATCTCGGTAACCATAAGATCTTTGTCCCAACCCGGCAGTGACGGTTGTGCGACGTTGGGTTGGGGTCATAAACATGGCGTGGAGAGGATATTTTGTCAAATGGACCAAAACAGAATGTATAAATTCTGTCTCCACAGTTTCGAGAGGTAGCAGGTGAGCAATGGAGACCCGGTTGCGCGATATATTCACGTTGGAACATTATTGCGAACAACGACGAAGTTACGACATTGGTTGTTGCGCTGGTTACCTAACCATCTTCTGACTGTCATTGTTAGACAACTTTACTGCATTCATTGCGGTAGTTAAGCGTTTAAATACTATTGCTTCAATTGTAGTTTTGTTCAATATTAAAGCTGTACGGTTCTCTCATTAATTTAGAATGAAACTGGCCGTGTTCGAGAGCATCAAATCCATGACGAATAATGGGTAATGGTCACTGACTGACTAACCTACACATAATAATGAGTAGTTATTTATGATGTATGGTGATTTGTTGATCAGTCGTTCGGCAGTCTCCTACACTGTCGGCTGCAATGTTGAACAAGCCCAATGACAGTCCCATTCAAATCTAGTCAGCATAACGACTCTTCACTCTATTGTGTTTGGCTATTGCTTTGCAAAATAGGCCTAGTCCGTCACAACGCTGTTATTATGTATCCACGATTTTTGAGGAATAAATTAATGGTAAAACTCAAAGAAATATCTGCAACATAGACTAGGGAAAGATCCCAATTGCATGCACCTCGCGTCCTCTCTCCTTCTCAAAACCCATTGGATGAGAAAGCCAGAGGTCCCACCCCTCTGACCTTTTCCTTCAATGGGTTTAGAGAAGGAGAGAGGACGCAAGGAATATGCAATAGTGGTGAGGAGAAGGAGTCTCCAGCTGTGTCGAAACCGCACTAACCATACTATTTCTGACGTGAATTGAGTATATAGTATGCTTATTTGTCATAGTATTGATATAGTTAGTATGCCAGAAGTTCCCAGATGTCATTCTAAATTCAAACAAAATATGACGTATACACGCAGAGGACACTATTTCCATACTTTAAGGCCCATAATGCAATTAATCAGCAAGTGGGTGTGGCTTCACATCGTTTTCAGATTTGCGGAAAATATGCAGCCGAAGTCCGACGAGAGCGGATACAAAAATCATTGCTTTAACTAATTAGGACAAATGTTGAGCAATGTAATAAAGTAATGACTTTTCAAATAAGTTACCTTACACGTTATGTTGGCTGACAATTTGTTAGCTACGCTGTCCTTACGAACCACATAGCATATCATTACAGCAGTATGTACCGGGATGTTAGCTAGCTACCTAAGGTTAGTTGGCTACTTATACATCAAACTTGCCAGTATATTAACTATAGGCTATATTAACTACCCAACATTTATTGACTTGATTATTCCCGTCATTCTTAGCTTAGCTAAACGGTATAGTCGTAGTGCAATCTGACAACGCTCTGAATTTACAATCTGACAGAACACACCCGAAGTCGTAAGATGTCTAACTAGTCTTGTGTTATTGCTAACTAGCTAGCAAGAGGTTGCATAGCAACAGCATCAACTTCCGGTAGACAGGCGAAGATCTAGTACGCTCAACTGAAAGCATACTTTTTGTTTACGGTATACTAAAATGAACTAATAGTATGTAGTATATACTCATTAAGTATGTAGTATACAGTATGTTAGTATGGGTATTCCAACACAGCTTCCGTGTCTGGAAGCGAATTCACCATTCATATTCTGGTTTCAGATTAATTCAAACATCGTTTTAAATTTTATAGCCACAGTTATTAACTGTACTGCACAAGAGTCGAATAAACGACATATCTGCAACAGATAAGCTTTTGGGCCTCCAAGACTTCACAGGCAGAAGCACTGCAACGACTTATTTTATAGTCGCCAGGAAATGTCCCGCCATCACAAGATCCTTCTGAGCCTGTGTAGGGACCTGATTAAAACAGAAAAGCAGGCTATTTTGAATTCATAAAAAAAAAAGTCTACTATTATTATAATTATATTTTGTATTTTTTTACCCTGCTTTTTCTCCTTTTGGGATCTTTATTACCCACCTGTACAGTTGGTGGCGGACAGTAGTAATTGTAGTGAAAAAATTTCATAAAATAAGTCGTTGCAGTGCTTCTGCCTGTGAAGTCTTGGAGGCCCAAAAGCTTATCAGCTGCAGATATGTTGTTTATTCGACTCTTGTGCAGTACAGTTAATAACTGTGGCTATAAATGCTATAAAATCCACCTTCTTCACAATAAGTGTCTCCTGATCACTTGTTTTTTGCTCCATTCTTGGACTTCACTGTTGTCCACTCATCTTTCTCGCCAACTGTACTCGACGTGCTTTCAGCTTCAAACGATACTTCTGCTTCCACCATTTCCACTCTTCCCTACCTCAAACTCGGACGGAGATGGATTGTAGTTTTTATGGCTTGATATCAGGAGATGGCGTCGAAATTTTGATGAAACAATTCAGAGACTGAAACAAAACTCTGAATAATTATTTAAGGTGAGCAAATCGATATACAATCCCGAAATCAGCTGTAACTGTCAATAGTAAAAAACAAAGCTTAAAACGATGTTTGAATATTAGCTGATGTCATAGAACAAAACGTATAAGATCTCCTAAGCCTGTGTGTACCACAGACGTTACTCGTTTTACCACAAACATTATTCTCAGTGTTTATCCAAAAACCCTCCAAAAACGGCATTCATTTCTCCATAGGCTTTGTCCGACAAACCATGGCAGAGTTGGTGCCTACAAAAAGACGCCATTACTATTTCCCTAGGTCTTAACGTTCATCCGCATTGTGGCTGCTAGGAACTTACCAAACAGTGGGGCGTGGCCAGTGTTAAGGTCAAGAGGGTGCATCAGCAGTAGAGACCTGAGGTACAATGAGATATAGTATTCTTGCAAAACCCATTTCGTCAGCGTTCGATGAGCTGTGACCAATGACCTACTCATCTGGATGAAACCAAGGAAAACATGAATGAAAAGATCCACACATCCGCATAATCTTTTAGATCTATGGATCATCTGTTCCCAACCAATGTGTGTTAACAAGTTGTCTTCCTGTGTACCCTTCTAAAGGTTCAACCCCCAGCAGAGGTGTGGTTTCCGGAAAGAAGCGAGGAAACCAGAGACATGGAAGAGGGACCGTGGCATCCCAGAAGAAACAGGCCCTCCCCCCTCTGAGGCTGCCGATGCGATGGTGTCTCGGAAAGCGGTGCACCCTAAAACAGGACCCCCACCCCCTGGCGCGGCCCCCAGGCGTACGGGGAAGCTGTTCAAGCCCTTTATGTTCACAATAGGGGTAGGTTCTAGCAAGACATACTTTTTTATTCCCAAAAAATTGTCATATGGGAAGTCACCGTTCTATAGTTTTCATGCATTTGATTCATATGTATTCATTGAGTATTCATATTTAACATAGCGAATCGTTTAAAGTTGAAGTCGGAAGTTTACATTTCACTTAGGTTGGAGTCATCAAAACTCGTTTTTTAAACCACTCCACAAATTAATGTTAACAAACTATAGTTTTGGCAAGTTGGTTAGGACACCTACCTTGTGCATGACACAAGTAATTTTTCCAACAATTGTTTACAGACAGATTATTTCACTTATAATTCACTGTATCACAATTCCAGTGGGTCAGAAGTTTACATACACTAAGTTGACTGTGCCTTTAAACAGCTTGGAAAATTCCAGAAAATTATGTCATGGCTTTAGAAGCTTCTGATAGGCTAATTGACATAATTTGAGTCAATTGGAGGTGCACCTGTGGATGTATTTCAAGGCCTACCTTCAAACATAGTGCCTCTTTGCTTGACATCATGGGTAAATCAAAAGAAATCAGCGAAGACCTCAGAAATAAATTGTAGACCTCCACAAGTCTGGTTCATTTTTGGGAGCAATTTCCAAACGCCTGAAGGTATCACGTTCATCTGTACAAACAATATTACGCAAGTATAAACACCATGGGACCACGCAGCTGTCATACCGCTCAGGAAGGAGACGCGTTCTGTCTCCTAGAGATGAACGTACTTTGGTGCAAAAAGAGCAAATCAATCCCAGAACAACAGCTAAGGACCTTGTGAAGTTGCTGGAGGAAACAGGTACAAAAGTATCTATATCCACAGTAAAATGAGTCCTATATCAACATAACCTGAGAAGTCGCTCAGCAAGGAAGAAGCTGCTGCTCCAAAATCGCCATAAAAAAGCCAGACTACGGTTTGCAACTGCACATGGGGACAAAGATTGTACTTTTTTGGAGAAATGTCCTCTGGTCTGATGAAACAAAAATAGAACTGTTTGGCCATAATGACCACCGTTATGATTGGAGGAAAAAGGGGAGGCTTGCAAGCCGAATAACACCATCCCAACTGTGAAGCACAGGGGTAGCAGCATCATGTTGTGAGGGTGCTTTGCTGCAGGAGGGACTGGTGCACTTCACAAATAGATGGTATCGTGAGGAAAGAAAATGATGTGGATATATTAAAGCAACATCTCAAGACATCAGTCAGGAAGTTAAAGCTTGGTCGCAAATGGGTCTTCCAAATGGACAATGACCACAAGCATTCTTCCAAATTTGTGGCAAAATGGCTCAAGGACAACAAAGTCAAGGTATTGGAGTGGCCATCACAAAGCCCTGACCTCAATCCTATAGAATATTTGTGGTCAGAACTGAAAAGGCGTGTGTGTGAGCAAGGAGGCCTACAAACCTGACTCAGTTACACCAGCTCTGTCAGGAGAAATGGGCTAAAATTCACCCAACTTTTTGTGGGAAGCTTGTGGAAGGCTACCCAAAATGTTTGAGCCAAGTTAAACAATTTAAAGGCAATGCTACCAAATACACTCAATTAGTATGTACACTTCTGACCCACTGGGAATGTGATGAAAGAAATAGAAGCTGAAATAAATCATTCTCTCTACTATTATTCTGACATTTCACATTCTTAAAATAAAGTGGTGATCCTAACTGACCTAAAACAGAATTTTTTTACTAGGATTAAATGTCTGGAATTGTGAAGTGTATGTGGCTAAGGTGTATGTAAACTTCCGACTTCAGCTGTATAACATGCAACTCAATGTCTTTAACTTACAAGTACATGTTCATCCAGTGAACAAAGCTGCACGGTGGGCAGTCCAAGAAAAAGGAAGGTAAGCTTGTCTGACTCCATGTTAGTTTACAGGGTGCTCCTTTGGTGCGGCCGCCATCTTGCAATACGAGTCCTTGAAGTCACGAGTGAAGACGGCCAAGGACGAGGCTGAGCAGGAGAAAAGCGGAAAGGTAAGAGTGTGATGGAGATGTATTATATGTGTGACAAAATGCAGGGTTTTGTACAAGATGCTTAAGGTGCTTGAATTTGGAACTTAAATACCTCAAATCTGACATTTTCTCAAGTTGGTACTTGAATTAAAAGAGGAGAACAGAAAATGGTCAAATATGTTAATATTAGAACAATTTAGTGGTTTTGCTAATTCATCTCCAGGCATACTACTGAGTTTTATTTCCTCACGTGTTTCGCACTCTGGTTGGGTTGCCGGGCAACTCATTAACCCACACTTCCACTCAACCAGGCAGGTACAGAACTGACTGATTAGGTGCTGCCAAAACGTTACATCGATAGCTAGAATGCCGGGCAAATGTAAAACTATCTGTACTTTACTATTTATATTTTGGACAACTTTTACTTCACTACATTCCTTAAGAAAATAATGTACTTTTTACTCCATACATTTTCCCTGACACCCAGAAGTACTAGCTACATTTTGAATGCTTAGCAGGACAGGAAAATGGTCCAATTCACACACTTATCAAGAGAACATCCTTGGTCATCCCTACTGCCTCTGATCTGGATGACTCACTAAACTAATTTGTAAATTATGTCCGAGTGTTGGATTGTGCCCCTGGTTATCTGTAAATAAAAAGAAAATTGTGCAGTCTGATTAACATAATAAGGAATTTGAAATGATTTATACTTTTATTTTTCATACTTAAGTATATTTTAGCAAATACATTTTTGATAAATAAATATATGTAAAACCAAATACTTTTAGACTTTTACTCAAGTAGTATTTTACTGGGAGACTTTCACTTTTACTTGAGTCATTTTAGGTTAAGGTATCTTTACTTTTACTCAAGTATGACACTTGGGTACTTTTTCCACCCCTGTTATTGAGTAGAACTTGTTAGGTAGTGATGAATAGTATGTTTTTTTTGTGGTGATATACTGCCATCTGTTGCGTCTAGAAACAATTGCATAATATGAACTATTACAAATTAATGGTCCTTGAAAATAAATATTAGTGCTTGAAAAAGTATTTGAAAGTCCTTGAATTTGACTTGCCACTGTCTGTCCAAACCCTGAAAATGACAAATGTGTGTCTCCTCTTGTATTTTGGATCCTAGGCATCGCAAGACATGACATACTGGCACAACTGGTGGAACCAGCTAACAGACTTCCAGAAACAGGTCATCTTGCTCATGTCCTTTGTGGATGATTTCTGGAGCAGCCTGACTGAGGGTCAGCAGATGGCCACCGGTAAGGATCCCTGAAAGGGTGATGGATAACGGGGAGGAACGGGCGACTACGGCCCAGGAGGACCACAGTGTGGGCTTCACATGTCGTTCCAGCCCAGCTCTAACACGCCTAATTTAAAGTGGTCTATGGTTTAAATTTTAAAGGCCATGATTAGTCGATTTGTAGTGTGTTAGGGATGGAGCAAAAGCGTGAACACACTGTGGCAGGCTGTTGCTTACCCCTGAATTGAGAGGGTATTACGGTCAACAAGATAGAGAGGCTGCCTTAGGACCAGCAAAGGAATAAATGTTCAAAGCATGAGTTGAAATTTAGTTGCATCATGCCATGGAATTAAGGTAATGTTCATTAGGACACAGCGTAGAACGAAAAATGATAATGAGCGTTTCTTATTGGATGTGTTCAGATAGTAAACGTTTGACATTGTTTTCTTACATTTGGTGCCTACCAAACATGACCCTGTGCATTATACCGTCTGTACTAGCCTATATCCATAAGTGTTCTCTCTGTCCAGATGTGGCCCGTTCTCTCGTAGCTACCTTCTTAATATCCTCTAACCTTTTTGTTCCCATCATCTCTCTGTGATAGGGATCATAGCGGTCAATGCTGTGGTGCTCTGCTGTTGGCGAATACCCTCCATGCAACGATCCATGGTCAAGTACTTTACTGCCAACCCAGCCTCCAGTAAGTACTGTTTCTGTGTGTGGTGGTGGTCCGTTGGGGTTGAGTCATTTCAATGCAGCTGAATAATGTTGTTATTTTTGGTCGATTTAGAAATCCCTCCCAACTCTACATTGATTTGTTTTAATAGTCACACTCCCTCCTCCCTATAGTTCTCCTGGACTTCAGTCTGAAAGCCTGCATTATCAACACACATAAGGGGATACATTTTCCTGGAGAGAAAGAGCAGATCTGTTTAAAAAAAAAAAGATACTGTTAGCCTTTATTTTAATTTTGCTCAATGATAAGACTGACGCGCTTCTCCCTTCCTCTTCCCCCCAGAGACGCGGTGCCTTCCCATGCTCCTCTCCACCTTCAGCCATTACTCTATAATCCACATGGCGGCCAACATGTACGTCCTGTGGACCTTCTCCTCCAGCATCGTCTCTCTTCTGGGGAAGGAGCAGTTCCTCGCTGTCTACCTCTCTGCTGGTACAAGCCTACATAGTGTGTGTGTGATGTCTGTCAATTTGTGTGTGTTTGAGTGTATATGTTAGGTTATTTTCAGAGACTGCTGTTGACCCTCATCTCTCTTCATTGTCAGGTGTGATCTCCACTATGGTGAGCTACGTGTGTAAGACCAGCACGGGACGCCTGCATCCCTCTCTTGGGGCGGTAAGATTCCTCACATGTCCCCCTTTTTGTGGTACACTTTGCTATACAATACTGTGCACTTGTTCATTATTGTAGGACCAAAGAATATCGTACCGTGATTTTTTTTAAACCAGGAAACATACACACATTACATTGTTATGATTATTGCATGACAAAATGGGAGTTTAGTGATAATCAACATTACTCACGTCTCCCTCTGTTTATTACTGTGGTCGGTCCTGGCTCTGTCACTTCCTGATCCGGGCTCTGACGTCACTTCCTGTGATTTGACTTCCAGTCAGGGGCCATCATGACGGTCCTGGCCGCGGTCTGCACCAAGATGCCCGAGGCCAAACTGGGTATCATCTTCCTGCCCATGGTCAGCTTCACTGCAGGCAACGTGAGTGATGTGATGTGTTTGTGGCAGGGGTGTATGAACACCTCAAGCAAAGCAGCGGTAACAAAATTCCATTCATCTTCTCTGAGGGAAACAGGAGAGCAATAAAAAGTGTCTGTGAAAGAAAGACTGGGGGGGTATGTGAAAACAATGTATATAACATAGTTCATCTGCACTCAACACGTCTATTCATTGTAAATTCAATGGTGTGTATAAACGTATGTGGTGTGTGTATAAACGTATGTGGTGTGTGTATAAACGTATGTGGTGTGTAGATAAACGGATGTGGTGTGTAGATAAACGGATGTGGTGTGTAGATAAACGGATGTGGTGTGTAGATAAACGGATGTGGTGTGTGTATAAACGTATGTGGTGTGTAGATAAACGGATGTGGTGTGTAGATAAACGGATGTGGTGTGTAGATAAACGGATGTGGTGTGTAGATAAACGGATGTGGTGTGTGTATAAACGGATGTGGTGTGTGTATAAACGGATGTGGTGTGTGTATAAACGGATGTGGTGTGTCATCTGTATGGTTGTGGGAGGCAGAGTCTCATTGCTCTTTTTTTAGGCCTTGAAAGCGATCGTTGCCATGGATGCAGCGGGTCTCATTATGGGATGGAGGCTGTTTGATCATGCGGCTCACCTTGGAGGAGCCCTCTTCGGAGTGTGAGTATTTGATCACTACAGAAATGGGCGACTGGACTCACCAGAGCCCAAATGGCATATCTGTAAAATATCTGTAAAGCAACTGATTTCACGTACCATGCATAGCCGTATCCCCAAGCCAATATTAGTGAGGTGATTCATATCCACAAGTGAGAGATGGGGAAAATGTGACTTCTGTTTGACTGTGAAATTATATACATTTTGTATCCTTTTTCAATTACGACAACAATTTCCGCAAATAGTTGCACATTCAAAGACTATTAAGACAGTGATTTCAGGACCTTTTAGGATGTAGATCTGGTCAAATTAGATAGAGCCTCATAATACCATAATTCCCCTATGACACCGGACACCTTGTAATACCATAATTCCCCTATGACACCGGACACCTTGTAATACCATAATTCCCCTATGACACCGGACACCTTGTAATACCATAATTCCCCTATGACACCGGACACCTTGTAATACCATAATTCCCCTATGACACCGGACACCTTGTAATACCATAATTCCCCTATGACACCGGACACCTTGTAATACCATAATTCCCCTATGACACCGGACACCTTGTAATACCATAATTCCCCTATGACACCGGACACCTTGTAATACCATAATTCCCCTATGACACCTTGTAATACCATAATTCCCCTATGACACTGGCCACCTCATTCATGATATCTCCATATTATCATCCATGATTAGACTAGTTGTTTTGTGTTCATTTAAAGCCATCTTAATTAGACTGAATTTCACTGAATATAATACATTTATAATAGTAATTAATAAAAATAAAATAGTGGTCCTATTTTAGTTTAGTAGTAAGTAATATAGTTGTCCTGTATGGCTCAGTTGGAACTTGCAACGTCAAGATTACGGGTTCGATTCCCAGGGCCACCCATACGTAAAGCGCATGCACGCATGACTGCAAGTCGCTTTGACTAAAAGCATCTGCTATTATTATATTTTAAATAATATTGATGAATGACTATAATCCATACTGTCTTTCCTGCAGGTGGTATGTAGCATACGGCCACAAGCTGATGTGGAGGAAAAGGGAGCCACTGGTCAAGGCATGGCACAGCATGAGATCTCAGGCCCCTGGTGGACGGGGCAGATCTGGGGGTTCGGGCGGCGACGGGGGCAGACCTGGTCCTGTGTAGGACCCCCAACATGCCACTCTGGGAAGTTGGCCCATAACCACTGATCAGGTGTCAGATATTCTTCACCCCCCCCCCCCCCCCCCCCCAATTGGTTAGCATTGGCCGTAGGGGGTATCTGATCCTAAACCTGTGGTTAGGGGGAATCTTCTACCTCAAGAAGCCTTTTTTTGGTACTTATGCCTGGTGATATCCAGCTGACAGCTGTGGAGGGCGGGACCCAGCACCCCAAACCTCTGTTCTTCTAATTGGCGCGTTCCTCTGTCCAGGCGTTGCTGACGCATGTCATATCTTACAACGTCTGGATAGGTATTTTAAGTATCAGCCAACCACATCATATGTTATAGCAATCTGGAGCTCGACGGCACGCAACTATTGGTTGATGCATGCAACGTCTGAGCAGGGGAACTCAACCAATCTAATCAGGGAGAGTGGACATATTTGTGATATTTGTATTTCAGACAGCACTCTATTGTAACTAAGTCCTAAGGGATGATTAATTTGGTTTGATAAGTGGCTGTAATCTAGTACAAATGTTGGCGGCTTTATCATTATGGGGTAGTTTCTATGAAGATGTGAGATGTTACCATAGAGATATTGTATGTCTGTGGTTGATACAGAGACTGCTTCCTGTTTGTAAGGAAGTGGTTAACGGAGAATGACCGTCCTGGACTAAAACAACAAACTTCCTCATAAGAACTTCAACTTCCTTGTAGTTTGTAGATGTGCCGGCGCTGCCAGAGGTTTCTGAAAGGTTGAGGTGCTTATATCTTGGTAAAACATTTTGTAAATCCTGAGCCTTACACAAAAAGGTACATAACAAAAACGCCAAAAATGTCCTCAACACTGCTGTACTCATTTCATGGTACTCTATTATTAAAAAGGTCACCTTCATCTTCACTGGGGTAGTACATTTGGGTTTAAAGGGATACTTCAGGATTTTGGCAATTACGCCTTTTATCTACTTCCCCAGAGTCAAGATGAACTCATGGATATCATGTTTATATCTCTGCATGCAGTAGAGGTAGTTTTGCTGGCGCAAGGCAGTGTCTCTGGACCCCTCGAAGGGTCGGAGTTCGTCCCCCTCTCCTCCCTGAAATAAAAATCGAATGCGTCAGCGAGACAGCCATTCACAAAGTATAGACTACAGATTGCTGTCCGTGGTGCTGAAATTGCGACGTGTCTATGCAGCGGCCGATCGAATCAACCTGGTCTCAGAGCATTTTGTATTGTTCTGTATGTAAATCCGAGACACTCCATTCAGTAAAATATGTTACTAATATGCAGAGCGCACAATGTTAAAATTTTGCAATATGTGTTATGTTATGAATTCTAGCTAGGTGGCTAACATTAGCTAGGCTAGGGGTTAGGGTTACGTTTAGGAGTTAGTTTAAAGAGTTGGGGGAATGGTTAGCTAACATGCTAAGTAGCAAGTAGTTAAAGTTGCTAAAATGCGAAAGATCTCCATAATGAGATTTGAACTTGCAACCTTTGGGTTGGTAGACATTCACGTTATACGCCAAGTAACCATCTGTCTTATGTAACCAGACTAAATGGAGTGTCCTTAGATTTACGTACAGAATAATACGAAATTCTCTGAGACCAGGCTGATCGAATTGATGATAGGCTTTCTGTGGTGCCCGAGCATGTAGCCTATAGCTTTGCTTCAGCTAATGGATATGTTTATTAGGCCTATTTGGTTGTCATTTTCTCATGTTAAGCCTAACATTTCACTAAGCTATACAGGGTGTTGCAAGGCTGCCATGATTTAGACTGCTGGCTGGCGGCAATAATGTAATTACTTGTTCTGTAATTAAAGTTCGAAATTCCAACATTGCAGATTGATCAAATACATTTTCGGTACAACAGAATACTAATCGGCAACCAATTGATTAAAAAAAATACAACTGTCCTGTATAACCCACCTGAACCTGCATGACATGAGCCGTCCTCATGCTTTCTCCCAGCTTGGATAGAAAGTTGTGTGTAAAACCAGTCTAATGCCAAATAATAGTCAGCACACCCTCAACACACCAGCTTACATTGTTCCATTATGCAGTGTAGCCTAGCTATATACAGTATTTATACAAATTACACATCAAATAGCCTAACAATGAGGACAAATCCTTGGATACATTTTGCCACAATTTAGTGAACTCAGCAGGTTTTGTCTGGCTAATAGATTACAGAAATGAGCTGCAATCAAGGTATATTAAGTCCAACTTGAGACTCCCCTGAGCTTCTGAGACATTTTACATTATATGTCCATTACGCTGCACACAATTTAAACTTCGTCTTGAATGATGTATGCCAAGATATACCAGAGATAAGACTGTTTATTGCTACCACACAACTCAAACACAGGATCACCAGTATGAATAAAATCGCAAACCTGCTTTTTTAGTTTGAGCCCCCCCAAGAACTGTTGTCCAGTATCCGATACAGTTACTCTTGCAATTAAAGATGTTGCTATGGCAATCAAGCTGTTTTTAACCATAACTGTCGCTTCTACCGAGAGATGGTTTTATAAACTTAAACTCACAAAGAACTACTTAAGAATGAAACGTTAGGTTCTCGGTCTGATATGCGTTTTTGAACACCTGCCCAGTGGGCAAAACCTGGTTGAAAAGACGTCAGTATGACTGCACATTCTAGTTGGAAAAGGATGTTGTTTTTTTACGTATTTGTCTGACCAAAATACGACCAGTTGGTCATAATTGTGACCACTATACTATGTAGCCTACTGGTCATAGTTAATACCATCATAACCTGGTAATGACTACAGCTTATTACCTACTGTAAAAAAAAATATTGCAGAGAATAAAGTTGGAAATTGAAAAGTGTTCATTACATTTCTGTGTTTCCATAGTCAACAATTAAAGTTTAAATCTGCAACATTCTTACATTTAAAATAGATCAAGCAATAGCAAAAACAGGAGACAGGCCAGTACATCAGGAGACGTGGAGGAGGCCGTAGGAAGGCAACAACCCAGCAGCAGGACCGCTACCTCCACCTTTGTGCAAGGAGGTGCACTGCCAGCGCCCTGCAAAATGACCTCCAGCAGGCCACAAATGTGCATGTGTCTGCTCAAACGGTCAGAAACAGACTCCATGAGGGTGGTATGAGGGCCCGACGTCCACAGGTGGGGGTTGTGCTTACAGCCCAATACCGTGCAGGACGTTTGGCATTTGCCAGAGAACACCAAGATTGGCAAATTCGCCACTGGCGCCCTGTGCTCTTCACAGATGAAAGCAGGTTCACACTGAGCACATGTGACAGACGTGACAGAGTCTGGAGACGCCGTGGAGAACGTTCTGCTGCCTGCAACATCCTCCAGCATGACCGGTTTGGCGATGGGTCAGTCATGGTGTGGGGTGGCATTTCTTTGTGGGGCCGCACAGCCCTCCATGTGCTCGCCAGAGGTAGCCTGACTGCCATTAGGTACCGAGATGAGATCCTCAGACCCCTTGTGAGACCATATGCTGACACATGCACATTTGTGGCCTGCTGGAGGTCATTTTGCAGGGCTCTGGCAGTGCACCTCCTTGCACAAAGGCGGAGGTAGTGGTCCTGCTGCTGGGTTGTTGCCCTCCTACGGCCTCCTTCACGTCTCCTGATGTACTGGCCTGTCTCCTGGTAGCGCCTGCATGCTCTGGACACTACGCTGACAGACACAGCAAACCTTTTTGCCACAGTTCGCCTTGATGTGCCATCCTGGATGAACTGCACTACCTGAGCCACTTGTGTGGGTTGTAGACTCCGTCTCATGCTACCACTAGAGTGAAAGCACCGCCAGCATTCAAAAGTGACCAAAACATCAGCCAGGAAGCATAGGAACTGGAGAAGTGGTCTGTGGTCACCACCTACAGAATCACTCCTGTTTTGGGGGGTGTCTTGCTAATTGCCTATAATTTCCACCTTTTGTCTATTCCATTTGCACAACAGCATGTGAAATTTATTGTCAATCAGTGTTGCTTCCTAAGTGGACAGTTTGATTTCACAGAAGTGTGATTGACTTGGAGTTACATTGTGTTGTTTAAGTGTTCCCTTTATTTTTTTGAGCAGTGTATATCCATTGATTCTTGAAGAATATAACTTATAAATGCCTCATGAGCTTAGTTCAACTGTCACACCCCATCAAAACACATAATATAAGCTTGTTTTACTCCAATGTTTGTAAACATTGTAACGCCTCATAACATTTCTCCAGGCACATCCCTCAGCAATTTACCAAAACAGAGTCCGGGCAACCGTTTTGTTATTGTTTCATCTGTGGATTTGCCTTTTAAACAGCGGCATATTTTCAAAGTGTCACCAAATAAAAGGTAAACAATAGGCCTATAGCAAATGCAGCATATGGTATTCATTTTTCACATGTAAATACCACTTTTCAGTAGTGCTCAAAGCATGCCATTCCATGAGCGCAGCATTTATTTTTCAACTTGAATCAATGAGCCCAATCAGTCCTCCATGACAACAAAATCATAAAAAACTGAGTAGGGCTAGCTAATAAGATATAATTTAATCGTATTATTATATGTCGTAGAAAGCGATGGGTTAGAAGAAGCCTGCATAACCAACCCATAAAGTAAAATTGAACATCCACATATGGCCAGCTATGTAAACTTTAACATTGATTTGTCCTGCAATAGATGTCGTTCAATTGGTAACATACATTTTTGTCTCCTTCTAATGCCTCTTAAGGGGAATGTTATCAGATTACATTAGAGTTTGGGTAATCAAAGATACATTACTGATTACAATTGGACAGGTAACTAGTAACTAACGGATTACATTAAGAAAGTAACCTACCCAACCCTGCTTGTCTGTATACAGCCATAAGACACCTGCTAGAACTGCCCCAGCAGAGCTCCTGACTGACGTTCACTATGGTGCATTACGTTTGTTGGAAACTCTCCAGCGCGCTGACAATAAACACTGATTAATTTAAGATTGACTTTGAGTGTCCCTGTCTATGAATTTCTACGACAAACCCATTTTGGTTCCATGTAGGACCCTCTGTGGAAAGGGTTCTACATGAAACCCAAAAGAGTTCTACCTGGAACCAAAAAGGAATCTTAAAAGGGTTCTTCTATGGAGACAGCTGTTGAAACCTTTTAGGTTCTAGATAGCACCTTTTTTATCGAAGAGTGTATGATCAGGCAATCATGGGCAGCTGGTAACATGTCTCTTGGGGAATCCAGTCTGAGACTTGATGCAGAGAAAAAAAACATGACTGATCCATCAGCATAGCTAGTACAAACCTAGCTCTTACCAAGCTGGTTAGTAGGAATCAATAGACATTGAAGATCAGAGTATCAAACAGAAGAAAAAAACATTTTGCACACATATCTTACCGTCAATGACTATGGATTTAAGGATGGGTGGTTCCACTCCCTCATTTCCCTGGGATGTGGCAGAAAAGATCACTGGTAACTGAGTGTGGGGCCAAGCACTGCTGTAGAGGCCATGCATCAGGTCATTGACATGTTTCAGGAGCTTTAAAGACAGACAGATCGTGATTAACCATTACCTAAGGTCTTCCCTAAGTTAGACTTACCCTAGCAAGTACATTGACTATGTTGCCCCTCAGCAATCTGGCAGTCAGGCAGACATACGGAGAGAGATAGGCTATTTCCATTTCTTAGTCAGCAGGATAACTACTGTCCTCCTTTGTTCAAGCCTTCCATCCAAGCTAGAAGATTCCTGCAGAAAAAGAGGATCAAGAATTGAAAACTGCAGATGACAGGTGTAACGTTAGAATGAGTGTTGGGGGGGAGCAGGGATAGGCAACATGTATTGTCCAATAGAAAATACAAGGATCCCTGATGAATCTAGAACAAATTCACATCCATATTGGGGGGCACGTTTCAAGAATTAGGCTAGCTTAAAATGTATATCTCACACACAATCAATGTTTCCTATATGTGTATTCATCAACCATTCTCACTCTTTTTCTCTCCCACACAGCTAGCATGACCAAATGTTGACATGATGACAGTGTTTTCTAAAGTTATTGTGATCAGCAGCTCCTCATGGCAGCTGTCTAGGCCCCTTACTTTTTTCAATCTTTAATGATCTGCCACTGGCTTTGAGTAAAGTCAGTGTGTCTATGTATGCGGATGACTTAACACTATACACATCAGCTACTACAGTGACTGAAATGACTGCAACGCTTAACAGAGCTACAGTTACTTTCAGAATGGGTGGCAAGGAATAAGTTATTCCTAAATATTTAAAAAACTAAAAGCATTGTATTTGGGACAAATCATTCACTAAACCCTAAACCTCAACTAAGTCTTGTAATTAATAATGTGGAAATTTAAGAGACTAAACTGCTTGGAGAAACCCTGGATTGTAAACTTTCCTGGACAAAACATATTGATACAACAGTAGCTAAGATGTCCATAATTGTCACGGTCTGACCATAGTTCTTGTGTGTTGTGCTTGTTTTAGTGTTGGTCAGGACGTGAGCTGGGTGGGCATTCTATGTTGTGTGTCTAGTTTGTCTGTTTCTATGTTTGGCCTAATATGGTTCCCAATTAGAGGCAGATGTTTTGTGTTGTCTCTGATTGGGAATCATATTTAGGTGGCTTGTTTTGTGTTGGGGATTGTGGGTGGTTGTTTCCTGTCTTTGTGTTTTGTCTGCACCAGATAGGGCTGTATCGGTTTGCCACATTTTGTTATTTTGTATTGTTGTAAGTGTTCACAGTTTCGTTTTATTAAACATGTTGAGCACTGGCTACGCTGCGTGTTGGTCCGATCCCTGCTACACCTTCTCTCGTGAAGAGGAGGAAGGCTGCCGTTACAATAATAAAGCGCTGCTATACCTTCTTAACAACACTATCAACAAGGCAGGTCCTACAGGCCCTAGTTGTGTCGCACCTGGACTAGTGTTCAGTCGTGTGGTCAGGTGCCACAAAGAGGGACTCAGGAAAATTGTCTCAGAACAGGGCAGCACAGCTGGCCTTTGGATGTACACAGAGAGCTAACATTAATAATATGCATGTCAATCTCTCCTGGCTGAAAGTGGAGGAGAGATTGACTTCATAACTACTTGTATTTGTGAGAGGTATTGACATGTTGAATGCACAAAGTTGTCTGTTTGAACAACTGGCACACAGCTCGGACACCCATGCATACCCTACAAGACATGCCACAAGAGGTCGCTTCACGGTCACCAAGTCCAGAACAGACTATGGGAGGCACACAATACTAAATAGATCCATGACTGCACAGAACTCTATTCCACATCAAGTAACTCATGCAAGTAGTAAAATTAGATTTAAAAAAACAGATAAAAGTACACCTTATGGAACAGCAGGGACTGAAGCAGCACAAGCATTGGCACAGACACAAACACACAGATTTTGTGTTGTAGATATGTGGTAGTAGAGTAGTGGCCTGAGGGCACTCACTTAATATGTTGTGAAATCTGTTGTGAATGTATTGTAATGTTTTTTAAAAATGTTTAACTACGTTAATTTTGCTGGATGTTCTTCTCCCCAACAAACCCGCCGCTTTACTTACCAAAGTAAAACAAGGAGAACAGAGCCACTTAGCAGTAAAATCTTTTAGAATTTTTTGGTGTACATTTCAAGAAACTGTTGTTGTTTTCCAGCTGTGTTGTTGTGTGGAACGTTGACCGCTCTGTCTCAACCGCCGTATGGAACGTTGACCGCTCTGTCTCAACCGCCGTATGGAACGTTGACCGCTCTGTCCCAACCGCCGTATGGAACGTTGACCGCTCTGTCCCAACCGCCGTATGGAACGTTGACCGCTCTGTCCCAACCGCCGTATGGAACGTTGATCGCTCTGTCCCAACCGCCGTATGGAACGTTGACCGCTCTGTCCCAACCGCCGTATGGAACGTTGACCGCTCTGTCCCAACCGCAGTATGGAACGTTGACCGCTCTGTCCCAACCGCCGTATGGAACGTTGACCGCTCTGTCCCAACCGCCGTATGGAACGTTGACCGCTCTGTCCCAACCGCCGTATGGAACGTTGACCGCTCTGTCCCAACCGCCGTATGGAACGTTGACCGCTCTGTCTCAACCGCCGTATGGAACGTTGACCGCTCTGTCCCAACCGCCATATGGAACGTTGACCGCTCTGTCTCAACTGCCTTAATGATTCACAGGTGTCCCTAATGATGAATCCCAGGACCGGTGGTTAGTATTCTGGCGACGTTGTGTGCCGGAGGGGAGGAGCAGACGTGACATAGATCTGGTTATACAACCTCCCAACCAGATTTCAACCAGTAAAATACGTCTTTATCATATCGTATGCCCACTGGGTGAGTAAGCTCCACTCATTACACTGGCGCCGTCATAGCCTTGACCATGGCATTTGTTCACCGATATCCCCTTACTTTCAATCAGTACAATTATTCATTTTTTCAAAGGCCTGGGGCACTTTGATCAGTCACATTCTTTAAGCCCAAGAAACAAATACTTAGTACATGCGGAAATTAACAAGGTTTATGAATTACTTTTTGGAGACTGTCAAAATGATTGACTAAATAAAAAATTGACTTCCATGGGTGCAGGTCCGGCGGCACAACTATTTTCACAGGATGGATAATAATCCATACTGCCCTACTAAGCAAAAAAGCAGGAACTGCTCATAGCGTGGAACTGAGAAAAAGGGCTTTTATTTACCTTAGTTTCTCAGTAACTTTATGCAGTTACTGCTAACATGACCCACATTTTCTCCAGAACACAATACATTAGAGGCAGAATACTTGTCCACATGATTAAGCATGTATTTAATGTTGTAAAAAGGACATTAACTCATTTTCGACCAAATTAGCAGTTACTGCCTTTTTGCTTGGTAGGGCAGCACAGTACAATTACACACAATGTATTTGCAGGCACGCACGGCTGTCTTGCTGCAAGAATACAGACTACTACACCACTTTACAAACATGGACAATTCATAACTGGCTCGAGAAATTGCAAATTATCACAACACTACACAGCTACATGCACAATACCCATCAATGCATTGCAAAACAGTTGCTAATTGCCGTAATAACACTTCTCCGTGCCAATACAATGCATTTCCAATCGCGGAAAGCAAACAATAATGTGCAATGCACTACTGTGATTTATTGGTACAATGCAGCTTGGATGCAGCTACCAAGCTGTCTTCCCACAAGAGTGCGGTACTACGCTGCGTATGATAAGATAAATTAGTATTCAATCGCTATAGAAAAACTATCTTCCAAAGTAATGACTCGGGACGTCGGGTTTGATATGAAAGCTTCTTTTAGTAATAATACTTGTTCACGTTACATTTACAAACTTTAGATTCTACAGAACAATGAATAATGAGTTGCTAGCGCAAAGGAGTCAGGATAATAGGATAATCACCTGTCAATTACACTTAACTAGCGCGTTCTCTCTCTACTTCCTGTGGCAAGGCATTCTGGAACTTGCAGTCAAAAGCCTCATTCAATACTAACCAGTACAAAATATGTATGTAGTTCTCTCAATCTCCAACACACAAATTCTAATACAATTACAAATATCTTTAGATAGAGCTCGATGAATTAACTTAAACATTAACTCTGTAACCCATTAAAGTTACAACCCCCCCCCCCCGATGAACAACTGTGTTCATCTAAATCTCTAGGCTGTATATCAACTGAATAGGTCTCCTCAAAGTCCCTGAAGCAGTACGAACTGAACATGACCTAACTAGGCCATCTCGGCCTGGAAACAGTTCCTCAATCTTTCCTAGGCTCCAGGTTTGTCTGGGTGTGTTATCTTCTCCTATGAGTACAACGTCACCCGCTTTCAGTGGGGTGGGCTGTGGTGTGTCACAGCGGTTTGCTGACTTTAGATCCAGCAAGTAGTCTCTTCGCCAACTGTTCCAGAAGCTGGTCACAAGTCTCTGCCTGTACTTCCATCTGCGTGTCATGTCCTCCTTGTTTAGCGTTGGGTGCTGAGTGTCAGCTGGAAATGGCTTTGGAGGCAAAGAGGTTAGTCTTTTACCCACCAGGAAGTGTGCTGGGGTCAGGGGTTGTGGTTCATCCACTTCATTGTGCACGAAGGTCAGAGGCCTATAATTTAGAACAGCTTCAACCTCTGTCAGGACTGTGCACATCTCTTCAAAGTTGAGTGAAGCTCTCCCAAGAACCTTTCACAGGCATGTTTTCACTGATCTGACGAGTCTTTCCCAGAATCCGCCCCACCAGGCTGCTCGCTCGGCGATGAACCTCCAGGTGATGCCCCTTTCTGAGAAGAACGCCAAGAGTTGGGGCTCTTCGATTGCCTTCCACAGCTCTTTCAAGTCCTGATCAGCTCTCTTGAACGTTTTTGCATTGTCTGAGTAGATTACCTTGCATAATCCTCTCCTTGAGATGAATCTTTTTAGAGCTAACAGGAATGTCTCTGTTGACTGATCTGAGACCAGTTCCAAATGCACTGCTATGGTTACAGCACAAGTGAACAGTGCAATGTATGACTTCTTCACAGAACCATTTTCTTTCACATAGAGCGGTCCTGCAAAATCCACACCTGTGACTTCAAATGGTGGCGATTCAGTTATTCTGTCTTTTGGTAAAGGCGCAGTGACCTGCTGTCCAGCCCTTGCCTTGAATCTCTTGCACACTATACATCTTGCCACTGCGCTCTTGACTAGCTGCCTAGCACTCAAGATCCAGTATCGCTCTGATTTGTACTAGAGTGTCTCTTGCTCCAGAATGCATCACCTTCTTATGGTATCAGCATTTCTGAGTATCTGTACTTGTTGGGCAGAACTCATGGGTGCTGCTCTCTGAATGTGAAGTTGGACTGTTGCAGTCTTCCTCCTACACTGAGTAGGTCGTGTTCGTCCAGGAACGGTTTCAGTTCTCTGATTTTACAGTCATTGTTTAGGCTTTTTCCTGCCTTCAGTAGTTTGATCTCCTGTCCAAAACTCTGTTGTTGTGTTTCCTTAATCCAGTACTTTTCTGCATCGAACAGTTCGCCAGCAGTCAGTTCACCTTGCATCTTTATGGTTGTACGAGCATTGGCTATGAATCTCTTTATCCAGGCGGTGACTCTGAACACTCTTTTCAGTTTGCTGTACCTTTCAAGCTCCAACACAGGTTCAGTGATGTCTGTGCTGTTTGCTGCGAGTTGTACAGCAACCTGGCAACTGGGCTTGAGTTCTGTGTTTACCTCTTCTGGAACCTTGTTATCATCAGTCTCTTCGGACTGATTGTGTGATGTCAGAATTCTGGGTCCATTCCACCATAGCTCACTCTGTGTCAAGTTTCGAACAGTTTGTCCTCTTGTAGGGAAGTCAGCTGGATTAGTTTTCCCTTCAATATGTGACCATGACTCTGGATTGGTCAAGGACTGGATCTCCGTCACTCTGTTCGCAACAAACTGTTTCCATTTCTGAGCTGAGCTGCAAATCCAATGCAGCAGGATCATCGAGTCTGTCCACATTTTGATCTGGTTTTCTTCCATTTTCAGTGTGGTCATCAGGTTGTTTGCTAGTCTCGCTCCAATCACAGCTCCCATGAGCTCCAGGCGTGGCAGTGTCATTTTCTTGAGTGGAGCTACACTGGACTTGGAATGCAACTAGACTCGTTGTTTCCCTGTCTTGTGATTCACCTTGCAAGTAAGCTACTGCACTGAAAGCCCTTTCACTTGCATCACAGAACACGTGTAGTTTCAGGGTGTGGCTATTCTGTGGCCGCATGTCTGTTCTGCACCACCTTGGTATGGTGAGCTGGTGTAACTGGGTTAGTTCTGAACACCACAGTTGCCATTCTCGTGTCAGATCAGGTGTTAATTCTTCGTCCCAGCTGAATCCCCTCTCCCACATTTCCTGGAACATGCACTTAATCCTGATGGTTAAGGGGGTCAGGAAACCAAGAGGGTTGAAGATACATGCAGACGACTGCAGAACACTTCTCTTTGTGTTTTCCTTTTGCTTTAGAATGCTCAGTAGCGGCCTGAGGTCAAACACAAAGTCATCTGTTTCCGGTCTCCATACTAACTCTAAAACCTTCAGCACTAATCCTTGTGTTTCTAGCGTCAACGGGTGGTCAGTTGTCGTACTCTCCTCCCATGTTGTTTTCAATTCAGGAGAGTTGGTCATCCACTTGCAGAGGTCCATGCCTGCAATTGACAGCATTCGCTTTGCAGTTGTTGTCACAAGGTAAGCCTCTTCAACATTGCGTGAACTTGCAATGAAGTCATCTACATAGAGTGACTCTCTCAGTATCTCTACAACTTCTGGTTGTTCTGTTTCATATTGTTTCAGGTGCTTCCTGATTGTAGCTGCCAGCAAGAATGGACTTGGGGAAGCTCCAAATACCACTCTTTTCATCCTCAGCACACGCAGCTCCTCTTCATTTTCTCCCCTTGGTGGGCCTGTGAGCCATAGAAATCTCACGGGGTCTCTGTCTCTCTCTGCTAGGGATATCTGCGATCTCATGTAGTCTGAACTTTAATCAATTGCATGCTGGTGAGGGTAAAGAAAGAGCTGACCCACAGACCACTAGTAGTGGACACCGGTACACAGTGTCTTCGCTCCCTGCCCGCCGAGCACTGCTTTCCCACAGTTCTGTTAACTTTACCGCATGTAGTAGTAACCGCAGCATGTAGAAGTAACCACAGCAGGTAGAAGTAACCGCAGCATGTAGAAGTAACCACAGCATGTAGTAGTAACTGCAGCAGGTAGTAGTAACCACAGCATGTAGAAGTAACCACAGCATGTAGTAGTAACCACATGTAGTAACCACAGCATGTAGTAGTAACTGCAGCAGGTAGAAGTAACCACAGCATGTAGAAGTAACCACAGCAGGTAGAAGTAACTGCAGCAGGTAGTAGTAACCACAGCATGTAGAAGTAACCACAGCATGTAGTAGTAACCACATGTAGTAACCACAGCGTGTAGTAGTAACCACATGTAGTAACCACAGCAGGTAGAAGTAACCGCAGCATGTAGAAGTAACCACAGCATGTAGTAGTAACCACAGCATGTAGTAGTAACCACAGCATGTAGTAGTAACCACAGCATGTAGTAACCACAGCAGGTAGTAGTAACCACAGCATGTAGTAGTAACCACAGCATGTAGTAGTAACCACAGCATGTAGTAGTAACCACAGCAGGTAGTAGTAACCACAGCAGGTAGTAGTAACCACAGCATGTAGTAGTAACCACATCAGGTAGTAGTAACCACAGCAGGTAGAAGTAACCACAGCATGTAGAAGTAACCACAGCAGGTAGTAGTAACCACATGTAGTTACCACAGCATGTAGAAGTAACCACATCAGGTAGTAGTAACCACATGTAGTTACCACAGCATGTAGAAGTAACCACAGCATGTAGAAGTAACCACAGCAGGTAGTAGTAACCACATGTAGTAACCACAGCAGGTAGAAGTAACCACAGCATGTAGAAGTAACCACAGCAGGTAGAAGTAACTGCAGCAGGTAGTAGTAACCACAGCATGTAGAAGTAACCACAGCATGTAGTAGTAACCACATGTAGTTACCACAGCATGTAGTAGTAACCACATGTAGTAACCACAGCAGGTAGAAGTAACCACAGCAGGTAGAAGTAACTGCAGCAGGTAGAAGTAACCACAGCAGGTAGCAGTAACCGCAGCATGTAGTAGTAACCACAGCATGTAGTAGTAACTGCAGCATGTAGTAGTAACCACAGCATGTAGTAGTAACCACAGCAGGTAGTAGTAACTGCAGCATGTAGTAGTAACCACAGCATGTAGTAGTAACTGCAGCATGTAGTAGTAACCACAGCATGTAGTAGTAACCGCAGTGGGTAGAAGTAACCACAGCATGTAGTAGTAACCACAGCAGGTAGTAGTAACCACAGCAGGTAGTAGTAACCACATGTAGTAGTAACCACAGTGGGCAGTAGTAACCACATGTACTGGGGCGGCAGGGTAGCCTAGTGGTTAGAGCGTTGGACTAGTAACCGAAAGGTTGCAAGTTCAAATCCCCGAGCTGACAAGGTACAAATCTGTCGTTCTGCCCCTGAACAGGCAGTTAACCCACTGTTCCTAGGCCGTCATTGAAAATAAGAATTTGTTCTTAACTGACTTGCCTAGTTAAATAAAAGGTAAAATAAAATAAAATAAATGTAGTAACCACAGCAGGTAGTTATAACCACAGCATGTAGTAGTAACCATAGCAGGTAGTAGTAACCACATGTAGTAACCACAGTGGGTAGTAGTAACCACAGCATGTAGTAGAAACCACATGCAGTAAAAACCTCCGGGTTGGAGTGAGTAGTCGCATTTCGCTTCGCTCCACAGGTAGTATTACATTTAATTTCATTTAATTTCATTACAGTACAACGGTTTGATTTGTTTGATCTTAGCACTTTTTTTTCTTAGCTAGCTACATAGCCGTCTTTGTATCAAAGATAATTGTGTAGTTTAGATTATTATCGAATTATCGAATCTTCTAACGTTGTCAACACTGCTAGCCAGCCAGCTAGCCAACTTCTACCGAAACATTACAACGGAACGATTTGATTAGTGTAGTGTTAGCTAGCTACATAGTTGTCTTTGCTGTCTTTGTATCTAAGATAATTGTGTAGTTTAGAGTAATTATCTAGCCAGTTATCGAGGTTACCTAGCCAGCTCCACTTTCAAACAAAGTCAGCTAGCCAGCTATTTTCGCCGTCCTAACGTTGTCAACACTGCTAGCTAGCCAGCTAGCCAACTTCTACCGAAACATTACAACGGAACGATTTGATTAGTGTAGTGTTAGCTAGCTACATAGTTGTCTTTGCTGTCTTGTTTAGAGTAATTATCTAGCCAGTTATCGAGGTTACCTAGCCAGTTATCGAGGCTACCTAGCCAGCAACACTTTCAAACAAAGTCAACAACTGTCGTGGACAATCGGTTCAAATATAACGCTGACAAGAACTTGTAAAATCAAACATGCTTTTTTAATACAATTGTATAGCAATCTGGAATGTCCCGCGGAACACACGCCTTCCCAGAGCACTGGTTCGCTCTTTTATACACACATAGTATTATGTCCATCCCTTATGAAGTCATTCACCACCATCTGCTTTCAATTAGTTTATAATGGTGGCCGGATCCTCTATCCCAGTGTGTCAACAGACCCCCTGCCCCTTCCCTTCACCACTAAATCAATGCACTCTTTGTTCTGTTCTCCCCTATCCTTAGTGTGTCCAATTGCCTTAGGTCCCTATGTGTCTGACATGTATGTACTTAATGGAATGGTCAGACTATATGTCTAGTGTCCAATTTCTTTAGGCACCCATGTGTCTGGTATGTATGTTATTTTACTGTTCAGCTATCTTATGCCTTTATATGTTATCCATGTGTCTAATTTTACTCCTACACAACGCAGCCACTGCTAGCTAGCCTACTTCACCAGCCAGCAGTACTGTATCATTTTAATCAATAAGATTTTTGCAACGTAAGCTTAACTTTCTGAACATTCGAGACGTGTAGTCCACTTTTCATTCCAATCTCCTTTGCATTAGCGTAGCCTCTTCTGTAGCCTGTCAACTATGTGTCTGTCTATCCCTGTTCTCTCCTCTGCACAGACCATACAAACGCTTCACACCGCGTGGCCGCTGCCACTCTAACCTGGTGGTCCCAGCGCGCACGACCCACGTGGAGTTCCAGGTCTCCAGCAGCCTCTGGAACTGCCGATCTGCGGCCAACAAGGCAGAGTTCATCTCATCTGGATGCTTCCCTCCAGTCCCTCGACTTCTTGGCACTGACGGAAACATGGATTACCACAGATAACACTGCTACTCCTACTGCTCTCACCTCGTCTGCCCACGTGTTCTCGCACACCCCGAGAGCTTCTGGTCAGCGGGGTGGTGGCACTGGGATCCTCATCTCTCCCAAGTGGACATTCTCTCTTTCTCCCCTGACCCATCTGTCTATCGCCTCCTTTGAATTCCATGCTGTCACAGTTACCAGCCCTTTCAAGCTTAACATCCTTATCATTTATCGCCCTCCAGGTTCCCTTGGAGAGTTCATCAATGAGCTTGACGCCTTGATAAGTTCCTTTCCTGAGGATGGCTCACCTCTCACAGTTCTGGGTGACTTTAACCTCCCCACGTCTACCTTTGACTCATTCCTCTCTGCCTCCTTCTTTCCACTCCTCTCCTCTTTTGACCTCACCCTCTCATCCCCCCCTACTCACAAGGCAGGCAATATGCTTAACCTCATCTTTACTAGATGCTGTTCTTCCACTAATCTCATTGCAACTCCCCTCCAAGTCTCCGACCACTACCTTGTATCCTTTTCCCTCTCGCTCTCATCCAACACTTCCCACTCTGCCCCTACTCGGATGGTATCGCGCCGTCCCAACCTTCGCTCTCTCTCCCCCGCTACTCTCTCCTCTTCCATCCTATCATCTCTTCCCTCTGCTCAAACCTTCTCCAACCTATCTCCCGATTCTGCCTCCTCAACCCTCCTCTCCTCCCTTTCTGCATCCTTTGACTCTCTATGTCCCCTATCCTCCAGGCCGGCTCGGTCCTCCCCTCCTGCTCCGTGGCTCGACGACTCATTGCGAGCTCACAGAACAGGGCTCCGGGCAGCCGAGCGGAAATGGAGGAGAACCCGCCTCCCTGCGGACCTGGCATCCCTTCACTCCCTCCTCTCTACATTTTCCTCTTCTGTCTCTGCTGCTAAAGCCACTTTCTACCACTCTAAATTCCAAGCATCTGCCTCTAACCCTAGGAAGTTCTTTGCCACCTTCTCCTCCCTCCTGAATCCTCTTCCCCCTCCCCCCCCTCCTCCCTCTCTGCGGATGACTTCGTCAACCATTTTGAAAAGAAGGTTGACGACATCCGATCCTCGTTTGCTAAGTCAAACAACACCGCTGGTTCTGCTCACACTGCCCTACCCTGTGCTTTGACCTCTTTCTCCCCTCTCTCCCCAGATGAAATCTCGCGTCTTGTGACGGCCGGCCGCCCAACAACCTGCCCGCTTGATCCTATCCCCTCCTCTCTTCTCCAGACCATTTCCGGAGACCTTCTCCCTTACCTCACCTCGCTCATCAACTCATCCTTGACCGCTGGCTACGTCCCTTCCGTCTTCAAGAGAGCGAGAGTTGCACCCCTTCTGAAAAAACCTACACTCGATCCCTCCGATGTCAACAACTACAGACCAGTATCCCTTCTCTATTTTCTCTCCAAAACTCTTGAACGTGCCATCCTTGGCCAGCTCTCCTGCTATCTCTCTCAGAATGACCTTCTTGATCCAAATCAGTCAGGTTTCAAGACTAGTCATTCAACTGAGACTGCTCTTCTCTGTGTCACGGAGGCTCTCCGCACTGCTAAAGCTAACTCTCTCTCCTCTGCTCTCATCCTTCTAGACCTATCGGCTGCCTTTGATACTGTGAACCATCAGATCCTCCTCTCCACCCTCTCCGAGTTGGGCATCTCCGGCGCGGCCCACGCTTGGATTGCGTCCTACCTGACAGGTCGCTCCTACCAGGTGGCGTGGCGAGAATCTGTCTCCGCACCACGTGCTCTCACCACTGGTGTCCCCCAGGGCTCTGTTCTAGGCCCTCTCCTATTCTCGCTATACACCAAGTCACTTGGCTCTGTCATATCCTCACATGGTCTCTCCTATCGTTGCTATGCACACGACACACAATTAATCTTCTCCTTTCCCCCTTCTGATAACCAGGTGGCGAATCGCATCTCTGCATGTCTGGCAGACATATCAGTGTGGATGACGGATCACCACCTCAAGCTGAACCTCGGCAAGACGGAGCTGCTCTTCCTCCCGGGGAAGGACTGCCCGTTCCATGATCTCGCCATCACGGTTGACAACTCCATTGTGTCCTCCTCCCAGAGCGCTAAGAACCTTGGCTTGATCCTGGACAACACCCTGTCGTTCTCAACTAACATCAAGGCGGTGGCCCGTTCCTGTAGGTTCATGCTCTACAACATTCGCAGAGTACGACCTTGTCTCACACAGGAAGCGGCGCAGGTCCTAATCCAGGCACTTGTCATCTTCCGTCTGGATTACTGCAACTCGCTGTTGGCTGGGCTCCCTGCCTGTGCCATTAAACCCCTACAACTCATCCAGAACGCCGCAGCCCATCTGGTGTTCAACCTTCCCAAGTTCTCTCACGTCACCCCGCTCCTCCGCTCTCTCCACTGGCTTCCAGTTGAAGCTCGCATCCGCTACAAGACCATGGTGCTTGCCTACGGAGCTGTGAGGGGAACGGCACCTCCGTACCTTCAGGCTCTGATCAGGCCCTACACCCAAACAAGGGCACTGCGTTCATCCACCTCTGGCCTGCTCGCCTCCCTACCTCTGAGGAAGTACAGTTCCCGCTCAGCCCAGTCAAAACTGTTCGCTGCTCTGGCACCCCAATGGTGGAACAAACTCCCTCACGACGCCAGGTCAGCGGAGTCAATCACCACCTTCCGGAGACACCTGAAACCCCACCTCTTCAAGGAATACCTAGGATAGGATAAAGTAATCCTTCTTATCCCCCCCCTTAAAAGATTTAGATGCACTATTGTAAAGTGGTTGTTCCACTGGATATCATAAGGTGAATGCACCAATTTGTAAGTCGCTCTGGATAAGAGCGTCTGCTAAATGACTTAAATGTAAATGTAAATGTACTACATGATGTGGTTACTACTACCTGCTGTGGTTACTACTACATGCTGTGGTTACTACTACCTGCTGTGGTTACTACTACATGCTGTGGTTACTACTACATGCTGTGGTTACTACTACCTGCTGTGGTTACTACTACCTGCTGTGGTTACTACTACATGCTGTGGTTACTACTACATGCTGTGGTTACTACTACATGTGGTTACTACTATTGGTGGAATAGTAGTAACCACATTGGTGTCACCTTATGACATCCAGTGGAACAGCCACAGCAGGTAGTAGTAACCACAGCAGGTAGTAGTAACCACATGTAGTAACCACAGCAGGTAGTAGTAACCACAGCAGGTAGTAGTAACCACATGTAGTAGTAACCACATGTAGTAGTAACCACATGTAGTAACCACAGCATGTAGTAGTAACCACAGCAGGTAGTAGTAACCACAGCATGTAGTAGTAACCACCGCATGTAGTAGTAACCACAGCAGGTAGTAGTAACCACAGCATGTGATAGTAACGGCAACATGTGATTGTAACCACAGCATGTAGTAGTAACCACAGCAGGTAGTAGTAACCACAGCATGTAGTAGTAACCACAGCAGGTAGTAGTAACCACAGCAGGTAGTAGTAACCACAGCAGGTAGTAGTAACCACATGTAGTAGTAACCACATGTAGTAACCACAGCAGGTAGTAGTAACCACAGCAGGTAGTAGTAACCATAGCAGGTAGTAGTAACCACATGTAGTAGTAACCACAGCAGGTAGTAGTAACCACAGCAGGTAGTAGTAACCACAGCAGGTAGTAGTAACCACAGCAGGTAGTAGTAACCACATGTAGTAGTAACCACATGTAGTAGTAACCACAGCAGGTAGTAGTAACCACAGCAGGTAGTAGTAACCACAGCAGGTAGTAGTAACCACAGCAGGTAGTAGTAACGGCAGCATGTGATAGTAATGGCAGCATGTGATAGTAACTGTGGCATGTCGTAGTAACTGCGGCATGTAGTAGTAACCGTGGTCTGCAGATGGACCCTACTCGTCTAGTGAGATGGTCTATAACACACTGGAATTTATCCTGGCCTTAATGATTTCCTACGGCAGGGATCATTTATGTGAAATCTCTACTTATCAGGTTTTCCCCACCCTATGTGGAAAATCCCACTCCCCAAACCAGTCCTTGTGTTATTCTGCAGGGAATTCATAGTTACTTGAAAGAACTGGAGCTTGGCTCCAAATTAGACAATGCAACGCATAAACATGGGAAAACCCCAACTGTTCCATTTGTTTTATTAAAGTGCCAGAACGAAAGTGAAAGCTGCAAATGTAGTGCAGAGGGTGGTGGAATATGGTACAAACACATGTTTTACTAGTAGCCTGCAACCTTAAAATCATAGCCTTTTACATAGAAATAATACTTCTCCCACACTCCCCCTCTGTATATGTGTTGCACATGGCTGCTACCAATACATTAAAAATGAAAACCTTGGCATGTAGAAGAGCCTTCTAGCTGTACAGGATAATACATTTCAATAAAATGATAACCTTCCTGGAGTGTGACCCGGCTGTCGTCGTCGATGATGATAGAGAGAGCTTATCCATAGGACCTCAAACGACCAGTCTTCCTGATAGGTGACTCTGTGACCCCCTGAGCTTATCCACATGTAATAACCACAGGAGGTAGTTATAACCACAGCAGGTAGTTATAACCACAACAGGTAGTAACCACAGCAGGTGGTAGTAACCACAGCAGGTGGTAGTAACCACAGCATGTAGTAGTAACCACAGCAGGTAGTAGTTACCACAGCATGTAGTAGTAACCACAGCAGGTAGTAGTAACCACAGCAGGTGGTAGTAACCACAGCAGGTAGTAGTAACCACAGCAGGTAGTAGTAACCACAGCAGGTAGTAGTAAACACAGCAGGTAGTAGTAAACACAGCAGGTAGTAGTAAACACAGCATGTAGTAGTAACCACAGCAGGTAGTAGTAACCACAGCAGGTAGTAGTAACCACAGCAGGTAGTAGTAACCACAGCAGGTAGTAGTAAACACAGCAGGTAGTAGTAAACACAGCATGTAGTAGTAACCACAGCATGTAGTAGTAACCACAGCATGTAGTAGTAACCACAGCAGGTAGTAGTAACCACAGCATGTAGTAGTAACCACAGCATGTAGTAGTAACCACAGCAGGTAGTAGTAACCACAGCAGGTAGTAGTAACCACAGCAGGTAGTAGTAACCACATGTAGTAGTAACCACAGCAGGTAGTAGTAACCACATGTAGTAGTAACCACAGCAGGTAGTAGTAACCACATGTAGTAGTAACCACAGCAGGTAGTAGTAACCACAGCAGGTAGTAGTAACCACAGCATGTAGTAGTAACCACAGCAGGTAGTAGTAACCACATGTAGTAGTAACCACAGCAGGTAGTAGTAACCACAGCAGGTAGTAGTAACCGCAGCAGGTAGTAGTAACCACAGCATGTAGTAACCACAGCAGGTAGTAACCACAGCATGTAGTAGTAGTAAACATGGGAAAACCCCCTCTGTTCCATCTGTTTTATGAAAGTGCCAGAACGAAAGTGAAAGCTGTAAATGTAGTGCAGAGGGTGGTGGAATATGGTACAAACACATGTTTTACTAGTAGCCTGCAACCTTAAAAGCATAGCCTTTTACATTGAAATAATACTTCTCCCACATTCCCCCTCTGTATATGTGTTGCACATGGCTGCTACCAAGACATTAAAAATGAAAACCTTGGCATGTAGAAGAGCCTTCTAGCTGTACAAGAGAATACATTTCAATAAAATGATAACCTTCCTGGAGTGTGACCCGGCTGTCGTCGTCGATGATGATAGAGAGAGCTTATCCATAGGACCTCAAACGACCAGTCTTCCTGATAGGTGACTCTGTGACCCCCTGAGCTTATCTTCATCCCTGGATGACTTGACATCAGTTCATTAACTAATATAAAGATGATATGTGGTTCCAAAACTGAAGGACGCGACCCTATTTTGTGGGAGAATTTCCAAAATCCTGAACAAAAAAAAACTATTCTACAAAAATAGATATTATAATATTGTCTTTGTATCTCAAAATCGTTGTAATATGGTTAACTTTAAAAATCTACATGAAAATTATTCAAATTAAAACGATAAAATAGAACCAGAGAGTGCCCTTACATCATGGGAAAAGGCCGCACTTGACTGTTGCACTTGAATCATTCCCACGGTGAATGGCTAGGCTCACTACGCTATGAAATCACACACTACTACAGAGACTTTATTACCGGATGCAATTGCATGAGGCACAGAAACTCACATCATACCTTTGTCAGATAACACTGTTGAACAAATAATTTATGCTAGGTCCAAAAAGAGTTTGTGAACTCCTGTGTTAAAGGCTGCATATACACAGATAGCCCAATTCAGATAATTTTTTTCACTATTTGGTCTTTTGACCAAAGAAAATGATCTGATGTGAAAAGATCTGATGTGATTGGAAAAAAGATCAGAATTGGGATCCCTGTGTAAATGAGAGCCAGAGTGGAGAACAGAGAACCTAAACATAAAATTGTTAGAGGTATGCAAAACATACATAACATATTGATTTGATTTTTTTCTATCTAATCTCACATTCTCTGAATGAGTTATCTCCTGTCGCTGCAACCGGGTCTCAGAGTATTTCGTATTATTCTCTACGTAAATCCGAAACACTCCATTTAGTGTTATGTTTCGTATGGTATGTATTAATTTGTGGATTTCCATCACCCATTTCGTATGATATGTAACAAATTACAATTCGTATGATATGTTACGAATTTGCCAAACGTAAGCTAGCTAGGCTAGGGGTTAGGGTTAAGGGGAAGGGTGAGCTAACATGCTAAGTAGTTATACAGTAGATAAAAATGTGTAAGTAGTTTAAAAGTTGCTAATTAGCTAAACTTGCCTCTGATGAGATTCGAACTCGCATCCTTTGGGTGGTTAGATGTTTGCATTAATACGCTCATCCATGCACCCTGACCTAACCATACCAAATGTAACATATTATACTAATTTGCATGTCCCTGATTTCCGTTTACTATGTTACTTCTAGGCTGCATTTCAAACTCAAAGTAGACAGCCCTCGGCCCTACACCCTCAGCCCTTGAATGACGTTTTACATCGTCACATCCAAGTCTACCTTAAATGTCCCTTGCCCAAGCGAGGGAGAGTGATGATCGGAGAGGCAACATCCTTGGTGGAAATCTTGAAGTTGAGCTTAAAAACAACCAACCTAAAGCTATTAATGTAACGTTACCTAGTAAGCTAACGTATCTACAGTTGAAGTCGGAAGTTTACATTCACCTTAGAAAAATACATTTAAATTCAGTTTTTCACAATTCCTGACATTTTATCAGAGTAAAAATTCCCTGTCTTAGGTCAATTAGGATCACCACTTTATTTTAAGAATGTGAAATGTCAGAATAATATTAGAGAGAATGATTTATTTTAGCTTTTATTTCTTTCATCACATTCCCAGTAGGTCAGAAGTTTACATACACTCAATTAATATTTGGTAGCATTGCCTTTAAATTGTTTAACTTGGGTCAAACGTTTCAGGTAGCCTTCCACAAGCTTCCCACAATAAGTTGGGTGAATTTTGGCCCATTTCTCCTGACAGAGCTGGTGTAACTGAGTCAGGTTTGTCAGCCTCCTTGCTCACACACGCGTCTTCAGTTCTGACCACAAATTTTCTATAGGATTGAGGTCAGAGCTTTTTGATGGCCACCTCAATACCTTGACTTTGTTGTCCTTAAGCCATTTTGCCACCATTTTGGAAGTATGCTTGAGGTTATTGTCCATTTGGAAGACCCATTTGCGACCAAGCTTTAACTTCGTGACTGATGTCTTGAGGTGTTGCTTCAATATATCCACATCCTTTTCCTACCTCATGATGCCATCTATTTTGTGAAGTGCACCAGTCCCTCCTACAGCAAAGCACCCCCACAACATGATGCTGCCACCCCCGTGCTTCACAGTTGGGATGGTGTTCTTCGAGTTGCAAGCCTCCCCCCTTTCCTACAAACATAACGATGGCCATTTTGGCCAAACAGTTCTTTTTTTGTTTCATCAGACCAGAGGACATTTCTCCAAAACGTATGATCTTTGTCCCCATGTGCAGTTGCAAACCGTAGTCTGGCTTTTTTATGGAGGTTTTGGAGCAGTGGCTTCTTCCTTGCTGAGCAGCCTTTCAGGTTATGTCGATATAGGACTCGTTTTACTGTGGATATAGATAATTTTGTACCCGTTTCCTCCAGCATCTTCACAAGGTCCTTTGCTGTTGTTCTGGGATTGATTTGCACTTTTCGCACCAAAGTACGTTCATCTCTAGGAAACAGAACACGTCTCCTTCCTGAGCGGTATGACGGCTGCGTGGTCCCATGGTGTTTATACTTGCGTACTATTGTTTGTACAGATGAATGTGATACCTTCAGGCATTTGGAAATTGCTCCCAAGGATGAACCAGACTTGTGGAGGTCTACACTTTTTTTTCTGAAGTCTTGGCTGATTTCTTTTGATTTCCCATGATGTCAGTCAAAGAGGCATTGAGTTTGAAGGTAGGCCTTGAAATACATCCACAGGTACACCTCCAATTGACTCAAATTATGTCAATTGGCCTATCAGAAGCTTCTAAAGCCATGACATTATTTTCTGGAATTTTCCAAGCTGTTTAAAGGCTCAGTCAACTTAGTGTATGTAAACTTCTGACCCACTGGAATTGTGTTACAGTGAATTATAAGTGAAATAATCTGTCTGTAAACAATTGTTGGAAAAATGACTTGTGTCATGCACGAAGTAGATGTCCTAACCGACTTGCCAAAACTATAGTTTGTTAACAAGAAATGTGTGGAGTGGTTGAAAAACAAGTTTTAATGACTCCAACCTAAGTGTATGTAAACTGTATGTAAACACTCCTGTCAGGTAGCTAGCTACAGTTACCCATAGCTGGCTAGCTAGTTTTATAGTTTAGTAATTTATTCCAATAAATTTCAGAGTTGCAAAAAATATGTTAATGGATCTAGCAAGGTTTTATAGGCTCCTCACTACAAGACTAAGCCAAATTGCCAACGCAAATGTGTGTATATATATATATATATATTTTTAAAGCAAGCTAGCTTCAGCCTTTTTTATTAAAATGTACACTTCGCAGCCACCAGAGTTTGACATGTGACTACAGTTTGCATTGGAATTGTAGGTCAACCCCGCAAGTGACCGAAGTTGTTCACTCGCTGAGAGGACAAAGTTAGTAAATTTGATCACTTAAGATGTCAATCAAACTGCATCCGGTTTCGATGGGGATTTTCGGGGGGAAAGTGGCTAAGGCAAGAGCTGAGGGGGTAAAAATAACGTGTTTGGACTGCAGCCCTAGTCTATTAGACCAGGGCGCATGGATTAATACGCTACAAAACTTCTAAGGGGAGTCTACAACGGGAACCCCCCCCTAGAAAATGACATGTATAAATATCAACATGGGCAAAGGACAGAAGGTTATGTCTCTCAAGGTTTCTACAAGAACTACCTGTAATTTATCAAAACAGATAATGACTGCGTTCGCACTTTGGATAGTATTGCTGCCTACTGCAGGTAAGAATTTAACATTTTTCCTAAAAATGCTGCAGTTTTAAGTTTTATATAAGGTCAAATATGTTTAATTTGGACAAATTATTCTCTCTCTTTTAAAGCGTCGGAATTTGTCCTAAACCTCACACCGAAGGATCCCATGGCTCGAGTCGGCGACTGTCTGGTCCTGACGTGCAAAGCCAGTGGTTGCACCGGAACCGTTACGTTCACCTGGTCTTCATTGCTTGACCGGTCACTCTACGGTAAAACGGAGACCAACGGGACAGTGTCCCTGCAAATATTTAACCCATTGGTAATTCAGCACGTCAACACGGTCGTCTGTAAGGCCACATGCAGAACCAAAAGAGAAGATATACAAAAAGCGCAAACGTCTACTAAGGTGGACGTATATGGTAAGTTGTGTGCGTCTTTGTTTATTGTAGGCTTTTATAGTATAACGTCTTCATGAACAGTAGTTTTTTGTTTATTGTAGGCTTTTATAGTAGAACAGTAGTTTATAACTTCTTCAGATGATGCGCAATTGCTTTGAAGTTTATAATGTAACGACCCTGGGTTTATAAGCGCGGAAATCGACTCTGCAGCACAAGCATGCTTTTGGTGCACAGTAGCACGCTGGACTTCGGGCTAGAAGGTCGAGGGTTCGAGACCTGCTCCCTGCCTGTTTCATTACAATAATATTAAATGAATCCACTAATATACACACTCATGTTCCTCCCAAATAAGAACATTACAATTAATCTAAAGTGTTTTAAGCAGGGCTACTGTATGTCGATATTCTACATACAATAGGATGGATGCCTATCATGGGGGCCAAGGGAGGCCAGGATTCGTCGAAAAATGCACCCCCCCCCCAAAAAAAGAATATGTGTCTTTGGTCTCTGTGTTTGAATAATTTTCCTTCAATTCGCAAGAGGCTGAATGTATCTCACAGGAGAAGGCATCCGAGCGAGCGAAACAGGGGCACTCCGTCTCTCTACGTGTATAGGACATCTATCTGATGCTGTCTGGTCCAAACGAGTATGGCATTGTCGCCGCCCGTAGCATTGAATGCAACGGAAGCCAGCGAGCATTTTGGGCTCCTTCGACAAAAAAATAATAAAACATTTGCTAATAAGCGTTGAGCTAAACTGTGAATGGTCCTGGAGGCGTAAAAAAAGTGTAAACGGAAGCCTGCTTGGATTTGGCGTCTCCTATCAAATCGCTTTGAGAGCTTACGTCATTAACAGAAACAACTTGTTACATCTCGTTGTGTTGTCCTCCTCTAGCTAGCTAAAATTGTCCCTTTCCTAAATTAGCCATGGATGGAGATAGGGATTTGGACTTGTTGTTTTACTTAATTCTATGTACTGGCCAAGGATTATAAAGGTGATTTTGATGTTGAAATATTGAAGTTGAAATGGTGCTGGTTCTAAATCAATAGTTGTTTAGTGGTCCAAAAATTTCGGAAACATTGACTTGTTTAACAATGCTGTAGGTCATGTAACTAACTGTCTGTTACATGCAATGCGCGTCGTGGACTTCACCGGACAGAGGTTGCTATCCGGTTTTGTGATAAAACAAAGGTGTGGTTGAATTTATTCTGCCACTGTGTCTTCTTATTGTCCCTTTACCCGTGCAACGCTACTGATACCTATATGAAATAGGCATGGCAGATCATGATGATGGACTTTATAATTTGATTAAAACATGTATGAATGAATTGATACAGTAGTGGGTTAAAATTCAACTTGGACACAAGTTAGTTTGTCTGTAGCTGTATATATCTTCTATTTGGCTACTATCTGTAGGTCTTATTTCAAATTACTGCTACAAAACGCATTCTCTTCTGGAATGCTACGACCCAATGTATTTTGTATTTTGATTAACCATTAATTGATTTGTCATTGACAGCCTTACCAAAGGATCCTACCATATCAAGAAGTGACCTTTTGACCGAGGGTCAGGAGAGTAACCTCACCTGTAGAGTTCCAGATGTGTACCCAGCTGAACGTCTAATCATTGAGTGGCTACTGGGAGATGTTCTCCTCAAACAAGATGAACATCTGGAAGTCCAGACTGTCACCTCAGTGTTGAAATATAGACCGACAGCCCAGAACAATGGACAGAATGTTACCTGCAGAGCCACGCTGGACATTGGGATTGACAAGAGAACCAGAGAGACTGTCGCATCAATGACCGTTCAATGTAAATACATATCTGTCAAGAGTTGTTCAATCATTCTCATCAGACAATGTTTCAAAATACAATTTGGGGTACAAGTTAAAGAAGCTATACAGAATGTTTGCTGCTGGGGTCCTCTTGCGACAAAAGGGCTCCCCTAAATTGTATTTTTATTTAACCAGGCAAGACAGTTAAGAACAAATTCTTATTTACAATGGCGGCCTAGGAACAGTGGGTTAACTGTCTTGTTCAGGGGCAGAATGACAGATTTTTACCTTGTCAGCTCAGGGATTCGATCGAGCAACCTTTCGGTTACTGGCCCAATGCTCTAACCACTAGGCTACCTGCCACCCCAGAACGGACAGAAATATTCTCCAGAAATTACATCATTGGACAGAAAGGAGCATACCCATGAGCAAAATAATACATTGTTTGCATAAAACTAAAGGTTTGTTTAATATTATGTCATAGGAATATCAACCATGCAACTAATCATAATGTATATCGAACAACCATTATTTCCCCCAATGTAGATTCCCCCAGAAATATCACTATCTCAGAGAACACTCGGGTGAAAATCGGAGACAGTTTTACACTGACGTGCAGTGCTGAGGGAAACCCTGAACCTACAGTGTTGTGGAGAAAACTGGACCAAGATGGCTGCTCAGTCGTGGCAGGAGAGGGTGCGACCGTATTGGTGGAAGAAGCGTCATGGTCCCACGGTGGAGAGTATGAATGCGTGGCCCACAACGTCGTAGGAAACCGTACAGCTCACATGACTTTTCATGTTCAAGGTGAGTCAAATAAAAGCAGACTGTATCAGCTTGAGGTTTGTAGTTATAAAAGGTGTATATCCCATTGCGATCCCATTTCTAGTTGACAAATACTGACTGTAAGACACAGAATAACCAAGTAAGATTATAATTCATAAGGACAAAAAAGCATGCTTAATATTGTGTCAACTTTGGCACCATGAAGATGCCCTTGGAAATCAACTAGCTCATTTTACTTTGTGAAATACCTCATTAATATCGTTTACCATCATTTTTATTCCCATTTTATAAATACATTTTTGTATTTATATAACTTCATTGATATATGATTATGTTACTCATTGCCTCTGGCAGGTCCTCCAGAGAAGCCTGTTCTTAAACTGAGCCCATCTGGTGAGCTGAAAGCGGGGGACAGTGTGACCATTACCTGCCAATCAGAGAGTGGGCCGCAGGGGCGTGTGGCGTTACGCCAGTTGACCGGCAGTCAGGGGGCGGAGCTACAGTCCAACCAGGGCCACACCTCCACCTCCATCACTGTCCAATCGCTGCCAGCTAAAGACTCGGGACTGTACGAATGTCAGGCTACCAATCCCTATGGGAAACAGACATCTTCCATTAACTTCACAGTCTTAGATGAGCCTTATACAGAGAACCAGAGAACCACAGAGGCTGTCGCATCAATGACAGGTCAATGTAAGTACATTTCTGTCAAGAGTTGTTCATTCATTCTCATTAGACAATGTTTCAAATACAATTTGGGTACAAGTTAATGAGGCTATACAGAACTTTTGCCTCTGGGGTGCTCGAGATAAAAGGGTTCCCATAAATGGACAGAAATATTCTCCAGAAATTACCTCATTGGACAAAAAGGAGCCCATTGTTTGCCGAAAACTAAAGGTTTGTTTCATATTATGTCATAGGTATATAAACTATACAGCAAACAATCCAATATTTGACTTAAACAATGAGAAACTTAACTTCCATAATGTATATCTAACAACCATTATTTTCCCCCAATGTAGATTCCCCCAGAAATATCACTATCTCAGAGAACACTCGGGTGAAAATCGGAGACCGTTTTACACTGACGTGCCGTGCTGAGGGAAACCCTGAACCTACAGTGTTGTGGAGAAAACTGGACCAAGATGGCTGCTCAGTCGTGACAGGAGAGGGTGCGACCGTATTGGTGGAAGAAGCGTCATGGTCCCACGGTGGAGAGTATGAATGCGTGGCCCACAACGTCGTAGGAAACCGTACAGCTCACATGACTGTTCATGTTCAAGGTGAGTCAAATAAAAGCAGACTGTATCAGCTTGTGGTTTGTAGTTATAAAAGGTGTATATCCCATTGCGATCCCATTTCTAGTTGACAAATACTGACTGTAAAAGACACAGAATAACCAAGTAAGATTATAATTCATAAGGACAAAAAAGCATGCTTAATATTGTGTCAACGTTGGCACCAGCGACAGTTGCTTCAACGAGTTTACCATGCAAGTATAGAAGGCATTCCTAGTGGGAAAAACTGGTTGCAATGTCATTGAAACACATCAACTTTTATTTGTCACATGCAACAGGTGTAGTAGACCTTACAGTGAAATGCTTACTTACAAGCCCTTAACCAACAATGCAGTTCAAGAACTAGAGTTAAAGTATTTACTAAATAAACAAAAGTAAAAAAATAACTGGTTGTAACTGGTTGTAAAATGACGTTTTCATCTTTTTAGCTGCAAAGTGAAAAATATGTCTTAATCATTTCACATTTGAAGCATTTAGCAGACACACTTATCCAGAGCGACTTACAGTTAGTTAGTGCATTCATCTGTCATAGCCAGATGAGAGATGTGGGACATCTCTCAGTCATAGCCAGGTGGGACAACCACATATCTCAGTCATAGCCAGGTGGGACAACCACATCTCTCAGTCATAGTGAGGTGGGACAACCACATCTCTCAGTCACAGTGAGGTGGGACAACCACATATCTCAGTCACATTGAGGTGGGACAACCACATCTCTCAGTCACAGTGAGGTGGGACAACCACATATCTCAGTCATAGCCAGGTGGGACAACCACATCTCTCAGTCATAGCCAGGTGGGACAACCACATCTCTCAGTCATAGTGAGGTGGGACAACCACATATCTCAGTCATAGCCAGGTGGGACAACCACATCTCTCAGTCATAGCCAGGTGGGACAACCACATCTCTCAGTCATAGCCAGGTGGGACAATCACATCTCTCAGTCATAGTGAGGTGGGACAACCACATATCTCAGTCACAGTGAGGTGGGACAACCACATATCTCAGTCATAGCCAGGTGGGACAACCACATATCTCAGTCATAGCCAGGTGGGACAACCACATCTCTCAGTCATAGCCAGGTGGGACAACCACATATCTCAGTCATAGCCAGGTGGGACAACCACATCTCTCAGTCATAGCCAGGTGGGACAACCACATCTCTCAGTCATAGTGAGGTGGGACAACCACATATCTCAGTCATAGCCAGGTGGGACAACCACATATCTCAGTCATAGCCAGGTGGGACAACCACATCTCTCAGTCATAGCCAGGTGGGACAACCACATCTCTCAGTCATAGTGAGGTGGGACAACCACATCTCTCAGTCATAGTGAGGTGGGACAACCACATATCTCAGTCACAGTGAGGTGGGACAACCACATCTCTCAGTCACAGTGAGGTGGGACAACCACATCTCTCAGTCACAGTGAGGTGGGACAACCACATATCTCAGTCACAGTGAGGTGGGACAACCACATATCTCAGTCACAGTGAGGTGGGACAACCACATATCTCAGTCACAGTGAGGTGGGACAACCACATATCTCAGTCACAGTGAGGTGGGACAACCACATCTCTCAGTCACAGTGAGGTGGGACAACCACATATCTCAGTCACAGTGAGGTGGGACAACCACATATCTCAGTCACAGTGAGGTGGGACAACCACATCTCTCAGTCACAGTGAGGTGGGACAACCACATCTCTCAGTCACAGTGAGGTGGGACAACCACATCTCTCAGTCACAGTGAGGTGGGACAACCACATCTCTCAGTCACAGTGAGGTGGGACAACCACATATCTCAGTCACAGTGAGGTGGGACAACCACATATCTCAGTCACAGTGAGGTGGGACAACCACATCTCTCAGTCACAGTGAGGTGGGACAACCACATCTCTCAGTCACAGTGAGGTGGGACAACCACATATCTCAGTCATAGCCAGGTGGGACAACCACATCTCTCAGTCATAGCCAGGTGGGACAACCACATCTCTCAGTCATAGCCAGGTGGGACAACCACATCTCTCAGTCATAGCCAGGTGGGACAACCACATCTCTCAGTCATAGCCAGGTGGGACAACCACATCTCTCAGTCATAGCCAGGTTGGACAACCACATATCTCAGTCATAGCCAGGTGGGACAATCACATCTCTCAGTCACAGTGAGGTGGGACAACCACATCTCTCAGTCATAGCCAGGTGGGACAACCACATCTCTCAGTCATAGCCAGGTGGGACAACCACATATCTCAGTCATAGCCAGGTGGGACAATCACATCTCTGTCATAGTGAGGTGAGACAACCACATCTCTCAGTCATAGCCAGGTGGGACAACCACATCTCTCAGTCATAGTGAGGTGAGACAACCACATCTCTCAGTCATAGCCAGGTGGGACAACCACATCTCTCAGTCATAGTGAGGTGAGACAACCACATCTCTCAGTCATGGTGAGGTGAGACAACCACATATCTCAGTCATAGTGATCACATCAATAAAGAAGTTAGCAGCAACGTCAGTGCTAGTAGTAAAATAGTTATATTCTGGTCACCAGTCTGACCAGATAACAACCAGAATGTTTCCATGGCGTCGTGGTGTCATGAAATCTAGGTCTAACTGGTTGTAATGTTATATGATGTCTTTTCAACCACCAACCAATCAGTTTACAAATAGCATACGACGTCACGTGCCAAATATTTTCACGTCAACCTAGAGGCTGTGTGTATAGGAAACAAACGACAATTCTTCATTTCAATTTGCTACCTTTCTTTCCCCCCCGAAGCGCCGCCCACAAATCTGTCCGTGGAGGTGTTCCCGTCTGCTGAGTTTGAGAAGGGGCAGAACGTGACCATCCGGAGCTGGGCTGTGGGCGTTCCCGCCCCCTCGGCCACCCTGGTGAGGCTGCGGGACGGGGTGGAGTTGCACTCCTCTGACGGAACCTTCCACCTGGTCCACCTGGGCCCGGAGCACGCAGGGCTCTACCTGCTCAATGTCACCAACGTAGTGGGACACCAGAGCCTCAGCTTCAGCCTCAGCGTCAGCATCCAGGGTGAGACCACTGAGCTATACTCACACAAAGACATGCGGGCACACACTCTCTCTCTGTCTCTCACACAAACACACACACTAATGGTTTATATACATCATTGACGCACACAAAAAAAAGTGTTGTATTGACACATACACCAGATAGGTTCAGTGAAATGTGTTGTTTTACAGCACAGGTGTCAAACTCATTCCACGGGGGGCCGAGTGTCTGCGGGTTTTCGCTCCTCCCTTGTACTTGATTGATGAATTAACATCACTAATTAGTTAGGAACTCCCCACACCTGGTTGTCTAGGGCTTTATTGAAAGGAAAAACCAAAAACCTGCAGACACTAGGCCCTCCGTGGAATGAGTTTGACACCCCTGTTTTACAGGATCAGCCATAGTAGTAAGATAGGTGCAGTGAAATGTGTTGTTTTACAGGATCAGCCATAGTAGTAAGATAGGTGCAGTAATGTGTTGTTTTACAGGATCAGCCATAGTAGTATGATAGGTGCAGTGAAATGTGTTGTTTTACAGGATCAGCCGTAGCAGTATGATAGGTGCAGTGAAATGTGTTGTTTTACAGGGTCAGCCATAGTAGTATGACAGGTGTAGTATGATAGGTGCAGTGAAATGTGTTGTTTTACAGGATCAGCCGTAGCAGTATGATAGGTGCAGTGAAATGTGTTGTTTTACAGGGTCAGCCATAGTAGTATGATAGGTGCAGTAATGTGTTGTTTTACAGGATCAGCCATAGTAGTAAGATAGGTGCAGTAATGTGTTGTTTTACAGGATCAGCCATAGTAGTATGACAGGTGCAGTGAAATGTGTTGTTTTACAGGATCAGCCGTAGCAGTATGATAGGTGCAGTGAAATGTGTTGTTTTACAGGGTCAGCCATAGTAGTATGACAGGTGTAGTATGATAGGTGCAGTGAAATGTGTTGTTTTACAGGATCAGCCATAGTAGTAAGATAGGTGCAGTGAAATGTGTTGTTTTACAGGATCAGCCATAGTCGTAAGATAGGTGCAGTAATGTGTTGTTTTACAGGATCAGCCATAGTAGTATGACAGGTGCAGTGAAATGTGTTGTTTTACAGGGTCAGCCATAGTAGTAAGATAGGTGCAGTGAAATGTGTTGTTTTACAGGGTCAGCCATAGTAGTATGACAGGTGTAGTATGATAGGTGCAGTGAAATGTGTTGTTTTACAGGGTCAGCCATAGTAGTACAGCACCCCTGGAGCAAGTTAGAGTTAAGTGCCTTGCTCAAGGGACAAATCGATAGATTTTTCACATTATCGGCTTGGGTATTCGAACTAGCAACCTTTTCGTTACTGTCGTAACGCTTTAACCACTAGGCTATACACACACAAGGCATCTGAGTGTACACCAAGACTCGGGCATTGCCACAAACCTCAAGCTCCTACACACTGAACAAAAATAGAGACGCAACACACAACAAAATCTGTCAATTGAAATAAATTCATTAGGCCCTAATCTATGGATTTCACAGATACCGTAAAAAAACAAAATGGGCATCACAATGCACCTCAGGATCTCATCACGGTATCGCTGTGCATTCAAATTGCCATCGATAAAATGCAATTGTGTTCGTTGTCCGTAGCTTATGCCTGCCCATACCATAACCCCACCACCACAATGAGGTACTCTGTTCACAACATTGACATCAGCAAACCCCTCGCACCACATGATGCCATACACGTGGTCTGCGGTTGTGAGGCCGATTGGACATACTGCTAAATTCTCTAAAATGGCGTTGGAGGAGGCTTATGGTAGAAAAATGAACATTCCATTCTCTGGCTAAAGTGCTGGTGGAAATCCATACAGTCAGCATGCCAATTGCACACTCCCTCAAAACTTAAAGACATCTGTGGCATTGTGTTGTCTGACAAAATGCACAAGGTGCACCTGTGTAATGATCACGCTGTTTAATCTGCTTCTTGATATGCCACACCTGTCAGGTGGATGGATTATCTTGGTAAAGGAGAAATGCTCACTAGCAGGGAGGTAAACAAATTTGTGCACAACATTTGAGAGAAATATACTTTTTTGTGCATATAGAACATTTCTGGGATCTTTTATTTCAGCTCAGGAAACATGGGCCCAACACTTTACATGTTGTGTTTATATTTTTGTTCAGTGTGCATACAGACATACACCCCCAAAAAATGCACTTGTCTTTTTCTACTGGCACTGACTTTGCTGATAACTACCTTTTGTTAAGGGACAATTGTGATATGTGGTTGTCTCACCTAGCGATCTTAAGATGAGTGCACTAATGTAACTCACTCTGGATAAGAGCATCTGATAATTGAGTAAAATGTAAATATGACAGGCTTAGGGTGAACCGAGACATAGAATAATGTTTGAAAAAATGGATATGGAGTCTGCTAACTTTAAATCTCATCCCTCCAGATAAATCCGTCAATCCAAAGACCGTCATCATACCTGCCGTGTGCTTCGTTTCCATGACCGCTGCTGCAGCGACTCTGATACGATTCCTGAGGAGAGCAAAAATGGCAAGTTCATATGAACTTGCAAGGACAGTTTAGACTCCCCCCATGGAGGGAGGAGAGATCGTCTCAACATCAGTCTGCAATTGAGCACTGTACACTGGAACAGTCCACTTCTAGCATCGAGGGGGTGTTTTCCTCAGAGGTGGACAGAGCTGTGCTTTCGGCAGTGAGAGACTGTATTCTTCGTTGCTATTAGTAAAGTGAAGCTCAAACACGCACGCACTGAAATCATGGTCTCGATTCAATTCGTATCGTGGAAGTTTAGCGCGATTGATATGTAAATATTTTCCAATTGAGCCGACAGATGCAGCGGTTACCGTGAATGCAGAATCCGCGAACACGGGGACATTGCCTTTTTAAAATTCAATTGCGCTACAGCGATGAAACTTCCGCGATACGGATTGTATCAAGGCCTAATTGTTTGTTTATGCGTGTTCTCTACTGATGGATGTACAAAGCCATGTAACTGATGATTGCACAGATATGACTTATAGCATCTGATAATACCTTATTAGTCAACCACCAGCCCAGGACATTGTGTCACTGTAGCATCAGACCTTCTTTCACTGAAGTTTATATTATTGCTGTATATAATATTTTTTTAATGTGAATTAATATGTTTTGTACAGACTTATTGTAATAAAGATGACAATGAAAAGGTGTACTCTGCCTCCTGTTTGAACAGACACACGCACACACGGTGATACAGGGTTTAGATAAGAGTTGGAGGGTGAGGAAGACACAAGGAAACAACAAAACAGGTTTTCCTCCAAAACACACAAAGACCAAATTGACTTCACCGAGGATATGGCACTCCATATCAAGGAAAGCATCTCAGAAACAAACACTCATGCTCCACAAACTCTTCTGGGAAGTGTGTGACTAATCTTCCATTTGAGACCGGGGGGGGGGGGGGGGGGGCGTTTTTAGTTTTTATCCTTATAAAATAAGTTGAATACTTTCCTTTGTCCCAAGGGCTCAGTCAATGGGAGGAGCAGTTTGGAGTTCATTGTGCTTACAAACACCAATCCCAAATGACCTCTGGTTAGCTTCTCCTTGCTTTCAGCCAAATCTGTGAAAAGACACACACAAAACTGAGCAATGCTTAGGGGGACAAACAGACCAAATCAAAATTATTGTGTTTTCTTTTTGTTCAGTATACATATCATGAAATTAGATGCTTCTGTTATATTTTTGAGTTAGTCATTAAATTGACAAATAAATTAGGCCCTAAACTACGGGTTTCACATGAATGGGCAGAGGCACACTCGTGGATGGGCCTGGTAGGGCATAGGCCCACCCACTGAGGAGCCAGGCCCAGCCAGTCAGAATGAGTTTTTCTCCACAAAAGGGCTTTATTACAGACAGAAATACTCCTCAGTTTCATCAGCTTTCCAGGTGGCTGGTCTTAGACGATCCCACAGGTGAAGAAGTCGGATGTGGAGGTCCTGGGCTGGCGTGGTTACATGTGGTCTGCGTTTTTGAGGCCGGTTGGACGTACTGCCATATTCTCTCAAATTACATTGGAGGCGGCTTATGGTAGAGATTAACATTCAATTATCTGCCAACAGCTCTGGTGGACATCCCTGCAGTCAGCATGCCAATTGTACACTCCCTCAAAACTTGAGACATCTGTGGCATTGTGTTTCATGACAAAACAGACCATTTTAGAGTGGCCTTTGTCTCCAACACAAGGTGCACCTGTGTAATGATCATGCTGTTTAATGAGCTTCTTGATATGCCACACTTGTAAGGTGGATGGATTATCTTGGTAAAGGAGAAATGCTCACTAACAGGGAGGTAAACAAATTTGTGCACAACATTTGAGAAGCTTTTTGTGTGTATGGAACATTTCTCGGATCTTTTATTTCAGCTCATGAAACCAACACTATACATGTTGTGTTTATATTGTTGCTCAGTGTAGTAGGGAAAGTGTTGTGGGTATTGGGTAATGATGATGTAGCAGGGACAACATGCATCCCACTATCAGTAACACTTCTCTTCCGGGTCTAGAGATTAATATCCAGGTTGACCTCATCTCTGTCCTCGGGTCATAGGTCACATATACGGATCAAAGTAGAGACAGATTTCCACCTACAGCCTTAGATCAGACGTAATGTCCAAATACTTTTCACACACGTTGAGTCATGGGATGTTTTTACGCACGTCTTCTCAGGGCACAAACAGGTTAAAGGTGACAATGACAGTGTTTAAAAAAAAAAAAGGAAACAGCTAAGTAATGCCCTTTGTATTTGCTGAGCTCTCATCTAAGAAGCACTGTGCAGTCTGTGAAGGGGTTTGTTTGTTTACCGTCTCCAGTGATGAGCAAGTGTTGGTTAGCCCATCTTCACAGTTAATAAGGTATGTCCTCCAGTCAGAAGTAATCAGATGTCTTTGCTGTGACCTGTAGATCTGTGTGTCAGGGTGTGTGTGTTAGGGTGATTGTGTATAATATATGTGTAGAGGCATCAGTCAAGATAAAATTAATACTTAAACCTAACCCATGTCTTTCGTCAGAGGAACATTTATTTTGGGGTCAAAACTGCGATGTTCATCACATAGTCGTTCTTATATTAAAATGAAATCTTTCAATACACACCTTCATACAGTGGTTTAGAACTTCCTTCCTCTACTGGATATAATTCAAACTGTTCATAAACCAACCGGATAGAGAGGTATTCTAATCTAGTCTTTTGCACAAGCACATTGTGTCTCTTCCTTTTTCTTCCCGGTAAGTTCCCCTTGAAAATGGGAACAACTTCCCTGCCAATAGACACAATCTTTTGTAAACCATGCAATTTGGTCGACAAAGATAACATAAAAATCTGTTTTGCTAAACTGCCCCCTACTGTTAGCAACCAAATGGTATATGTTCTCAGAAACCTAGGTAACATGAGGAAATAAGAGGGACTATACATTGTGCAACAGTAATGCAAAGATGTATTCTGAAGTTGGTTGGTTGGTTCGTATTCATTACGCACCAATCAATAAAAAACAGACTAGAACAGGAAGGGGCTAGTTGGACTCATTTTAGTTGTCCATTACAACATGTTTTTCCATGTGTGCCCCAATGACCCTGGTCTATTGGAAGTTCCAAGGGGTGGGTTTGTTATATTTCAAATTTTCTCAGATCTCAGTCTCAACCCAGAGATGAAATGATGATTACATTCTTCAAAGGTCTGAACTAAAATTAGGAATTTAGGCCTGGGAATTTCCAGAATGTGTTGAAGTATGGGGCAAAGAGAAAACAAAACTAAACCAGCATTTTGTTTGATTATTCAGCCTTGGATCCATTAGACCAGGGCTTCTTCAACTTTTTCAGCCTGGGACCCAAATGAGAAATTCTGTGTTTTCCTGAGACCCAAATGAGATATTCTGTGTTTTCCTGAGACCCAAATGAGAAATTCTGTGTTTTCCTGGGACCCAAATGAGAAATTCTGTGTTTTCCTGGGACCCAAATGAGAAATTCTGTGTTTTCCTGGGACCCAAATGAGAAATTCTGTGTTTTCCTGAGACCCAAATGAGAAATTCTGTGTTTTCCTGAGACCCAAATGAGAAATTCTGTGTTTTCCTGAGACCCAAATGAGAAATTCTGTGTTTTCCTGAGACCCAAATGAGAAATTCTGTGTTTTCCTGAGACCCAAATGAGAAATTCTGTGTTTTCCTGAGACCCAAATGAGAAATTCTGTGTTTTCCTGAGACCCAAATGAGATATTCTGTGTTTTCCTGAGACCCAAATGAGATATTCTGTGTTTTCCTGAGACCCAAATGAGAAATTCTGTGTTTTCCTGAGACCCAAATGAGATATTCTGTGTTTTCCTGGGACCCAAGTTTAGGAAAATATGCAACGATACATAAATATTGGTACATTTCATTGCCCTTATGCCTAAAACAAATGTAATATAGACAAAAACAAATAATGAAATGAAATATCCATATAATATCTATTCATGTTATTTTCCCCCATTAAAACACTTACATATCTGTCTAGGTTTTAACTGTTGCTGTTAAAATACAATACATATTTTTTATTCTGAACTGGAATAAACGGATTGATCACATCACACAGATATAGACCAGAAAACACCCACGCTGTCCTTTTCTGGTCTCTATATCTGTGTGGTGTGATCAATCAGTTTATTTCAGTTCAGAATAAAAAATATGTATTGTATTGTAACAGCAACATGTCTATTCTGGGCTCAGCCTTGAGACTGTTTCTGTACTTGTTTTTTTAAGTATGTCAGAGTTGAGAACCCTGACTCACATAGGTATGTGGTGCCAAACTGGACCAGAACATCTACTGCTTCCTCAGTCAGGCAGGAGACCGCTTCCTGCTGCAGATGAACAACCCAGAACTATGTGAGTGTGTTTACCTCAAAAAGCACCTTGCTTCAATCAGTTTATTCCAGTTAAGAATAACAATTATTATTGTATTTTAACAGCAACAGTTCCAACCTAGACTAGTTTTCAACAATAATTTCTACAGTAAGATGTACAGTGGGCCTGATCATTGTTCATCTTCATCTGTACTGTTACTTAGGGTTGCACTATCAGTAGCTTGCTTGGGCGAATGTTAGCTATTAGCTGTGTACAAAGCCAGGGGATTGTTTGAAAGAGAAACTCACATCTACTATGAGAGTTAGTACTCCCTTATTACTGCTGATCATCACCTGTTATAAAATGACAACAATGCCTTGCTAGCTGATTTACTTTTCCACTGTCGAGGCACTGTTTCCTGAAACATTCTGCCCTGTCCTGAAAGGACTTCCTAGGTTTACCATCATGCTGTGGATGTTTGGTCAGGACGTGTCGTTTTATTCATTTGTTCGTTTTGCAAGACTCATTACTAAGCACTTCCACACACACAACACATTGTGGGCGCTCCTCGTTATAAGTGTGTGTGTGAAACAGAGAGAAACTATTCGCTGTATATGCGTTTCATGACAATTGAGCTCAGTCAGATCTTGTCGCTAGCATTAGTCCATTTGATGACAGCGGTGAATGGTGTCGAGTGGGAATGACAAGTCAGTGGCTGACAGCACATCATCTGCTGTCTGAACCACAGCGCTGCATCGTTTCTCTTCAAGAAAACTGCAGAAAAAAAAGATCCGGTACACCACCTCTCACAATCACACAGCTGCCAAACGGAGAAGCAGAGAGTGCACTGAACAGAGAGCGCAGATGCACTTGGCCAAAACAATTCCAGTAATTCATGAAACAATTACAAATTTACACTGACACGTCGCGACCCATACTTTAAGAAAGGCTGTATTAAACCACTATCTAATCAGAATCATAGTGTCACGACTTCCACCGAAGGTGGCTCCTCTTCCTGTTCGGGCGGCGCTCGGCGGTCGTCGTCACCGGGCTACTAGCTGCCACCGATTTCCTTTTCTGTTGGTTATGTCTTTATTGTTTTCACCTGTTTCTCGTTTGGGGTTTTTGTTCAGGGCTGTTTATGCCCGCCTGCTTTTGTGCGGGCTTATTTTCTGTTCTGTGTGTAGATGGTTGCGTTTGTTATTTTGTTGGACTGTTTTTGTGTCCTGTTTTGGGTAGGTCAGTATTTGTCGCTTATTGTTATTTGGCGTGATCTTGTTCTGTCCGGAATAAATTACGAAAATCCAAAATCCTCTGCGCCATACTCCGCACCCACCACGCCTAGCTCCGTGACACATAGCCTGTTCAAAAGGAGTGCAATGTAAGAGCTGTAACCAGCTGGTTGTCTAACATAATAATCCATATGCTGACATAAACCTTTTAATTTTATAACATTAAAAAAAATACAAAATGTGTATTAAAACTTTTAATTGTTGCACAGCACACTAAGCCCACCAAACAAATGATTTGCAACAAAGCTCTACCAACAGCATATGCAAACAAAGCCAAAATCACCAACAAAACAACAAATCAATGAGAGAATAAATGTCCCAGTGGTCTACATGTCATGTAGAAAAGAAACATCGTTTTTCAGTTTGAGATGCACAATAGTAGAATTTTTTTGGCAGACAACCCATTTTAAGGGAGATAATATGAAATCTGATCGAAGGACAAACAGTTTTGGAGGGACAGCCTTTTTCAATGCATCACAATTTCAGGCTCTTGATGCAACAGAAATGGTAAGAGAGGATACTTGCTACAAGTCCTGTAGATATTCACCCTGAAACAGTCATGTCAGGGAGGCAATCGCCAGAAACAGCAGTTTTCACCAGAACAAAGTCAGCGCAACATTCACATAATTCCAGTAAGTACCGTTTAACAATGCAAAGTTTGAGTCGAGCAAGAGCAGAAAGCAGCCATTATTCAAAGTCGTGACGTCGTCGTAATGTTTAAACCAGTAGATAAAAAAAAAAAATTGTTCACTTGACCTTCCAATGCTATGCATCTCAGAATCAAAGGAATATTCTCAGTTGTCTTGTGATTGTATGAGCACCTGTGTGTGTGTCTCTCATCACATTTATCAAATACACATCTGAATACCTGACAAGTTAAGCCTGTCATGGGAGTGTAAGTACTGACACAAAGGCAAAAGTAAAATCTGACTTTTGAACAGTTACAGTACATACCCTGTGCGAATGTGCATATTACAATGCTGCCATCAGCTGGCAATAAAAACATTTGCACCAACTAAAGTCTATCTATCAACCGTGCCACGTGATATCTTATGATTTTGGCAACAGCAAAAGTCCTCTGGTTTAATACTGATATCTTGTCTGTCAGATTGTCAAGAACAGGTTAACGTAAAGAGTCCATCTTTAGTAAGGCACCGCTTGTTGGACCATCTGCCGTGTTGTCAGCGTCTGGTCCTGGAGGTAACCGTCTCAGAGATCTAGTCCCGATGAGGTCATAATAAGGAATCCCTTCTCTCGCCTACAAAAAGACAACAGAATGAGAACCTTACTTTAAGGTATCCCAAAAACCGAACCATTACCCAACCAAAATCCTCACATTTTACAGTAAGTGTTAATTCTCTTAACGCTTTGTGTTACACAATCCTGCATACTTCAGTATTAACCCCGGGCATGCAATCTACTCTGTTTCCTCACCCAAAACACTGATCAAATCCTCATCCCCTATCACATCCCAACACCTGTACATTGACCTACCTGAATGTCCGCTGTGTTCGACACCTGTCAATGCCAGTCCGTGCCTCCCTGTGCCAGTCAGCCCCTGCCCTTGTGGTTGGCATAGCTTGGGAAGCCAAACTGGCACAGCATCATGTTAGAGTACCTCAGGGGCATTGCGCCGTAGATCTGTGCCAGCCGGTTCAGGCAGTAGGAGCGCTGGAGCAGGTGTTCGGGACGGTGCCACATGCCTAGGTACCCGCTGCTGGCGTCCCTCTCCAGATTGCGCATATCCACGGGCTTCACAAAGATGCCAGAGGGTCTACTTTTTATGGCCCCAGAACCTCGTTGTAGCTCCGCTGCCACGGCAAAGTTCACGGCGATGTCGTCGCAGTTCTGCGTGTCATCCACCAGGGCATGCACCTCGGGCGGCTGCTCCTGGAAGAGCTGCAGGTAGCGGTGGTGGAAGAAGGCGGCGCCGATCAGCACCATGGAGTATCTGCAGCAGTGTGGAAAGCAGGGCCCACATTCAGATTGTTTTAAAAATGCATCAGGGCGCAAGACATGAACATGGTTTAGAGCAACAACGTCTACATCTAGGCCTTCAGTGTCTAGATATGGCAAACCTCTATAGTTATGCAGTTATAGTGTCTTCAGGAAGTATTCACACCCCTTGACTTATTCCCAGATTTTGTGTGTTACAGCCTGAATTCAACATGGATTACATAGATTTTCTCTCTCTCACCCATCTACACCCAATAACCCATAATGACAAAGTGAAAATATGTTTTTAGACATTTTTGCTAATTTATTGAAAAAAGTATTCACACCCCTGAATCACCGTTGGCAGTGATAACAACTGTGCTTCTTTCTGGATAAGTCTAAGAACTTTGCACACCTGGATTGTACAATATTCTTTTCAAAATTCTTCAAGCTCTTTCAAATTGATTGTTGATCATTGCTAGACAACCATCTTCAAGTCTTGCCATAGACTTTCAAGCAGATTTAAGTCAAAACTGTAACTACAGTAGGCCACTCAGGAACATTCAATGTAGTCTTGGTAAGCAACTCCAGTGTATATTTGGCCTTGTGTTTTAGGTTATTGTCCTTACCAAAAGGTGAATTTGTCTCCCAGTGTCTGGTGGAAAGCAGACTGAACCAGGTTTTCCTCTAGGATTTTACCTGTGGCATTGTATGAAGAGACGGAGAAACCCAACAATGCACTTGATTTAAGGCTCTATTCTGTTTCTTTTTATCATAAAACAACTCCCTAGTCCTTGCCGATGACAAGCATACCCATAACATGATGCAGCCACCACCATGCTTGCAAATATGGAGTGGTACTCAGTGATGTGTTGTTCTGGATTTGCCCCAACATAACACTTTGTTTTCAGGACAAAAAGATAATTTATTTTCCGCATTTCTTGCAGTTTTACTTTAGTGCCTTATTGCAAACAGGATGCATGTTTTGGAATATTTGTATTCTGTACAGGTTTCCTTCGGTCATTTAGGTTAGTATTGTGGAGTAACTACAGTGTTGATCCATCCTCAGTTTTCCCCTACCACAGCCATTAACCTCTAACTGTTTTAAAAATCACCATTGGTCTCATCGTGAAATCCCTGAGCGGTTTATTTCCTCTCTGGCAACTGAGTTAGGAAGGACACCTGTATATTTGTAGTGACTGGGTGTATTGGTACACCATCCAAAGTGTAACTAATAACTTCACCATGCTCAAAAGGGATATTCAATGTCTGTTTTTTATATCAATAGGTAGGTGCCATTCTTTGCAAGGCAGGGTCTTTGTGGTTAAATCTGTGTTTGAAATTCACTGCTCGACTGAGGAACCTTACAGATAATTGTATGTGTGGGGTACAGAGATGAGGTAGTCGTTAAACACTATTATTGAACACAGAGTGAGTCACATTTTTACTCCTGAACTTATTTAGGCTTGCCATTACAAAGGGGTTGAATACTTATTGATGCAAAATATTTCAGCTTTTCGTTAATTAATTAGTAAAAATGTCTAAAAACATAATTCCACTTTGACAGTATGGGGTATTGTGTGTAGGCCCGTGACACAAAATCTCAAATGAATACATTTTAAATGCAGGCTGCAACACAAGAACATGTGGAAAAAGTCAAGGGGTGTGAATACTTTGAAGACACTGTACCTGTCACCTCCTCCCATCTCTGGGTCCTGGAGTTCAAAGCTGCCGTAGCTGTAGACCCCCGTCACCGTGGTAACGTGTTTACGGGGGACAAATCCAACTATCTGATCTGGGAATTGCTGTTGGAGGATGAGAGTATGGGACAGCATTGAGGAGCATTCCAATAGTAATACAATGTAAGCTATTATGTAGAAGAGGGCACGACAAAACCTATCCCCCTCAGGAGTCTGAAAAGATTTGGCATGGGTCCTCAGATCCTCAAAAGGTTACACAGCTGCACCATCGAGAGCATCCTGACTGGTTGCATCACTGCCTGGTAGGGCAAGTGCTCGGCCTCCGACCGCAAGGCACTACAGAGGGTAGTGCGTACAGCCCAGTACATCACAGGGGCCAAGCTTCCTGCCATCCAGGACCTCTATACGAGGCGGTGTCAGAGGAAGGCCCTAAAAATTGTCAAAGACTCCAGCCACACTAGTCAGACTGTTCTCTCTGCTATCGCACGGCAAGCGGTACCGGAGCGCCACGTCTAGGTCCAAGAGGCTTCTAAAAAGCTTCTACCCCCAAGCAATAAGACTCCTGAACATTTAGTCAAATGGCTACCCAGACTATTTGCATTACCCACCCCCACCCCCTTCTTTTACACCGCTGCTACTCTGTTATTATCTATGCATAGTCACTTTAATAACTCTACCTACATGTACATATTACCTCAATTACCTCGACTAACCGGTGCCCCCGCACATTGACTCTGCACCGGTACCCCCCTGTATATAGTTACGCTATTGTTTTTACTGTTGCTCTTTAAATTACTTGTTAGTTTTATTTCTATTCATAGTTTTTAAAACGCATTGTTGGTTAGGGTCTTGTAAGTAAGCATTTCACTGTAAGGTCTACCTACACCTGTTGTAATCGGCACATGTGACTAATAACATTTGATTTGATTTCAATGTGTATTGTTGTTAGTACATACCTTCCACACAGAGAAGGCAAAACTGATATCTGGAACGCTGACCAACGTGTCATCATCCAGCATCAACACAGCTGAGGAGAGAAGTTGAACACAGAGTATTACCATTAGATGATTAAATACTTCCAATACACAGCGTTGTTGTGCCTGTATACTCGACTGGACAATTTTGCGACGTAGCTGAGGAAAGGAGACGAGGAGACGAGGAGAGTGTCTGTCAGTCTGTGTCTCAGTGGAGGCTGCTGAAGGAAAGGACGGCCATAATAATGGCTGGAATGGAGTCAATGGAATGGTATCGACCACATGGAAACCACGTCCTCAATGTGTTTGATGCCATTATTATTAGCGGTCCTCCCCTCAGCAGCCTCCACTGGTCTGTCTGTGTCTCTCTTTCACACTCCACACCACAGTCAGTATCTATCTTCGGTTGAACGGCTAAGTGAGGTAGACACTTTGGAAAGCCACCTTAACGCCATCTCTGTCTGTCTGACCCTCTCACACACACACACTCACACACCACACACTCACACACCTCACCGTCGGTATCGATCTCAGCAAATGGCTGCAGGCGGTTGCGCATGCGGTTGACGCTCTGCTCTTTGAACACCACAGGGATGGGATGGGGCCCCAGGGCGTCCCAGAGCTCTTGAGGGGTCCGCTCCCCAATGTTGTTCCACACGATGATGACCCGCCGCAGGTGTGGCACCGCCTGGTAATGGTTGAGCAGTTTCAGCAGGACGTCGGTACGGTTATACGTCTGTATGACTATGGTAAATGCGGTGGCGTCCTCCTCTTCCGTTTGGCGCCCGGGAATGGCGTTGGCATTGTTGCCGGCGGTGGCTCTATGGCGAAGGGCTCCCATGGCCCCGACATGGCCCCGGTCCTCGACGGAAGGCAGGAGGGCAGTCAAGGCAGCACCGACCAAGAGAAGGAGTAGTATGGGAGCAACGAGATAGGACCGCCGAAGACCTTTGCAGCCACGGAGAAGGACTCTGCACTCAGGAGAAAGACAACAATGGACATATATACTGATTCCCAAATCAACCCCTAGCCCATACTCCCTATGCACTTGTGGAGATCTGAGATGATTAGATAGACATAAACAATATGGATATAGGTCTACCTTGCCCTTTGTAATAGATCAGGGGGAATTTTCGCCATATTGCTAATCCACACAGATCACAGACCTTCAGTGTTTAGGGTGCAGAAACTATTTCACAGAATAGGCTTTTTAAAAAGAAGGACTATTTGTCAAGCGCATACATTGTAAACCACGACATTCCCATCACAACACCCTCCATGATAATAATCGACGACATGTTGCGCGCGTGCATATGATTGGGCCTATTAGGCTATGGCATCATCAAAAAGTTAACTTTATTAAACGGTACTTTAACGGCGTTAGTGACTTTTAAAGTAGCCTAATGGAAATGGGTTACAAACCTCGGCCTACAATAGACTAGGCCACTTAACAATACAACAGTGAGGAAAAACACTAAGCTACCTACCTCATTGTTGTATCCTTATAACGCACATTCCAAAACAATTAATTAATCTACTTTAGTTGTTTTCTCCCTCTTTTCCCATTCCACACACAAGAGTTCTGTTGATTTACGCAGACGCAACGTAGACTTGCAGGAAAGTATTTGTAGGCAAATTCGGGAAAGTCAGGAAAACTACAATGACGCACAACTGTACTGCTTTATGGCGATGGTTTTCGCCGCATAGTGAGGTGCTTTTAGTTTTACGACGTATTTGGAAAATTGGATTCTAGCGGCACCCTGGAAACGTCCGAGTGAATATAATACAACGCATTAGTTGGTTTTACCAACACAGTTGAACAAACATGAATTCTATTGTAACGACTTGTCCTAAAGTTTCTCTTTCCAATGGCCTGCAAATTCCAATTCTTGGACTGGGTAAGATAAAAAACAAACAAATCTATGATAACAATGTTCAAAGCTTCCTTTATTTTATATCACGTGCAACCTTTTTAAAGAGAAATGTAAATGGTATTTGCATAAGGTGACGATTTTGCAACAATGTTTACTACTGTGCTCAGGAGGAGTCAGTTAATCCATATATATATGTGTATATATATATATATATATATATATATATATGTGTATGTGTTTATATATATATATATACACCGAATGGAATTACTCGGATGAATTTCTGCTGAAACATCACCACATTGTGTCAAACTAGCCTACGTAGAGGACTGACTGTTCTAGCATGAATTCCATCAAGAACACAACCTCAAACTTTTGAACTGAATATGAAAACACCACAGACCAGTGTGAAAGTAGTGGGCTTCTCAATAGTGGCTAACCAAAAGGTTTTGTAGATCAGTAATCAGTGTGAATGAAGAGACACCGTATCAGTAGTCCACAGAGGCATCCTCTCTGCTCTGTGAAAGAGCTGGACTGGTGAAAGCAAACATCTAGTAGGTAGCCCTATCCTTCAAATTGCTTTCATCTTATGTTGTTATAGGAGTGCAGATGAAGGAGAAGATTCTGAGAGGGAACCATCTCAGACTATTGAGATGGCCCCATTGAAAGGAAGAAGTTTGAAATTCATACCAGAAATACTAAAATCAGGGAAAGTTTGAAATTCATACCAGAAATTCTAAAATCAGGGAAAGTTTGAAATTCATACCAGAAATACTAAAATCAGGGAAAGTTTTAAATTCATACCAGAAATTCTAAAATCAGGGAAAGTTTGAAATTCATACCAGAAATTCTAAATCAGGGAAAGTGATGTATCTTTCTTTTCTTCCCAAGGAACATCGCATGACGGCGGGTATTCACATGACGCCGTGTTGTACGCACTCCGCGAGTGTGGCGTGCGGCACATCGACACAGCGAAGCGTTACGGCTGTGAGGAGCAGCTGAGTAAAGCCGTGCAGGAGAGCGGAGTACCGCGGCAAGACCTATGGCTTACAACCAAACTGTGGCCCGGAGAATACGGCTATACCGCTGCCAAAAAGGCCTGCCGCGACTCGTGTTCCCGCCTAGGGGTGGAATACCTTGGTAAGGCTCAAGACAATATGGTGCGAGTACTTTTTACTTATCTGATAGATAAAAAGTATTCAGTCCTTTTTGATCTAATATATAAGGGAAACATATTCAGACTTTATTGAACCAGGTCAATTGAAAACCGGTTCTCATTTGCAAGAGACAACGTCCACAACAAGATTATCTCCCACTACTCATACCAAAGCTTGTCCACTATAGGTAAAAAATAAAAAATGCTTTTCACTCTCACTCACCTTGGTGGAACGTCTACTGTCTCCCTTCTCCTTGGCGTGGTGGAATGTCTCCCTTCTCCTTGGTGTAGTGGAATGTCTCCCTTCTCCTTGCTCTCCCTCTAATTGTATCAATCCTCTTTTTTCCCCTTATACCACCCCACTCACTCCCGTCTCTCTCCCTTTCCCACTCTTTCACTCTCCCCTCCTCTCTCACCCCCCAGATTTGTACCTGATGCACTGGCCAGATGCCATGGTCCCAGGAAGGTCCAATAGGGAGGTCAGGGTGGAGACCTGGAGGGCCTTGGAGGAGCTGTATAATGAAGGTGACACAGAACATTATTTCTTATAGTCACACACCGTGCTATAAGCCTATAGGATTCTTATCAAGAGCCTTCTGTTTCTGTCTCGGTGAACGCGAGGCAGGGGTGTGTCGTGCCATCGGCGTGAGTAACTTCCTCGTCTCCCACCTGAAGGAGCTGAAGGAGGACTGTAGTGTGGTGCCTCACGTCAACCAGGTGAGTGATGCATTGGGCTGCGTTTCATTCCACAGTCTTTCCTGGCCTAGTTCACTCCCTGAAGGATCTGAAGGGACTGGATGGGTGATTGCAACATGGATGAAACGAGTTGTAGCTTCCTGTCCAGTGATCACCTAGTCATCTTAGATCCGTGACGGGGACTGAATGAGGGCAGAGGGTAGGCGATTGATATTTGGAATGGAATGCGGCCAGTGTGTCTGTGGGACATGACCCATTACCTACATTGGCCCTTCAGTTATAAGCGACAGGAAAGGACAGACCGAGTGATGTCCCTTTCCCACCTCTCAGGTGGAGTACCACCCGTTCCAGCAGCCAGAGGAGCTGGTGGAGTACTGTCGCAAGGAGGGCATCGTGTTCGAGGGCTATTGTCCCCTGGCCAAGGGTCAAGCTCTCAGCCACCCCACCATCCTCCAGCTGGCACACAAGTATGCCCGCACGCCTTCTCAGATCTGCATCCGGTGGAGCGTACAGGTACCGCCAACTCTGATGCCCACCTACAGTGCCTTCAGAATGTATTCACTTTCCACATGTTGGTTGTTACAGCCTGAATTCAACATTTATTACATTTAGATTTTGTGTCACTGATCTACAATACCACGTGATGTCAGTGGAATTCAGTGTCAGTGTGTGGGTAAAATCACTGGGGAAGCCAAGCCATTAAAAAAAAGCCATATTACAACCTACAGTGGGGAGAACAAGTATTTGATACACTGCCGATTTTGCAGGTTTTCCTACTTACAAAGCATGTAGAGGTCTGTAATTTTTATCATAGGTACACTTCAACTGTGAGAGACGGAATCTAAAACAAAAATCCAGAAAATCACATTGTATGATTTTTAAGTAATTAATTTGCATTTTATTGCATGACATAAGTATTTGATACATCAGAAAAGCAGAACTTAATATTTGGTACAGAAACCTTTGTTTGCAATTACAGAGATCATACGTTTCCTGTAGTTCTTGACCAGGTTTGCACACACTGCAGCAGGGATTTTGGCCCACTCCTCCATACAGACCTTCTCCAGATCCTTCAGGTTTCGGGGCTGTCGCTGGGCAATACGGACTTTCAGCTCCCTCCAAAGATTTTCTATTGGGTTCAGGTCTGGAGACTGGCTAGGCCACTCCAGGACCTTGAGATGCTTCTTATGGAGCCACTCCTTAGTTGCCCTGGCTGTGTGTTTCGGGTCGTTGTCATGCTGGAAGACCCAGCCACGACCCATCTTCAATGCTCTTACTGAGGGAAGGAGGTTGTTGGCCAAGATCTCGCGATACATGGCCCCATCCATCCTCCCCTCAATACGGTGCAGTCGTCCTGTCCCCTTTACAGAAAAGCATCCCCAAAGAATGATGTTTCCACCTCCATGCTTCACGGTTGGGATGGTGATCTTGGGGTTGTACTCATCCTTCTTCTTCCTCCAAACACGGCGAGTGGAGTTTAGACCAAAAAGCTCTATTTTTGTCTCAACAGACCACATGACCTTCTCCCATTCCTCCTCTGGATCATCCAGATGGTCATTGGCAAACTTCAGACGGGCCTGGACATGCGCTGGCTTGAGCAGGGGGACCTTGCGTGCGCTGCAGGATTTTAATCCATGACGGCGTAGTGTGTTACTAATGGTTTTCTTTGAGACTGTGGTCCCAGCTCTCTTCAGGTCATTGACCAGGTCCTGCCGTGTAGTTCTGGGTGATCCCTCACCTTCCTCATGATCATTGATGCCCCACGAGGTGAGATCTTGCATGGAGCCCCAGACCGAGGGTGATTGACCATCATCTTGAACTTCTTCCATTTTCTAATAATTGCGCCAACAGTTGTTGCCTTCTCACCAAGCTGCTTGCCTATTGTCCTGTAGCCCATCCCAGCCTTGTGCAGGTCTACAATTTAACCCTGATATCCTTACACAGCTCTCTGGTCTTGGCCATTGTGGAGAGGTTGGAGTCTGTTTGATTGAGGTTGTGGACAGGTGTCTTTTATACAGGTAACGAGTTCAAACAGGTGCAGTTAATACAGGTAATGAGTGGAGAACAGGAGGGCTTCTTAAAGAAAAACTAACAGGTCTGTGAGAGCCGGAATTCTTACTGGTTGGTAGGTGATCAAATACTTATGTCATGCAATAAAATGCAAATTAATTACTTAAAAATCATACAATGTGATTTTCTGGATTTTTGTTTTAGATTCCGTCTCTCACAGTTGAAGTGTACCTATGATAAAAATTACAGACCTCTACATGCTTTGTAAGTAGGAACACCTGCAATATCGGCAGTGTATCAAATACTTGTTCTCCCCACTGTACGTGTTGAGATAATTGCGTAATTTGCTCCGTTACCTGTTAGTTCATATGCCTTGCGACCGTGATATATAGGCCTCAAGGCCGAGACAATAAGAAGACCGTGGCAGAATAAATTCAACCACACCTTTTTCTTTTATCACAAAACCTGATAGCAACCTCTGTCTAGTGAAGTCCACGATGAGCATTGCATGTAACAGACAGTTACATGACCTAGACACAGTGTTTCACAATCCCTGGTCCTCCAGTAGCTCCAACAGTACACAGTTTTGTTATAGCCCTTGACAAACATACCTCATTCAAGTCATTGAGGGCTTGATGATTAGTTGACAAGTTGAATCAAGTGTGCTTGTCTTTGGCCAACACTGAGAATGAAGTAAAACCACAAGGCCAAATTCCAATCTCCATCAATGGCTGATTTAGGAAAGGGCCAATTTTAGCTAGCTAGACACCGGATGACAACGAGATAACAAATCCTAATTGCTAAATTGTCCCATAAATATAGTCAATAAAATAAAATAAAACGTAATTTAATATTGATTTATTGAAAGCGTAATATCAACTGGTTACATTATATGATGGAACACAATCTTCATAAAGGCTGTATCCTCAGCGGTGGCGCTTGTAGAAACCTATGGCTGTGTAATGGCATAGTTTTGTTTATTTAACAGACAAGACGCTTTTATTTCCCCTGAGTCCCTTATCACAGTCAAGACATACCTATTTTATAGTAAAAATCATGATGTAATATAACAGAATAAAATGGAACAGAATATTTTCCCAATATAGAAAAAGTTTCCAGTGTGAAGTGATGCGCATCTCAGATCTAGAGCAGTTATTCTCAAAGAGCATACGGGGGCTCAATTTGGCGAGTTGAAATAGAACAAAAATTCAGGGTTATAAACCAAAATCAGTCTCCTTTTCAATATACAGATGTTTGATTTAGTTTCCTGCCTGTTCTTTCTAAATGGTCAATTCCACATTTGAATACTGCCTGGTGATGAATTACAGCCACAACATCTGTTTGTTGAGTAGGGCACAGGCTTAATGATTCTGATGAAAATATTTATGTCTTTAGCAAACTGTTTTTGCATATTTTCAGTGTGGAACCTGTCTCTGTTTAAGGGGGGGGGGGGGGGGGGGGGGGGTTATAACCAATTCTATATGGCACTAGCAGTTTGCAAAGTAGCCTAAGCGGAATATTTTAAGCAATACAATTATTGCAAAACTGCAGCTTTTTGTTGGAACACATATTTTCCCAACTTCAATCAACCAGTCCATTTTGGGTCCTCATTTGGCAAGGAATGTAGCTTGTGTATCCCATCAGTTACACTGAACAAAAATGTAAGCGCAACATGTAAAGTGTTGGTCCCATGTTTCACAAGCTGAAATAAAAGATCCCAGAAATGTTCCATATGCAGAAAAAGCTTATTTCTCTTTGCCAAGATAATCCATCCACCTGACAGGTGTGGCATATCAATATGCTGATTAAACAGTATGATCATTACACAGGTGCACCTTGTGCTGGGGACAATAAGGCCACTCTAAAATGTGCAGTTGTGTCACATAACACAATGCCACAGATGTGTCAAGTTTTGAGGGAGCGTGCAATTTGCATGCTGACTGCAGGAATGTCCGCCAGAGAATGGAGTGTTCATTTATATACCATAAGCCGCCTCCAACGTAAAAAAAGAAGAAAGAATTTAGCAGTACATCCAACCGGCCTCACAACCGCAGACCACATTCATATAGCGTTGTGTGGGTGAGCGGTTTGCTGATGTCAACGTTGTGAACAGAGTGCCCCATGGTGGCGGTGGGGTTATGGTATGGGCAGGAATAAGCTACGGACATTGAACACAATTGCATTTTTTGCAATGGCAGTTTGAATGCATAGAGATACTGTGACGAGATCCTGAGGCCCATTGTCGCGCTGTTCATCCACCGCCATCACCTCATGTTTCAGCATGATAATGCACAGCCCCATGTCTCATGGATCTGTATACAATTCCTGGATGCTGCAAATGTCCCAGTTCTTCCATGGCCTGCATACTCACCAGACAAGTCACCCATTGATCATGTTTGGAATGCTCTGGATCAACGTTTACGACAGTGTGTTCCAGTTCCCGACAATATCCAGCAACTTCACACAGCCATTGAAGAGGAGTGGGTCAACATTCCACAGGCCACAATCAACAGCCTGATCAACTCGGTGGGAAGGAGATGTGTCATGCTGCATGGAGCAAATAGTGGTCACAGCAGATGGTTTTCTAATCCACACCCTACTTTTTCTTTAAGGTATCTGTGACCAAAATATGCTTATTTGTATTCCCAGTCATGTGAAATTCGTAGATTAGGGCCTAATGAATATATTTAAATTGACTGATTTCCTTATATGAACTGTAACTCAGTAAAATCTTCGAAATTGTTGCAGTTTACGTTTATATTTTTGTTCAGTTTAGATACGTTTTTCTAGGCATGTAATTCTGTAGGCCTAACGGAAGCTTGTGTGCTCACTCAGGACACGTGTAGAGAGAGCGGTCAGAGGGGAAAGGGAATTTGGGGAGAAGAACTGCGTGATGCTTGGCTTGGTTTCTTTTTTTCTTGTTGTGCTCCGCAACTGCACATGTAGGCCCACAAATGGAAGACTAGAGTCAAAGCTTCTTTTGTCTTCAAGACAAAATATACAGTATATCAATTTTGTTCAGGGACAAAATGTCACTTGCCCATTTGGGCAGCCAGCCACCAAATACTTTTACCGTATTTGAAAAGTATTTTTACGTCCGTCGAGATTCATACCTATCTCTAACATACCTATCTCTAACTCCGACATGGATTTTTGGGGGGTTTTGAAGTGCTGTCACAGTGTCACCATGAACACTCCGTAGTAATATTTGATGCAACGAGGGTAGAAATGGCTTATTTGGTCGATATTACTTACCAAGTAAAGCAGAGCTGTTTTATCAAAAGGTACAAATATCCTTTTGCGCATAGGCGCATCCAGACACAGCTTGGCTACATTGTAACCGCAAAGCGTATGGGGCTCAGCCAGGACTGTTCATTTTGTGACAGACTTAAAACATTTTAATAATGTGGTTTAACCGATTTGATCTTGGGAAAATAGATAAAAAAATTTTTTTGCAGAATGGTGTTAAATACTTGTAAACGGCTTGGGGAGAAAAATACATTCTCATAGATTTAATCATGTAATAGTAGCTACTGGACATTCAGTTTTCTGCAAAGGTGTAGGCTGATGGAAGGCTACTCCGAGTCAGTGCGAGAATCTCAATTGCATACTCCAAGTCCTCCCTCCTTCTAAAAACCCATTAGATTAGTTTAGTCACGTGCACAAGGTCGCAGATGTAGTTGCAGTGCACAGTGAAATTCTTAAGCTATGAGCTCAGTTGGAGTGAAAGCAGGGGGAGCAGATAGCTGACTAGTGGTGGCTATTGGCCAGTCTGTTCAGATTTAGCCATGATGCTCCTGTACTGCCCGCATCTGAGTGATGGAAGCGTGGAGAACCGGCTGAGGCCCCTGATGTTCTTCTTGGCCTTCCTGCGACACCTGGTGTTGTATATGTCCTGGAGAGCAGGCAGTGTGCACCCAAAGAGGCGTTTTAGCTGAGCGTACCACCCTCTGTAGTGCCTTGAGGTTAGCGGCGGTGGAGTTGCCGTACAAGGCTGTGATGCAGCCCGACAGAATGCCCTGATGGTGCTCCTGTAGAACACTGTGAAGGCCCTCGGGGACAGGACACATTTCTTCAGCCTCCTGAGGTTGAAGAGTTGCTGTCGTGCCTTCTTCACCACGGTGTCTGTGTGGTTTGACCATTTCAGCTCCTCAGAGATGTGTACCCCGATGAACTTGACGTTTTTGACTGTCTCCACGGCGGCCCCAGCATGGTTCTTCCTGAAGTCAACAATCAGCTCCATTGTTTTGTTGAGGGAGAGGTCGTTTACCTGGCACCAAGCCATCAGAGAGCCTACTGCCTTCCTGTAGGTGGTCTCGTCGCTGTTGGTAATCGGGCCTACTACTGTCGTGTCGTCAGCAAACTTGATGATGGAGTTGTAATTCTGTAAAGTCACGGAGTGGTGGGTATACAGGGAGTACAGGAGGGGCCTGAGGACACCCTTGTGAGGCCCCTGTGTTGAGGATCAGTGTGGAGGTGGTAATGTTGCCTACCTTCACCACCTGGGGGGGTGGCCCGTCAGGAAGTCCAGGACCCCTGTTGCATAGGGAGGTGTTCAGGGCCGTGAGCTTAGAGGGCACTATGGTATTGAAGGCCGAGCTGTAGTCAATGAATAGCATTCTCACATACGCATTCCTCTTCTCCAGGTGGGTGAGGGCAGTGTGCAGTGGCGATTGTGTCATCCGTGGATCTGTCGGGCGGTAGGCGAATTGGAGAGGGCGAGTGTGTCAGGAAGGGACGTGATGTGGTCTTTGACTAGCCTCTGGAAGCACTTCCTGATGACGGAAGTGAGTGCTACGGGTCGTAGCACTCACTTCCGGCTTAAGCAGACGTGTCCCCCTGCTTAAGCCAGTACATGTCCAGGCCCGTCTGAAGTTTGCTAGAGAGCATTTGGATGATCCAGAAGAAGATTGGGAGAATGTCATATGGTCAGATGAAACCAAAATCTAACTTTTTGGTAAAAACTCAACTCGTCGTGTTTGGAGGACAAAGAATGCTGAGTTGCATCCAAAGAACACCATACCTACTGTGAAGCATGGGGGTGGAAACATCATACTTTGGGGCTGTTTTTCTGCAAAGGGACCAGGACGACTGATCCGTGTAAAGGAAAGAATGAATGGGGCCATGTATCGTGAGATTTTGAGTGAAAACCTCCATCAGCAAGGGCATTGAAGATGAAACGTGGCTGGGTCTTTCAGCATGACAATGATCCCAAACACACCGCCCGGGCAACGAAGGAGTGGCTTCGTAAGAAGCATTTCAAGGTCCTGGAGTGGCCTAGCCAGTCTCCAGATCTCAACCCCATAGAAAATCTTTGGAGGGAGTTGAAAGTCCGTGTTGCCCAGCAACAGCCCCAAAACATCACTGCTCTAGAGGAGATCTGCATGGAGGAATGGGCCAAAATACCAGCAACAGTGTGTGAAAACCTTGTGAAGACTTACAGAAAACGTTTGACCTCTGTCATTGCCAACAAAGGGTATATAACAAAGTATTGAGATAAACTTTTGTTATTGACCAAATACTTATTTTCCACCATAATTTGCAAATAAATTCATTAAAAATCCTACAATGTGATATTCTGGATTCTTTTCTTCTCATTTTGTCTGTCATAGTTGAAGTGTACCTATGATGAAAATTACAAGCCTCTCATCTTTTTAAGTGGGAGAACTTGCACAATTGGTGGCTGACTAAATACTTTTTTGCCCCAATGTATATTAAATTGACATTTTTTTTTTTTATACAAACTTAGCCGAAAAATATTTCTAATTATTGAAAATGACAAATTACCCAATGGATCATGATACTTTTCTAGTAAAAAAGTGGGGGTGCAAAAACACGTTTGCTTCATTGCTCAGGCGCCTATGCGACTGGATATGATTGGTAAGGGGATGTTTGAGAGTGAAAGTTCCATACAGTTACTCATTCTTATGAAAAGGGTATTCCTTATTACACTGTCATAATTATACACTTACATTAAGACACTGAAAATGTAAATCTTTAATGGCGTGCTTTGTCCCCCTTCCCTCTCAGAATGGAGTTGTCACCATTCCCAAGTCCACCAAAAACGAGAGGATCCTGGAAAACTGTCAAGTGAGTTGGATTTATTTACAAGACAGAAGGGAATTGTGTGCATGTTTTAGTTGAGTTCTGTTTGAGCATGTGTTGAAGTAGATCTAGATCAATCTAATATTAAAAAGACAGTTCGGTCTAACTTTGCATTGAAATAGGCTCTAAGAGAACCCCATTGTTTTGGGGTAATCAATGCCAACTTGAGTCTGTGAAGGATGAAAAGGGACATTTGGGTGTACTGTTATTTTAAGACTCAAATGTCAAATGATAATCACAAGCTCAAGAATGGATCCTGTCAGAGTCCTGCCCCAGCTAAAAGGACACGTATCAAACCACCATGTTTGTACACTCAACTTCCACCCCTCCCCCCTGCTGGTCCTGGCTCCTCCCACTCCTAGGTCTTTGGGTTCCAACTGGAGGGGAAAGACATGGCGGCACTGGGCAGTTTGCATGATGGGAGACACGTGAGCTGGGATCCCACATGTGTGGAGTGACACAGGTGCAGCATGTGTTCACCATCACTGCTTCTCACAAGCATGCCTTGCCTCTATGGATAGAAGAGTAAAGAGCTGAAGCTCTGCTAACTTTATTTAGTAACTAAATCATTCTCAGCCACTCTTTCACATCCCCCCCCACTCTTCCTTTCTGGTATTTTTCCCTGGCTTGCAGTCTTCCACCCTACAAAATGTATCCCTGATTCAGGATCTTTGATTATCATTAATCATATTTGCATACAACGTATTCGCTTTTCTCATTTTGCTTCACAAACCCTTTCATCTGATTTCATGTGTATATTTGGCTGCCCCTATATCTTGGCTCGCTTTTAGTTGGTGTGTATGTACTCTGTTCAGTATGTGAATGGCTGCTTAGTTAGAGGTAACTAAGTAGAAAATGAATGGCCGTGTCTCAATTTAAAATACCATTGAGATCTGGGGAGGACTGTTTTCTCTGAGAGTGATGTCACTCATAAGTGTTGTCTCCTCAGGTCTTTGGGTTCTCCCTCTCAGATGAGGACGTGGATCACGTCAGGAGACTCCACAGTGACATGAAGCTCATTCATCTCAGCTACCCACTCTGGAAAGGATTAACATCTTAAAATACAAAACAGAACTTTTAGAAATTAGATCTGTGTGTGTTTATGGCTGTGAATAGAAATGGTGGGTGACTCTGGTGCTTCAACCAGATTTGTGAAGCCATAGTTGCTGCTAGCCTCACCCAACTGCCTTAATGAGATATTAGTGCCTATCCTCCTAATCGATGTGACTGGTAGGATACTTGTTAACATCATTGATTTATATAAATCAGCCATTACTGTATGCCTAGACACAACATTGCCTTAATCCACTGGCTCTTAAAGAATTAGGTCACCCAAATGGTTAATGGGATTTTAGGGAGGCTATGCTCCTTAGATCAATGACATTTTTGTACTCAACTATTGCTAATGCTAAACTGGAGCAAAGTTAACAAAATATTCCTTCTGGGAATATCGAGGTTAAGATTATTTTAATTGTAAAAAAGGATCCTTCCTCCGGAATATTGTAATTCATCGATCATGTCATTGGTTAAATTAATTTTAATAAATACTTTGAGGGGAACACGGAGTTCATCTCAATTTATCAGTTGCTTTTATCATTTTATTCTCAAGGTACCGTATACTCTGAGAAACACATTCAGAATTGAACCAGAAGGGCATTATAAAATCATGAACACTGCATGGATTATTTTTCTTGAGGTGTAAGTGAACAAAAACATCCTGAACTTAAAGAAATATATATAGGTTGCTCACATGGGTAAAAACTTTATAGCTAAACATAGCTGGGTATGCCATGGTGATCTTTGAATAAGATCAGCTGAAGGAGAAACAAAGGGGGAGGACAACCGCCACGCGTAATAATTGCACCGTTTATTTTTAACATACATTTGCCATTTATAAAGGATTTTCACAATGGGCTGTTGTGCTAATCAATTCTTAGTGAGAAAAAAAAATCATACTGCATTTGAGATTTTCTTTAACATGTACATTCAAAAGAGAATAAAATGTTCAAAGTGACCTTACTGTAGCAAAAGGTGAAGGCTACAGTCTGGATTAGAATTTACACCTAGTTACGAGCTAGTAACGTGGTGAATCTTGACGAATGAAATCGAACACTTAAACGTGTACATCGATAAAAGTGACTGACCCTCGAGCACCTCCAAAATTAATCCAAGTATTCACTAACGCATACAACTTGGGGAGTAACAAAAAAACGATTTCAAATCTCTACTTGGGTATTCAATCCTCAAAGAAACATTCTACAAACTATATTAAAAAGAAATGGGAGGAGGAACTTAACATTGAAATAACTGATGAAACATGGTTGAACATATTAGAGACTCAACAAAGCTCCACCAACTCAAGGTCATGGAGAGAATTCTGTTGGAAGAATGTTATACGTTTCTTCATAACACCTAAACTGACATCAAAACAGACTGGCTCACCACACCCTTGTTGGAGAGAATGCGGTCTATTGAGGGCGGACCACTATCTTTTGGTCCTGCCCCGCAATCGAAACTTACTGGGGAGAAATAAGATCTAACATTGGAAAAATAATGGGATTTGACATAGAACAAACATTCCTTTCTTTGTACTTGGTTGAAATACCAGATAACTTAAACAATAGAGAAAAGTACCTCTTGAAGATCCTACTGGCAGCCAGTAAAAAGGCTATCACTGGGAGAGAGGTCAGGAATACTGGGAGAAATGGGTTTCATACTTGGAAAAGGTCTAATTCAAAGATGCTAATGTAACTAATATGATGATGAAGGTATGAAGTGCACTGTAACTGCTAGATAATTTTTGTTCTTTTATTTGTACTTTCTTTGTGTTCCTACAATAAAAACAAAGTATAAAAAAAAAAAATAAATACATCCTGGGAGTCAAAGACAACTAAGAACACGAAGCCAACTGATGTTTTCTCAACAAAAGTTTCAGTTGAAAAGTCTTCCCACAAGCCAAACACTTATGAGGCCTCTCCCCTGTGTGAGTTAAAATGTGTACTTTTAGTTGCGACTTAATGCGACAGCGTACTTTACAGAGAGGGCACGCAAATGGACGTTCTCCTGTATGACTCTGTTGATGGGCCTTCAGATTACCCTTCGAAGAACATCTTTTGCCACAATCTGGGCAAGAGAATGGTCGTTCTCCTGTGTGTACACGTGTGTGTACTTTCAATGCATACTTAGTTCTGAAATCCTTACCACATGCATCACATAGATGAGGTCTGTCAATATGCGAACGAACATGGATGTATAATTTATATTGTTTAACAAACATCTTGCCGCAAAACCTACATGTGAACCCTTCCCCTGTGTGACATAGCATGTGTGTTTCCAGTTTATTTTCGCTCGTGAACCATTCCTGACAACGGGGGCAAGAGAAGACCGGTTTCACTTCTGTAGGAGCATTCTCATGTACAACCAGATTACGGTGCATTGACCCACAACCTGTTTTCCTGGCCTGATGTCTCGTCAAGTCGAAAGCTCGACCAAAGCTCCTTGAACATATGGCGCATGTGTGGGGTCCCTGACCCTGTGAGTGACGTCTTCGATGTTGAAGCAAGCTTGCCCTGTTAAAGAATGTCTTATAGCACACCAGACATGTTCTAGAATTTAAAATCACGCCAGTGGGAGGAGCTTTGGAAGTTGTTGGGTTCTCGGATGACGTGCTTTGGCTCTGGGGAATCTCTGTCCCATTCTCCCTTGGAACCAGAGAACTGCTTCTGTCCGCTGGATCAACCTCCTCTGGATGCTGGTTTGGATCAACCTCCTCCGGATGCTGGTTTGGATCAACCTCTGGATGCTGGTTTGGATCAACCTCCTCTGGATGCTGGTTTGGATCAACTGCCTCGCTCCAGTCTTGCTGTCCTCTCTGAAAGTTAATCTCACACTCCTTTGGCTGGCATTGCTGCAAGTCATTTGAGTAGTCAACAACTATGTTGCAGGACTGCGGGATCGCCATCTCGTTTTCTGCTGCAACTAGTGGCCTATCTGTCTGGTGTCTAAGGTTCACTTCCTGACTTATCTTTAAGTGCTCAGGTGTGGATTGAGAGGTCCTATTCCTGCACCCCGGACACTTTCTGGAGTCTGGAATGTTTTGACCTGAACACTTGTGTATCCGCAGATCCGATATGCTTGGGAAACTTTCCCCACAATTGATGCATGGGTAAGGATGTACATCATGTTGACATTTTAGGTGTATTCTCAAGTTCGCTGCAGTATCGAAAGTTTCATTACACAGAAGACATGTTCTGTAATTACTGGAGGACTGTATCAGAACAGGCAGAGCACTGAAGGCTGTTGCATTCTGTGGTGTAGAACTGGAGGTCTGGGGTATCACTGTACCATTTTTTACTGCAGCTATGAACTCCTGTTGGTTCCCCTCCGAACGCTCAAAGGTCACACCGCACAGAGAGCAAGGGTGGCGTTTCTTCGTCTTCAAGCACTCTTTTACATGTTTCTTCAAACTAGGATTATTCCCAAAACTTGCCTCACAGTTGTAGCACTTGTAGGGGCGCAGACCATGAACGGATTTCAGGTGCCTTCTCAGCATAAATACATTACAAAGAGTCTTGTGACACACATGGCATATTTGTCTGGCTTTGGAAGGCTGGAAGGCTTTTGGAGTGTGATGAACATAGGGACCTCTTTTGTTCCGAGGTAAAGTGTCATGGGGGTGGGATATCTCTGTCCAATCATCCTCCACAGATGTCATAGACATGTCATCCTCCTTAAAAGATGCCGTAGACATGTTGTCCTCTTCTGGTTGAGCTGCCTCCTCACACACATTCTGCTGATGTTTCTGTAAGTCCTCATGGTGTTCAAAGTCTTGTCCACACTGGGTGCACTTGTAAGGGCTCTGCTCATTGTGAGATCTCATGTGTGCCGTCAAATCCTTTGCTTCGCTGAAAGTCTTTCCACACAAGGAGCATATTTTGACACGCTTGCTTCTTATAGGCTGCCCTGAGGGAGGGGATGGGTCAGGGGCCAGAGAATACTGAGCTTGAACATCAGAGGGCTCTTCATTGATATTCCTCTCACTCTTTTGTGATATGACCTGTCCTCTTCTCTGTCCTTGGGATCCCGCTTTGTCAATCTGAAGCCTCTCTCTCCTCGGTGTTGCTGTTACCTGTGTCAGAGGTCTCTTCATATCAGTAATGTCAAGTCTGTGTAGCAGCACTTTGGGCTGACGGAGCCGACAGGAAGTAGATAAAGTAGAAATGTCCTGCACTTCATGTTGGCTGCTGTGGGCTTTTCCTTGGATTTTCAGCCCACTGTCAGTGTGAAGGTGGTGAAAAGATGTATTGTTTTTCGCTGTTGTTTTCTTGTGTCTACATGCTACCTCCAAAAAAGCAGGCTTCACCTCTTTATTCAAAGGCAACAGTTCACTCTCCATGTGTTCCAACAAAGAGGCCATCTTTGGCTCATTGTCAGATGAGACAGGACTCATACATTCCTGCTCAGGTTCTGATTGGACCTCTGGGTCAGCTTGGTCAGTGAAGGCTTCATCTATCACTAAGGAAGTGAGAGACATTGAAGCGAGGATCTGATTGTCACCGGAAGACAGAGCTAGGGACAGTTGAAGAAGAAAAGTCAATATTAAAGCCAAACATGGAAATGTTATAGGCTTTCTGATAACATTATTTCCTGTCCAAAGTCTATTTCTCCTACCATTGGTGTCTACATGTCCACATGTGTTGTTGTGGTGCTGGAGAAGGGTCTTCAAAGGCTGAGGGTGGGATACACACTGCACACACTCCTCCAAGACAGAGGGATCAGGTAGGAACCAAGATGCAGTCTAATGGGAAGAGAATGGCTTTTAAAAAGACCAATGTATCCCAATTTATATTATAACATATGCAATTGTTAAACAACATGTATGACAGTATGCTGATGAAGGTAATAAGATGTTAGCGTGGTACCTGTTGAAGGGTTGGTGCTGGAAGCAGCTTCTCCAGCCTGGAGAGGAACTCCCACACCAGAGTCTGCAGTGCGGAGTCATACTTGGGGCCAAATTCCTCTGGAAAAATATTCTAAGAAACAAGTAGAGGATATTCAGTACTTTCTGATTTAGACAATTATTTACACCTGCCTCGTAAAACAAATGACCCCTTAGTTATCAGCAGCTCCTTAGTTACAACACTGACCTGAAAGAAGTGTTCTTTCTCAACTGGGTCTTCCAGCAGAGTTTGAATCAGCTTCCGGAAAGTTAATTCTGATGCCTCCATCTCAGGATCTGAAATCTACAGCAAGTATGGATAGCTCAGTCAATAAATTCAACTAAGTAGCAGCGTTACAAGTCTTGATCTGTTACTGGGTAGTACTAACCTCCTTGTCACTATGAGTGATGATACAGGTGTTCATCCTGTTCAGGTGTGGCTGGATGGTCTCAGGGTTGGCTAGGTGATCAGAGCGACACAACTCCAGAACCAGCTGATGAAGTAAAAGTTCAATTTGTTATGAATGCAATTCAAATTGGACTGGTGGGTGGGCCAACAAAAATAGAAACAGTATATTGACATCGGGAGTGTATTCACTAGAAAGCAAATGGGCTGAAACATATGAATGTGTCCAATAAGAAAGTATTTTTTGTTGCAAAAACAAGATGGTACTTCATTCATCCCACAGAGGGGAAATTTGATTGATTGCACAAGCCAATACAGCATCAATAAATACACCATAAAAACAGACACAAAAAGCAGCAATTTATTTTGAATTTCACATTTATTTAACCAGGTAGGCTAGTTGAGAACAAGTTCTCATTTACAACTGTGACCTGGCCAAGATAAAGCAAAGCATTGTGACAAACAACAACACAGAGTTACACATAGAATAAACAAGCGTACAGTCAATAACACAATAGAAAAAAAGAAAGTCTATATACAGTGTGTGCAAATGGCGTGAGGTGGTAAGGCAATAAATAGGCCATAGTAGCGAAGTAATTACAATTTAGCAGATTAACACTGGAGTGATAGATGAGCAAGTAGAGATACTGGTGTGCAAAAGAGCAGAAAAGTAAATAAAAACAATATGGGGATGAGGTAGGTAGATTGGGTGGGCTATTTACAGATGGACTATGTACAGCTGCAGCGATCGGTTAGCTGCTCAGATAGCTGATGTTTAAATGATTATTATTAGGGTGTGTGTATATAGTCCTGTTCCACTGTATGTGCAAGAGGGTAACCTGTACAAGTGTGAGGTGTAAAATGGAAATGTGTTTTTTTGCATATCCCACTCGCCCTGAGACGCCCCTTAGGGTTAATTGCCTTGCTCATACCTAGTGGGCTTGGTGATTCGGTTACTGGCCCAAAGCCCCTAACCCACCAGGCTACCTGCCACCCGTAAGGGTTTGTGTTTAAAAAGCCTCAGAATATGGTACGGTACTACGGTGTACACACTAATGAATACACGTCGGGAGATGAGAGTTGAGGAATTCTGGCCCCTCACTCTGCAACATCTCTCACCTGTGCTCGGAGCCCCATGATGAGTTGGACTCTCTCCCTGTAACTCATCATATCAGGAACTATCTCCAACACAGTGGTGACAAACTCCTCCACCAACCCGTAGTCCATTACGTCTCTCTGCTGAACAACTTGCCATAGAGCTGCAGACACCAGCCGCAGTGGAGGAACCAACAGACGCAGAGATGATAGGGGGAGAGGGAGACCTACAGCAGACACAAATTCAGTTAGCTGGATAACAAAGATGATAGGGGGACCTACAGCAGACAAATTCGGTTAGCTGGATAACAGAGATGATAGGGAACTTCTGCAGACAAATTCAGTTATAATCTCTGTTATCCAGCTTGAGGGACCTACAGAAGGGACAAATTCACTTATTTGGAAAACAGATATTATAGGGGCAGAGAGGGACTTACAACAGGCACACATTCAGTTATTTGGATAACAGAGATGATAGGGGGACCTACTGCAGGCACACATTCAGTTATTTGGATAACAAAAACCCTGTCCTCTTTAATAACACTGTCAAGTATCCTTGTTATTCTATAGCTTCCAAAGTTTTAGCAAAGTATATATTTTTTTCTTCATATAATGTCATTCCTTGAAAACGAGCTACTATATTACATAGAAAATCAAGTGCTATTTCCATGTGAAAATGCAATTACTTTGTTCAGCTAAACAGCTACGTTTTTGTTTGTGGCACATCTTTTACAACGTGTGGCTAAACTGTCTAATAGCTAGCTAGCTACAAGTTCCTCACGTTTTTAATTCAATACACTAGCTAACTAGCCGAGAAATGTTGACAACACCAAAGAGAAGGCCACAAGCAACTATACCTTCTTCAATCAGGATATGGTGTTTTCGCATTTCGAGATTTCAGTGCCAGAATACTTGTATTCAAAATACAATTATGTGAGCTTTGTTCGTGGATGCGTTTCCTTCTTTCTTGTTTTTAACGTCACTTCCGGTATTCAAATAAGAAATCTTTAAAAGGTTTCTATACCGTCTCTGGTTTGGTTTGCACACAGTCATAAAACCCCAAAGAAGAGGAACAAGAAAAGAAAAACTGAAATTTCTAGTCACTGACATTGTTATAATAAATAAATGTAGTTAATAATTAATTAATGAGGTGAAAATTATAATGAAGACCTTTTCAGACCAATAACCACAAAAAACTGTAAAGATTCTCCAGAGAAGTTACCTATCCCAGCCACACACAGACAGTCACACATTATCTTGTGTCTTTCGTCAGCCATAGAAGAAGACAAAAGAACAGTGTAAACAAGGTGACTAAAGAACTTTTATATTTCAGTAGTCCCGGGCCTGTAGTGTGATTTAAATGTACATTTTAGTCATTTACAGGATAACTTAGGGTTAAGTGCCTTGCTCAAGGGCACATTGACAGATTTTTCACCCAGTCGGCTCAGGGACTCAAACCAGCAACCGTTCAATTACTGGCTCAACGCTGTTAACCGCTAGGGTACCTGCCGGCGAAAGTACCTTGACATCACAATGACATTGACATTTGATTATGACACTGTATGTTCATTCATACTCTGGGGCGCGTTCAGCAGGACACGTTTTGGACAGTTCAGATATAAATATGTTATATAGAACAAACATGCCTCTCCGACATGGAACAAGAAATCATGTAGGCTCTATTCATGACATTTCTATCTGCAACGTTAGAGAACCTTTGAACGTGGCCCTGATCTGTCTACTGCAGTGTTTCTTGATCCTGGTCTTGGGGACACAAAGGGGTGCACATTTTAGTTTTTTGCACTAGCAAAATATGCACCCCTTTGGGGTCCCGTGGACCAGGATTATGAAACACTGCTCTCATGTTGCCTAACTAAAGCTTTACTGTCACCTAGTGGCTGATTTAACACACACCGGTACACCCAAATCAAAGAACAATGAATAGGCCATATTCTCTTCACTGTTCTTTGATTTGAGTCAAAGGGAAAGTAAGATGTTCAACTCCAGCCCAAAAAGCTGTGCGCGCGACAATACCGCGTTTAGCAGACCAAATGGGGATTTTTGTTTTTGTATGAGAATCTACGAGTGTCGAATTTGGTCTACAACAAACAATTTAATTGCTAATTTGCTATGTGAGGCTTATTTGATTGAACAGAAGTTTCGTAATGATTAGGGTGTTAGAAATGTAATGATATAAGTGGACACACGTGGCATTCCGGCATCTTTGAGAAAAACTATTTCATATCGGAGTTGTGTCAGTTGTTCACGCACTTATCTGCTCTCTCTCTCATTGGCTAGAATGTTCCTACCTGATTTTGCCTTGTCCACCTTTGCAGACATATATTTCCATTATTAGAACCCACTGGGCACACACCTGGTGGAATCAACGTTGTTTCCGTGTCATTTGAACGAAATTACGTTGAACCAACGTGGAATAGACATTGAATTGACGTCTGTGCACAGTGGGAACGGTCAGTCAACTGTCTTGTCAATATAATTGATCATCTTTGTTTGAGTGTATGGCGTACCCTGCCCTGAACCTTAGACAATGTCACTAGTGGGCTACCACCCGGTACTCTACCTACCCTTCACCATAGAGACTCCTGCCCTATGTACATACAGCCATTGAACAAATGGTCACTTTAATAATGTTTTCATTCTGTTTTAACCACTGTAGGTTTTCACTCCAACTCCAGTTGTAACTAACCTGATTCTTATCATCAACTAGCTAATTATTAGAAATCAGGTGCGCTACATTAGGGTTGGAGCAAAAACCTACAAGAACGCTACCTCTCCAGGAACAGGGTTGGAGAGCCCTGGTCTATACACACCTCTATACTCATATACTGTCTGTACACACCTTTTCTATTCATATACTGTCTATACACACCTTTCACATACTGTACATATTTTTATTCCGGGCTCAGATATGTCTACATTTCTTGTTCTTTCTTTTTGTATTATGTGTGTATTGTTATTGTATTGCTAGATATTGCTGCATTATTGGAGCTAGAAACAAAAGCATTTCACTAAACCTGCGATAACATCTGTAAACATCTTTGTTGTTTTTACACTGCTGCTACTCGTCTATTATCTATGCATAGTCTGACTCAGTACTGGTATCCCCATACAGTATATAGCCTCGTTGTTGTTATGTAATTTTCTTGTTCCATTTTTTTTTACTGTAGTTTATTTAGGGCTCGTAATTAAGCATTTCACGGTAAGGTATTTTCCAGATGTATTCAGCGCATGTGACAAATATAATTTGATTTGAAAACTGTGTACAGACCAAAAAAAACTTTGCTTTGGTGTACGGGTATGTGTTAACACAGCCACTAGGTGGCAGTAGAGCTTTACTTTGTTAGGACACACAGATTGGAGTATGAATTAACATGTTTTTGCAGAACTATCATGCCAACTATCAAACTGTCATGTACTTTCGGCTACATTCAAATCACACTTAACACACCACATAGACTGATCTTCTTGTCTTCCTGAAAGGAAAAGAGGATAGCGACCTTAGGACCTCCCAAGGATCCACAACGAGTCTTTTTTAGAGGGGGAGTTAGTGAGAAAGAGAGAGGATAAAGTTAGAGAGAGAGAGACACACACATCTTGCAATTCACACGTATGGGTAATTTCTCACAATATATGCTACCTAATAAAATATATCTAACGAATAAAAGGTTACACAGCCAGTCTCAGTTCTTGTATAGCAGGGAGACATAACTGCAGAACCCTGCAGTCTAGGAAGGTTCCAGTCATTAGAGAGTTCCAGAAATAATAATTAGTGCAACAGCAGCGGTGGCCATTAAGATTGATTAATGCGCCACTGTTGACATATGCTTGTCACAGACACTTTAATGTCATCCATAATGGACGATTTATTTCTCTCTCGGCAGGGCAGCAGAGCGGACAAAGACAGGACGCCACAAACAAATAGACACGGCTATCTGTTGACTTGCTGTAGAAGTCAGGATGCACTCGACTAAGAGTCATATTTCGGGAGTGAGGTGAGAGCCTTCTCTTGGTTATGGGTAATTATCACAAATTGTTCTACCCTTTTAGTGTGTGTGTGTGTGTGTGTGTGTGTGTCTCATGCATGCAGGCCTGTGTGTCTGTATTATGACATACCTAATGAATCAATCAATGATGTTATATACAGTACATGAACAAAAACATTTACAGTATCATGTCTCTTTTAAAAGAGCCTTATTAATTCGAATGGCACAAATACATGTGTGTATAACTTTCATCAAGAGGAAAAGCATTTCATATTACACAAATTCAATACATTTACTAATGATCCATTCCTTCTCTGGTTCATATGTACTGGATCATGGTCTGTGTGTGCAAGGAGGGAAAAAGGTATGAGGTGTGACTGGATTTCAAGTCCAAAAGGTGCCATGGCACTGTCTGTTTTTGTTTACTGTCAAGCATTGTAATCAGCCCATGGGAAAACGATGTGCATAAACTCAGCAAGAAACGTCCTCTTCACTGTCAACTGTGTTTATTTTCAGCAAACTTAACATGTGTAAATATTTGTATGAACATAAGATTCAACAGACATAAACTGAACAAGTTCCACAGCCATGTGGCTAACAGAAATTGAATAATGTGTCCCTGAACAAAGGTGGGGGGGTCAAAATCAAAAGTAACAGTCAATGCAGCTGGTGGCCACACCAGATACTAAGTACTACGGTGCATCTCCTCCTCATCGACTGCACCAGATTTGCCAGTTCTTGCTGTGAAATGCTGCCCCAATCTTCCACCAAGGCATCTGCAAGTTCCCGGACATTTCTGGGGGGAATGGCCCTAGCCCTCACCCTCCGATCCAACAGGTCCCAGACGTGCTCAATGGGATTGAGATCCGGGCTCTTCGCTGGCCATGGTAGAACACTGACATTCCTGTCTGCAGGAAATCACACACATAACGAGGGTCATGTCAGGATGAGCCAGCAGGAAGGGTACCACATGAAGGAGGAGGATGTCTTCCCTGTAACGCACAGCATTGAGATTGCCTGCAATGACAACAAGCTCAGTCCGAAGATGCTGTGACACACTGCCCCAGACCATGACGAACCCTCCACCTCCAAATCGATCCCGCTCCAGAGTACAGGCCTCGGTGTAACGCCCATTCCTTCGACGATAAATGCGAATCCGACCATCACCCCTGGTGAGACAAAACCGCGACTCGTCAGTGAAGAGCACTTTTTGCCAGTCCTGTCTTGTCCAGCGACGGTGGGTTTGTGCCCATAGGCGACGTTGTTGCCGGTGATGTCTGGTGAGGATCTGCCTTATAACAGGCCTACAAGCCCTCAGTCCAGCCTCGCTCAGCCTATTGCGGACAGTCTGAGCACTGATGGAGGGATTGTGTGTTCCTGGTGTAACTCGAGCATTTGTTGTTGCCATCCTATATCTGTCCCGCAGGTGTGATGTTCGGATGTACCGATCCTGTGCAGGTGTTGTTACACATGGTCTGCCACTTCGAGGACGATCAGCTGTCCGTCCTGTCTCCCTGTAGCGCTGTCTTAGGTGTCTCACAGTACGTACATTGCAATTTATTGCCCTGGCCACATCTGCAGTCCTCATGCCTCCTTGCAGCATGCCTAACACGGAACCCAAATCGGCTGCGCACGTGCGCCATCGTGCATAAATGTATTCCCCCCACCACCAAACGCGATCACTACACGCAGGTTAAAATATCAAAACAAACTCTGAACCAATTACATTAATTTGGGGACAGGTCGAAATGCATTAAACATTTATGGTAATTTAGCTAGCTAGCTTGCACTTGCTAGCTAATTTGTCCTATTTAGCTAGCTTGGTGTTGCCAGCTAATTTGTCCTGGGATATAAACATTGAGTTGTTATTTTACCTGAAATGCACAAGGTCCTCTACTCCGACAAATAATCTACACATAAAACAGTCAACCGAATCGTTTCTAGTCATCTCTCGTCCTTCCATGCTTTTTCTTCTCTTGACTTTATATTGCGATTGGCAACTTTCATAAATTAGGTGCATTACCGCCACCGACCTCGTTCGTCTTTCAGTCACCCACGTGGGTATAACCAATGAGGTGATGGCACGTAGGTACCTGCTTCTATAAACCAATGAGGAGATGGGAGAGGCAGGACTTGCAGCACAATCTGTGTCACAAATAGAACTGACTTCTATTTTAGCCCATGGCAACGCGTGCAAGCTGTGTGGGTGCAATAATTGAACAATATAGATTTCAAAATTTATTTTGCAACGCTCGCAGTGTAGTCAGGCACGTTCACGCAGATGAGCAGGGACCCTGGGCATCTTTCTTTTTGTGTTTTTCCAGAGTCAGTAGAAAGGCTTCTTTAGTGTCCTAAGTTTTCATAACTGTGACCTTAATTGCCTACCGCCTGTAAGCTGTTAGTGTCTTAACGACCGGTGCATGTTCATTAATTGTTTATGGTTCATTGAATACGCATGGGAAACGGTGTTTAAACCCTTTACAATGAAGATCTGTGAAGTTATTTGGATTTTTACAAATGATCTTTGAAAGACAGTGTCCTGAAAAAGGGATGTTTCTTTTTTTGCTGATATTAGATTGCCTTGTTTTACACCTTAATTAAAAGCAGAGGTAAGTCGATCACATCATCGGGGCGGCAGGTAGCCTAGTGGTAAGAGCATTGGACTTGTAACCGAAAGGTTGCAAGATCGAATCCCAGAGTTGACGAGGTAAAAATCTGTCGTTCTGCCCCTGAACAAGGCAGTTAACCCACTGTTCCTAGGCTGTCATTGAAAATAAGAATTTGTTCTTAACTGACTTGCCTAGTAAAATGAAAAATGGATAAATAACATACAGGTAGATTGTTAACAGCTTTTAGGAATTCATACATTTCATTAGACAATTTTCTTATACGTTTGTTTCTTTTACAGCTTTTCCTATTCTCATCAGTAACAGTTTCTCCATTCACATTTCTTATGGCATTAATACATGTCCGTTCTATTTTATTTTTACACATTGATATGGCATTCGGGAGACATGTATAATGGCAATCGGATTTGTTCCAAAACCTGCTTAAATTTGAATGTTTAAAGGAGATTACACATTAAAAGAAACTATTTAATTTTTCAATTCAGATAATTCATCTTCTTCAAAATGTAGTTGCACCTTTTAAATTTCAGATCAAGATATCGTTTACTTATCCCCATATATATATATATATATATATTATTATGTGCTTTATTTAACTCTTTGCACTTGAATTTAAATAATTATGTTATTCTGGGCTTACAAATTTCCCACACCTCGACGTCAGATTTCCTTAATATCTTCAGTTGACGTGCAGCCTGTTTGGTGTCTTCAGGCCCTTCCTGGCTGGCCCCACTGTGTCTTGAGTACACCTCTCAGGGACAGCGGCACACTTTAAACTGTCTTTCCTGATCGCTGCACTTAATGTAAAGTGAGTTAACAGCTCTTGGAAGAGCTGGGAAATCACTCGTAAAAAGAATGTCTGACACTTTCTCAGTAAGGCTTGTAGAAAACAAGCTATTCAAACTTTATAGGTTTCTGGATATGTCTGAAAGAATGTCAAAGTTCTTTCCGTAAATTGACTTTAGGTAAAAGTATCAGTTTGGCTCTCATGATTAACTCTGCTACGGTGGTTAACTCATTAAAACAAAATGGACTTAGAAACGGAGCAGGTCTCAGACCAGTTTTAAGTGTCAGTGCCTGTCTGATGAAGTAAGATGAGGGGGTAAAACCATAGCTCTAGTGACATTAATCACACGTGGGGATGATGATGACAAGTGTAATTTCAGACAAAAGGGAGGACCGTTAATAACTGTAGTCAGTGGAAGAGATAAATCACTTAGTTCCTACTGAAAGGCAGGCAGAATCATTTGCCTGTATATCATACGTTATTTAACTAATTAAGTTCATGAATAATAAACAAGGCAACATGCAGAGACAATTTTTTATACTTCTCATCAAAGGTATGATGCTGTGTATGTTCAAGTAATGTGTGTATAGTGTATTTATTGGTGAATGTCTACATTATAAAACCGTAAGCCACAGACTGGAGGTATATTTGCATTCAACATCTTTGGGCAGATTTGGGCCTTTATTAGTTAATTGATATATTATTTTATTCATATCCAGGTTGATGATAGGTCCAGTCCAGTTTCAGTGGAAGTGAGCATTGATGTTGATGACAGGCCCAGTTTCAGTGGAAGTGAGCATTGATGTTGATGACAGGTCCAGTCCAGTTTCAGTGGAAGTGAGCATTGATGTTGATGACAGGCCCAGTTTCAGTGGAAGTGAGCATTGATGTTGATGACAGGCCCAGTCCAGTTTCAGTGGAAGTGAGCATTGATGTTGATGACAGGTCCAGTCCAGTTTCAGTGGAAGAGAGTCAGGGAAGGCCAGGATGCCAGATCAACTTTTGATTATTTCAAGAGACCCAAAGTCAATTTGTATGGCATTTGTGAAGCCTACTGACAGCAGTATTTTTATGGGTGGAATGACGGATTGGAAACATGTTCACCAAAGGGGAGAAGAGCAACATGCACTGAAGTAGTGCTGAGGCATACCTTTTAAGGTCCTCCCAAGCAGACATTCAAAGTCTGCTCAGTGGCAGTCAGGTGTCTGTCCACAGGGAGCAGGTACGCAGGAGAAGGAACGTGTCGTAGAGAAAGTCATTGGCAAGATGGGGCTCAGTTACAGGGGGATGCAGTCTGAGTCTGCGTATACATTAGAGGACACCAGTATCGATCACAGTCATTTCTTAGAGATTATAATACTGCTGGGAAAGTATGACGTCTGCTTGAAAGAACATCTCACCAAATGCATTGAGAAAAGCAAGAACCTACATCAGTCTGAGACAAGAGGCAGAGGTTCTCTAATCACACTCCTGTCAACACAGTCATTACCCAAGAGACCATGTCAAGTCGACTTAAATCAGTTCTACCAAATCTCTATCAATATGTTCAATGTGCAACCAGAGGGAAAAAAATTCAAGATCACCTGTACTCCACACACAGAGGCGCGTACAAAGCTCTCCCTCGCCCTCCATTTGGTAAATCCGACCACAACTCTATCCTCCTGATTCCTGCTTACAAGCAAAAATTAAAGCAGGAAGCACCAGTGACACGGTCTATAAAAAAGTGGTCAGATGAAGCAGATGCTAAACTACAGGACTGTTTTGCTAGCACAGACTGGAACATGTTCCGGGATTCCTCCGATGACATTGAGGAATACCACCACATCAGTCACTGGCTTTATCAATAAGTGCATCGAGGACGTCGTCCCCACAGTGACTGTACGTACATACCCCAACCAGAAGCCATGGATTACAGGCAACATTCGCACTGAGCTAAAAGGTAGAGCTGCCGCTTTCAAGGTGCGGGACTCTAACCCGGCAGCTTACAAGAAATCCCGCTATGCCCTGCGACGACCCATCAAACAGGCAAAGCGTCAATACAGGGCTAATATTTAATCATACTACACCGGCTCTGACGCTCGTCGGATGTGGCAGGGCTTGCAAACTATTACAGACTACAAAGGGAAGCACAGCCGCGAGCTGCCCAGTGACACAAGCCTACCAGATGAGCTAAATCACTTCTATGCTCGCTTCGAGGCAAGCAACACTGAGGCATGCATGAGAGCATCAGCTGTTCTGGACGACTGTGTGATCACGCTCTCCGTAGCCGACGTGAGTAAGACCTTTAAACAGGTCAACATACACAAGGCTGCTGGGCCAGATGGATTACCAGGACGTGTGCTCCGGGCATGTGCTGACCAACTGGCAGGTGTCTTCACTGACATTTTCAACATGTCCCTGATTGAGTCTGTAATACTAACATGTTTCAAACAGACCACCATAGTCCCTGTACCTGAGAACATAAAGGCAACCTGCCTAAATGACCACAGACCCGTAGCACTCACGTCCGTAGCCATGAAGTGCTTTGAAAGGCTGATAATGGCCCACATCAACACCATCATTATCCCAGAAACCCTAGACCCACTCAAATTTGCATACCGCCCAACCAAATCCACAGATGATGCAATCTCTATTGCACTCCACACCGCCCTTTTCCACCCGGACAAAAGGAACACCTATTTGTGAATGCTATTCATTGACTACAGCTCAGCGTTCAACACCATAGTACCCTCAAAGCTCATCACTAAGCTAAGGAACCTGAGACTAAACACCTCCCTCTGCAACTGGATCCTGGACTTCCTGACGGGCTGCCCCCAGGTGGTGAGGGTAGGTAGCAACACATCTGCCACACTGGAGCTCCCCGGGGGTGCGTGCTCAGTCCCCTCCTGTACTCCCTGGCCAGGCACGACTCCAACACCATCATTAAGTTTGTAGACGACACAACAGTGGTAGGCCTGATCACCGACAACGACGAGACAGCCTATAGGGAGGAGGTCAGAGACCTGGCCGGGTGGTGCCAGAATAACAACCTATCCCTCAATGTAACTAAGGAGATGATTGTGGACAACAGGAAAAGGAGCACCAAACACGCCCCCATTCTCATCGACGGGGCTGTAGTGGAGCAGGTTGAGAGCTTCAAGTTCCTTGGTGTCCACATCAACAACAAACTAGAATGGTCCAAACACACTAAGACAGTTGTGAAGAGGGCACGACAAAGCCTTTCCCCCTCAGGAAACTAAAAAGATTTGGCATGGGTCCTGAGATCCTCAAAAGGTTCTACAACTGCAACACCGAGAGCATCCTGACCGGTTGCATCACTGCCTGGTAAGGCAATTGCTCGGCCTCCGACCGCAAGGCACTTCAGAGGGTAGTGCGTACGGCCCAGTACATCACTGGGGCAAAGCTGCCTGCAATCCAGGACCTCTACACCAGGCGGTGTCAGAGGAAGGCCCTAAAAATTGTCAAAAGACCCCAGCCACCCCAGTCATAGACTGTTCTCTCTACTACCGCATGGCAAGCGGTGCCAGAGTGCCAAGTCTAGGACAAAAAGGCTTCTCAACAGTTTTTACCCCCAAGCCATAAGAATCCTGAACAGGTAACCAAATGGTTACCCGGACTATTTGCATTGTGTGCCCCCAACCCCTCTTTTACGCTGCTGCTACTTTCTGTTTATCATATATGCATAGTCACTTTAACTATATGTAACAGTATAACTTTATGGCGTCGCCTCGCCCCGACCCGGGCGCGAACCAGGGACCCTCTGCACACATCAACAACGGTCGCCCACGAAGCATCATCACCCATCACTCCACAAAGGCCGCGGCCCTTGCAGAGCAAGGGGAACCACTACTTCTAGGTTTCAGAGCAAGTGACGTAACCGACTGAAAGGCTGCTAGCTCGCACCACCGCTAACTAGCTAGCCATTTCACATCCGTTACATATACATTCATGTACATACTACCTCAATTGGCCCGACCAATTGGCTAACCTGTCACGTTCTGACCTTAGTTCCTTTGTTATGTCTTTATTTTAGTTTGGTCAGGGCATGAGTTGGGGTGGGCATTCTATGTTGTTTTTTCTATGTTTTGTTCTATTGTCCTTTTCTATGTGTTTGGCCTAGTATGGTTCTCAGAGGCAGGTGTCAGTCGTTGTCTCTGATTGGGAGCCATATTTAGGTAGCCTGTTTTTCATTGTGTTTTGTGGGTGATTATTTTCTGTGTAGTGGATGTCACCTTACAGAACTGTTGCGTTTTGTTCTCCTTTGTTATTTTGTTTAGTGTTCTATGTTTTAATAAATATAATGATGAACACTTACCATGCTGCGCTTTGGTCCTCACCTCATTCCAACGATGAGCATTACATAACCGGGCTATCTGCATTGTGTCCCACCACCCGCCAACCCCTCTTTTTACGCTACTGCTACTCTCTGTTCATCATATATGCATAGTCACTTTAACCATACCTTCATGTACATACTACCTCAATAAGCCTGACTAACCGGTGTCTGTATATAGCCTTGCTACTCTTATTTTCAGATGTCTTTTTACTGTTGTTTTATTTCTTTACTTACACACACACACCTTTTTTTTCGCACTATTGGTTAGCCTGTAAGTAAGCATTTCACTCTAATGTCTACACCGGTTGTATTCGGCGCACATGACAAATAAACTTTGATTTGATGTGAAATGGAGCAAGCTGGAATGTTCTCTGTCCAGATCGACACAACTCAGGACATAACTTCTCAAGACCAGTGCTCTGTCATTGTGAGATATGTGACAAATGTTGTACAAGAGAGGCTTGTGGTTGTTGTGAAGTGTGAGGCATCCACTGGACAGTACTTTGTCCAGTTGTTGACAGATGGAGTGGATAAACTAAAAGTAGACATGAGCAAATGCATTGTCAATGCTACGGATGGAGCATCCAATAGGCAGGGCAAATATAAGGGCTTCTCTACTCTGTTAACCTCAAAGTCCCCCCAATCAAGTGCATGTATGATGCTATGCACATGTCCATAATCTGGTTTGTCTGACAACAACTGAAATTGTCTTAGCAAGTGGGTCACTGTTTGCTCTCCTTAACGACATTGCTGTGTTACTCCGTGAATCCTACCAAAGGATGGATGTGTGGGAGAAGAAGAGCCAGGACATGCGCCACAGACGCCTCTCTCTATGGAACGCCGTTTGGGTCTTAAAGCACGTGGTCAAAACTCAATATTTTTAATGCTGCGTTTGTAAAGTAAGCAGGTGCAGGCACTAAATTAACGCCTACACACGTTAAATAAGCTCGTGGAAATGTGATAAATAAACGGCTGCAAGCAGTCCTGCACATGTCAAATTAACTCCTACAGCTGCTAAATATACACCTACACACGCTAACTTAACGCGTACTTTAATATGCTAATTTTACCAGCCAATTTCCCTACCTCCTCCTTTCATTAAATTGGTGTACAGTCAGTTTGAGGCAACAACACCACAAGTGAAGATGGATAAGGAAGTTCCTTCTCGCCGCTGCAAACAGACCCTAAATGGCTGCACTTAATGCCCTTCGGTCCACCTTAACAAGGTTGATTATTTTTAAATACTTAAATCATAAAGTTGATCTGCTAGCTAACACAGAGGACGGATTTGTGTAGTGCTTTGCAGTTATGTTGGAGGCTCAGACACTGAGACAGCGGTGTAAGTAACTTAGGCCTATGTATCGCTAATATTGTAAGTCTGATTAGGCCAAGGGAGTATTTTATACTTAGCTAGTATATGTAAAATATATATATATACATATTTTGTTGTAATGAGTGCTGGTATTTAAATGGTTGGACTGCAAAATGAGTTACTAGTTCGCTTGTTAACGTTCCTTAGCCGCACACCCCGGCCATAGCCACAGTGAACGGCGCAGTCTTGTAATATTTTTACAGCCCTGCTAGTTACATAAAGGTGACTTATTATCGAGGAGTACTGACGTCAAACATGTTTTTGTATTTTTAGGCAAAACAACAACTGACGGTCTAAAACTTCAGGCAGGCTGGCTGGCTAGCTATAATTTCAATGCTACCTAGCCTTTGCCGCGCTAGCATGAAAACATTTATAAAGCTCACAAAGCTCATTTGACCTAGGACAACCCTGTAAAAACTTTGCTAATATCTACAACATATCAGCTTTCCAACAGCACAGATATTCATTTTGAATACCCTTTGAAATATGGATATTTAATCTAAGCCTACTTCAGACATAAACCAGGAATGTCAACGTTAGTACTATGGCACTGTTTGAACAGGAATCTCAGTCCCATCCATGGTCTCTATTTTCACAAAACTGTCGTCTTGCAGAATGGAAACCATGCAGAGGATCCTTGAGTGGGATAGGGGGAGGCTGATAAATGTTGGGTGTGGTTGGGTTTACTGTAGGGGGAGGCTGATAAATGTTGGGTGTGGTTGGGTTTACTGTAGGGGGAGGCTGATAAATGTTGGGTGTGGTTGGGTTTACTGTAGGGGGAGGCTGATAAATGTTGGGTGTGGTTGGGTTTACTGTTTGTTTTGTTGTTGTTTTCACTCTTTGTTCTCCTGCTGCCCATTCTATTCGTTCTTGGTAAACTATTCCTATTTATGTCTTGGCTTTAAAATCCAATATTATAAAAACATTACTTGGCCACAATGTGACAGTTACTATAATTTAAAAGTGTTTTTGGAATGAGGGGTTGGGCTGTGTCACAATACATTAAGTAGCCTAAACACAGTATTATTGTTACAGCCAGTTCCGGTTACCGGGCTCCTCGGACTTGGAGAGGAGCTAGAGGTGCACCTTGTTATGCCATTACTCAAGAGCAACTGATGTTTCTGATGTCCTGTGCTTTCAGTGCGTCTCAGATGGCAGATATTCTACATGTGTCCCGATCGACAGTCAAATGTCATCTAAGGTCAGTTGTGCTTGGGAGTAATGCTATAAACTTTAGATGCATGGTTTCCAGTTTCTTATCAATCAAACAATTTAGAATGACTAAAATCAAGACAGGACTTTAAAATGACATAGATGATATGCATTATCTTATCCCTGTCCATTGAAGTGTCTGGAAAAAATTAACAATCTGTCACATGCACCGTTATATTCTGACATGTCAGACTTGGCACTGGATGAAAAGATTAAGGACTTGGTGGCTGGGAACGACAAATGTGGACCGGAGGCTGTTCGATCACAATTAAGGGCTCTGGGTGCAGAGGCGCAGTGTGAGGGACAGCATGCTTCGTGTTAACCCGAGGGCGGCTGCCCTCAGAGCCATGTCACAGAGGCTGCATAGGTCATACCGTGTTGCTGGACCAAACTCGTTATGGCACCTTGATGGAAACCACAAACTGATAAGGTATCTTTGTGATAGATAATTGTGTCTAGAAGTTGTACATTGTAACATCTCAAATTGTTCATCAACAACTAACAGTTCAGTAAGCAATGGCCCTTGATACCATGTGGATAATAATTGGTTTATTGTGTTTCTGCTACTTCTGGGATTGTAAATTTCACGATGCAGATATTCTATCAAACATGCTTAAATTGAGGACTAACTGTGACGGCCCTGAATATTTCTGAACCGTCTCAGTGCTTCTCCTTCCAATAGGACGCTTCCCCTTTAATTCCCAATTAAATAGTGCTTCTCCTTCCAATAGGACGCTTCCCCTTTAATTCCCGATTAAATAGTGCTTCTCCTTCCAATAGGACGCTTCCCCTTTAATTCCCAATTAAATAGTGCTTCTCCTTCCAATAGGGCGTTTCCCCTTTAATTCCCAATTAAATAGCCAGCATCAGCTGCCCAAAAGTGGGGTTGTGATGGAGACGTGAATGAGGATGTGTTTAACCCTCAGTTCCGAAGCTTCTCTATTCCGTTTGTTTTGTTGCCTTTAAAAGTGTGTTTTGTAACCTAATAGCAAGTTTTACTCAGGATCGGATCCACTCTTTGCATCCGTGGACTACATCTCTCCGTTGTTCTTCGTGGCCTTTCTCTGCTGGAGATCTGTTGGCGGATTGTATTGTCTGACTGACCGACTGACTACAACCTTTTTGTATACGGTATTTCAGGACGTATTAGTATTTGATAGGCTTTATAGTTGTGTGGTAAAATAATTTTTATTTTGATTGTATGATTAATACTGGGTTTACGCTACACTTGTATGAACGGACAAACATTGCGTGACTAAGGTCACTTGAGTTCCCTGAACTCCTTTACCGGGCTGGACTCTTTTAGGCCCGAGGTACAGGACATTTCTGGAGGTACCAGAGCTCATTATTTGTTATATTGTTATGTGTGTGATCATTTATGTTGGCAATATAACCCACGCAAAAGAATACCGTTGTTTTGAAGTTATTTCCAATGTTTTAAGGGTTTATGAAAAGTGTATTTCCATCCTGACTTTAACATGAGTCCTTTGTATTGGTGTAGATTTGACAGACTAGATGGGACTCATTCCCTCCCAAACGAAAAGGAGAAACCAATGTTTTCTCTGGTAGGCACAACCTACCTGGCACCCCTATAAATAATAACCTCAAGTCAAAACCGTTACAATACGGAGGCAAAAACATTTGTGCCGAAGTGTGAATAACAGGAGAGTCTGTCCTCTTGACTCATCAAGATAAACGTGGTTATTTTTCCAATTGAAGTAGATAATCGCACATCTTCCGCTGCAGGAAACAGTCTAGAACAAACCATTGTTGTAGCATTTAGAGGGCTAACAGAAGTACTTATAGTTGTGATCCGCGGTAGACTGTTCATTAACATTGTTCCACATTTTGGATGTTAATTTAATAATTTGGTCTGCTGCTTTGTTATATACTGCAGGAACCTGATGCAGCATTTAAGTGGTAAAGGAGGATGGTGATGTTTGTATATTTAATGTGTCTTCAGCTTTTGTATCAACCAGTGCTGTGTTTGATTTAGGTGGAGGACAGACATACATGGTGGCATTGATGGGTACAGCCGTCTCGTTGTTTCTCCGTGCTTCCAGCAACAATCGCAGCAGTACTGTAATGGATTGCTTCATGAATGCTGTCTCCAGGTATGGCGTTCCCTCCAGAGTTAGAACGGACCATGGAGAAGGAAACAACACTGCTTGTTGAATGTAATACATATTGAAAATATTATTTTAAAAAATAGAGCTACATGCATCCTTAAAATGTCTTCTTGACCTACACATTGATTACATTCTATAGTGAGTGATGCATGCGGCAATTTTTTTTCTTCTGTAAATCATATTCAGAACGCAATCACATTATGATTGACAGTTGTCTCAAATATAACTGTGATGGACCTCGGTGTTACTCTGGACCCTGATCTCTCTTTTGACGAACATATCAAGACTGTTTCAAGGACAGCTTTTTTCCATCTACGTAACATTGCAAAAATCTGAAACTTTCTGTCCAAAAATGATGCAGAAAAATTAATCCATGCTTTTGTCACTTCTAGGTTAGACTACTACAATGCTCTACTTTCCGGCTACCTGGATAAAGCACTAAATAAACTTCAATTAGTGCTAAATACGGCTGCTAGAATCCTGACTAGAACCAATTTTTTTTAGCATATTACTCCAGTGCTAGCCTCCCTACACTGGCTTCCTGTTAAGGCAAGGGCTGATTTCAAGGTTTTACTGCTAACCTACAAAGCATTACATGGGCTTGCTCCTACCTATCTTTCCGAGTTGGCCCTGCCGTACATACCTACACGTACGCTACGGTCACAAGCCGCAGACCTCCTAATTGTCCCTAGAATTTCTAAGCAAACAGCTGGAGGCAGGGCTTTCTCCTATAGAGCTCCATTTTTATGGAATGGTCTGCCTACCCATGTGAGACGCAGACTCGGTCTCAACCTTTAAGTCTTCACTGAAGACTCATCTCTTCAGTAGGTCATATGATTGAGTGTAGTCTGGCCCAGGAGTGTGAAGGTGAACAGAAAGGCTCTGGAGCAACGAACCGCCCTTGCTGTCTCTGCCTGGCCGGTTCCCCTCTCTCCACTGGGATTCTCTGCCTCTAACCCTATAACAGGGGCTGAGTCACTGGCTTACTGGTGCTCTTCCATGCCGTCCCTAGGAGGGGTGCGTCACTTGAGTGGGTTGAGTCACTGCCGTGATCTTCCTGTCTGGGTTGGCGCCCCCCCTTGGGCTGTGCCGTGACGGAGATCTTTGTGGGCTATACTCAGCCTTTTCTCAGGATGGTAAGTTGGTGGTTGACGATATCCCTCTAGTGGTGTGGGGGCTGTGCTTTGGCAAAGTGGGTGGGGTTATATCCTGCCTGTTTGGCCCTGTCGGGGGGTATCATCGGATGGGGCCACAGTGTCTCTTGACCCCTCCTGTCTCAGTATTTATGCTGCAGTAGTTTGTGTCGGGGGGCTAGGGTCAGTCTGTTATATCTGGAGTACTTCTCCTGTCTTATCCGGTGTCCTGTGTGAATTTAAGTATGCTCTCTTTCTTTCTCTCTCGGAGGACCTGAGCCCTAGGACCATGCCTCAGGACTACCTGGCATGATGACTCCTTGCTGTCCCCAGTCCACCTGGCCGTGCTGCTGCTCAACTGTTCTGCCTGCGGCTATGGAACCCTGACCTGTTCACCGGACGTGCTACCTGTCCCAGACCTGCTGTTTTCAACTCTCTAGAGACAAAAGGAGCGGTAGAGATACTCTTAATGATCGCTATGAAAAGCCAACTTTACTCCTGAGGTGCTGACTTGTTGCACCCTCGACAACTACTGTGATTATTATTATTTGACCATGCTGGTCATTTATGAACATTTGAACATCTTGGCCATGTTCTGTTGTAATCTCCAGCAAGAAGAGGACTGGCCACCCCTCATAGCCTGGTTCCTCTCTAGGTTTCTTCCTAGGTTTTGGCCTTTCTAGGGAGTTTTTCCGAGCCACCGTGCTTCTACATCTGCATTGCTTGCTGTTTGGGGTTTTAGGCTGGGTTTCTGTACAGCACTTTGAGATATCAGCTGATGTAATAAGGGCTATATAAATACATTTGATTTGATGAAAGCTTTATTGGTTTCTCCATGTTTTTTGAAATGTATAAGCCTTTAAATAACCTTTTACAGACTACTTCTACAAACGAGGCTACACTTGTGGCAACACCTATTCCTGTGGCACCCCATCTTCTGCACCACTTCCTGTGGCCTCCCCTCCACCTATACCACTTCCTGTGGCCCCCCTCCACCTATACATCCTTTATTTACTGTTTGTCTTCTGTGTGACAGCACTCTGATGGCATATACAAGCAGGTGGGCCGCATGATTGCTGTCTGGTACATGGGGGCGTAGAGCCACATTTTTTCAGAGAGGCTATACAGGCAAGTGTGTGGCCTACAACCTTCTGTGCCAGAACTGAAAGAAATTGTGTAATATGACTTCAGAGAGAAGTTGGAGAAGGTAAGTAACTTTATACTGTGATGGATGTTATGTTACTGTTAATTTGCACAAAGTTTGAAAAAATGTGGGTTGTAGTTCATGAGAACTTTTCCACATGGATTTGGTTTATTTTTCTTGGCAGTCAATCTTTTTAAGGGTAGTGATAATCAGTTTATTGTTTTGCTAATTTGTCCCAAAACACAGTTCAATAAACAATCTGAGATCCAGTTAGCACAAACTGTTGACGAGGCACAGGAAGTGGTCATGTTGGGTCCAGTGCGATACATTCGTACATTGGAGCTGGATGCCCTGGTGGAGTCAGCCACAAAGTTCTATTTAGAAAGCAGGATATGGGATGCTCTTGAGTGGTGAGTTTCCATATATCTAAGGAATCTCAAGTTTAGCTAAATTCTTTAGGGCAAATTCAAATACTTTTTTACTTTATAGAATCAAAGAGGGTCTGGAGTGTCTTGGTCTCCTGCCTTACATGAATAGACACTCAACCTCTCTGAAGAGGCTTTTCATCTACGCTGAGAAACCTCTTTTGGCCAAAGACATAGCTTCTCTCTTTAAAGCAGAGCGCTGCCCACCTGGTACCAATCAAAGAGCAATAGAGAGCAGAGTCATATGTGCCTGGAGGGACTGGCTTCTGGAGGTGGAAGGTTAGATGCAAAACCATAATCATTGAAGTAACACATCACCTAATCACTCTCAACTGTGGGACAGCATTTTGTAGCCTTATTCTTCCATGTGCCCCCTAAGAATGTAATAGATAAGTGAAAGTAGTTTGGGATTTAATTTAAGAGTATTGTGTTCTCCAACAAGTGTTACTTTTGGACTTTTAATGTCCCCCCCCTTTCCTTTTTTCAGGGGGGAACACTTACCCTTTAACCCTGGAGAAGGTTTTCATTTTCCCTTCGGGGGCTTCAGCATTACTAGGCTGGGATTGCCAGTGGAGCCACAGCTACAGTTCTCTCTGCTACCGCATGGCAATGTCTAGGTCCAAGATGCTATTAAACAGATTCTACTCCCAAGCCATAAGACTACCCAAGCCATAAGACTACTCGACTAACCAGTGCTCCCGCACATTCTCTGTACCGGTATCCCCTGTATATAGCCTCGCTATTGTTATTTTACTGATGCTCTGTAATGATTTACTTTCTTTTTTTGTAGTTTTCAACTGCATTGTTGGTTAAGGGCTTGTAAGTAAGCATTTCACTGTAAGGTCTGTTGTATTTGGCAAATACAATGTGTCACGTCCTGACCTTAGAGATCCTTATTATTCTCGGTTAGGTCAGGGTGTGACTCGGGTGGGAAATTCAATGTTTTCTGTTTCTGTGTTTTTGGCCGAATGTGGTTCCCAATCAGAGGCAGCTGTCTATCGTTGTCTCTGATTGTGGTTCATACTTAGGCAGCCCTTTTTCCCACCATTAGGTTGTGGGATCTTGTTTTCTGTTTAGTTACTGTTGCCTGACAGAACTGTGTGTTTTTTGTTTTCTAGTTTGTTATTTTGTTTGAGTGTTTTTTGGAATTAAAATCATGAACACTTTCCACGCTGCGCCTTGGTCTACTCTTTCTACCACCAACGAGAGCCGTTACAGAAGATCCATTCAGAAGTGGGCATTCAGCCAGGACGGATTGTGCCGGCTCAGCGCTCCTGGTCTCCGGTGCGTTTCTTCGGTCCAGGATATCCTGCGCCGGCTCTGCGCACTGTGTATCCAGGGCGCCTTCACAGCCCAGTGCGTCCTGTGCCAGCGCCCCGCATTTGCTAAAATGAGCATCCAGCCAGGACGGGTTGTGCCAGCTCTGCGCTCCAGACCTCCAGTGATGATCCATGGCCCGAAACCTCCAGTGATGAGCTAGGGAAAGGAGCCTCCAGCGGCGACGAGCCAGGGAAAGGAGCCTCCAGCGGCGACGAGCCAGGGAAAGGGAGCCTCCAGCGACGAGCCAGGGAAAGGGAGCCTCCAGCGACGAGCCAGGGAAAGGGAGCCTCCAGCGACGAGCCAGGGAAAGGGAGCCTCCAGCGACGAGCCAGGGAAAGGGAGCCTCCAGCGACGAGCCAGGGAAAGGGAGCCTCCAGCGACGAGCCAGGGAAAGGGAGCCTCCAGCGACGAGCCAGGGAAAGGGAGCCTCCAGCGACGAGCCAGGGAAAGGAGCCTCCAGCGACGGTCCCCAGTCCGGAGCTTCCAGCGACGGTCCCCAGTCCGGAGCCTCCAGGGGGGTTCCTAGCCTGGAGTCCCCGACGACGATCCCTGCACCAGAGGCGCCACCGAAGTGGGGGGAACCTCAAGCGGAGCGTGGTTTGCGTCCCGCACCGGAGCCCCCACCGAGAATAGATGCCCACCCGGACCCTCCCCTATAGGTTCATGTTTGCGGCCAGAGTCCGCACCTTTGGGTTTACTCTTTCTACCACCAACAAGAGCCGTTACAATTAACGAGAGCCGTTACAATTTGATTTGATTTAAAGAATTCATTTAAGGGGAATTATCCAAAATGTTTATTGCATGACCACCTAGTAAATTCGGAATACTGCAGCTAATGTTAATTGATGTGTTATGAAAGTTTGACAGGATTGTCCATCAGCAAAAAAAGTTGTGTAGTGTAAGTTTTCATAAACATTACAACCAACCAGAATCAATTGGAACCAGTAATACGCAATGCAGCTTTAATATTTACATAAATGTATGATGTCTTAGTGGGTAAACTGAGCATTATGCAAAGTAGTTAAGTCATGTACAGTTGAAGTCGGAAGTTTACATAAACTAGTTTTAATGACTCCAACCTAAGTGTTTCAACAATTCCACAAATGTCTTGTAAACAAACTATAGTTTTGGCAAGTCGGTTAGGACATCTACTTTGTGCATGACAAGTAATTTTTCCAACAATTGTTTACGGACAGATTATTTCACTTACAATTCCAGTGGGTCAGAAGTTTACATCAACTTAGTTGACTGTGCCTTTAAACAGCTTGTAAAATTATGTCATGGCTTAGAATCATTTGGGTCAATTGGAGGTGTACCTGCAGATGTATTTCAAGGCCTACCCTCAAACTCAGTGCCTCTGCTTGACATCATGGGAAAATCAAAAGAAATCAGCGAAGACCTCAGAAAAGAATTGTAGACCTCCACAAGTCTGGTTCATCCTTGGGAGCAATTTCTGAATGCCTTAAGGTACCACGTTCATCGGTACAAAAATTGGTACGCAAGTATAAACACCACGGGACCAAGCAGCCGTCATTCCGCTCAGGAAGGAGACGCGTACTGTCTCCTAGAGATGAAAGTGTAAATCAATCACAGAACAGCAAAAGGACCTTGTGAAGATGCTGGAGGCAAGGGGTACAAAAGTATCTATATCCACAGTAAAATGAGTCCTATATCGACATAACCTGATAGGCCGCTCAACAAGGAAGAAGCCACTGCTCCAAAACCGCCATAAAAAAAGCCAGACTACGGTTTGCAATTGCACATGGGGACAAAGATCGTACTTTTTGGAGAAATGTTCTCTGGTCTGATGAAACAAAACTATAACTGTTTGGCCATAATGACCATCGTTATGTTTGGAAGAAAAAGGGGGAGGCTTGCAAGCCGAAGAATACCATCCCAACCGTGAAGCACGGGGGTGGCAGCATCATGTTGTGGAGGTGCTTTTCTGAAGGAGGGACTGGTGCACTTCACAAAATAGATGGCATCATGATGTAGGAAAATTATGTGGATATATTGCAGCAACATCCCAAGACATCAGTCAGGAAGTTAAAGCTTGGTCGCAAATGGGTCTTCGAAATGGACAATGACCCAAAGTATACTTCCAAAGTTGTGGCAAAATGGCTTAAGGACAACAAAGTCAAGGTATTGAAGTGGCCGTCACAAAGCCCTGACCTCAATCCTATAGAAAATTTGTGGGCAGAACTGAAAAAGCGTGTGCGAGCAAGGAGGCCTACAAACCTGACTCAGTTGCACCAGCTCTGTCAGGAGCCAAAATTCACCCAACTTATTGTGGGAAGCTTGTGGAAGTCTACCCGAAATGTTGGACCCAAGTTAAACAATTTAAAGGCAATGCTCCCAAATACTAATTGAGTGTATGTAAACTTGACGGACTGGGAATGTGATGAAAGAAATAAAAGCTGAAATAAATAATTCTCTACTATTATTCTGACATTTCACATTCTTAAAATAAAGTGGTGATTCTGACCTAAAACAGGGAATTTTTACTAGGATTAAAAGTCAGGAATTGTTTAAAACTGAGTTTAAATATATTTGCAAAGGTGTATGTAAACTTCCGACTTCAACTGCATTTACTTTGTTGTGAATGTTTTGGACCAAATACTAAAGGATTCAGTATTTGGTCAGTAGATAGCAGTATTGTTGCCAGATTCATCAATGTATGTACATGGCTTTGCTGCACCACATCTAAATGGAATTGCTTTTCAAATTCACATTGGAGGCCAATTCAACCACATTTATTTATACAGCCTATTTTGATCACTTCTGCCAGGCTGCTCATCATTACGCACACCTGTCACCATCGTTATGCGCACCAGCGCTTCATCGGACTCACCTGGACTCCATCACATCATTGATTGCCTCCCCTATATCTGTCACTTCCTCAGTTTCATTCCTGTGTCTGCATTGGTGTTTTGTTTCTCTTGTCCAGACACTGGTCTTGTTTAGGTTCATGTCTATTTATTATTAAATCCTCATCCTGTACTTGCGTCCCATCTCCCAGTGTCTCTGTCTAAAGATCGTTAGTTTTTACATCAGCAGTTGTCACGAAGTACTTGTATAGAAAACCCAGCCTAAAACCCCAAATAGCAAGGTGGCTAGGAAGACAACTCTAGAAAAGGCAGGAACCTAGGATGAAATCTAATATGGAACCAGGGTTTGAGGGGTGGCCAGTCCTCTTCAGATCATTCTTCAATATGTTTAAACCTTCATAGTTGAGAAGTAGGGTCATATAATAATCACAGTGGTTATACAGGGTGCAACAGGTGAGCACCTCAGGAGTAATTGTCAGTTGAGAGGTCGAGTCAGCAGGTGCTGTAGAGGGAGAAGGTCAAAACAGCAATTAATTGCATTCTAATGGAAATGTCAGTTAATAGCCATTGTCTGAGTTTTCCACCTAGAAGCTATTAACAGTCCTTCCCTTTGTAATTCAAGTGTGTGTCTGTTCTTCATGTGAATGTTTTCTGAGTCCTTAAAACATTAACCATGAATTTCATATTCATATCAAAACACCCATAAAGCTTGCATACATACTGAATATAACCATAGCGCATGATTTATGGTCTTTAAAAACCCGGCAGTGAGGAAGGAGATTATGACATACCGCTCGCACGTATGTTGATTTTGTCAACCCACGCGGTCGGGACACTCAGGGTGAAATATCAAAAATGAACACAACCAACTAAACTCAGCAAAAAAAGAAACGTACTCTCACTGTCAGCTGCTTTTATTTTTAGCAAACTTAACATGTGTAAATATTTGTATGAACATAAGTTTCACAGACATGTGACTAACAGAAATTGAATGTGTCCCTGAACAAGGGGGGGAGGGTAAAAATCAAAAGTCAGTCAGTATTTGGTGGCCAGCAGCTGCATTAAGTACTGCAGTACTTAATCTCCTCATGGACTGTACCAGATTTGCCAGTTCTTGCTGTGAGATGTTACCCGACTCTTCCACCAAGGCACCTGCTAGTTCCCGGACGTTTCTGAGGGGAATGGCCCTCCCTAGCCCTCACCCTCCGATCCAACAGGTCCCAGACGTGCTCAATGGGATTGAGATTCGGACTCGTCGCTGGCCATGGCAGAACACTGACATTCCTCTCTTGCAGGAAATCACAGGATGAGCAGTATGGCTGGTGGCATTGTCATGCTGGAGGGTCATGTCAGGATGAGCCTACAGGAAAGAGTACCACATGAGGGAGGAGGATGTCTTCCCTGTAAAGCACAGCATTGAGATTGCCTGCAACAAGCACACCACCCCAGACCATGACGGACCCTCCACCTCCAAATTGATCCCGCTCCAGAGTACAGGCCTCGGTGTAACGCTCATTCTTTCAACGATAAACGCAAATCCGACCATCACCCCTGGTGAGACAAGAAAGTGACTCTTCGGTGAAGAGCACTTTTTGCCAGTCCTGTCTGGTCCAGTGACGGTGGGTTTGTGCCCGTAGCCGACGTTGTTGCCGATTATGTCTAGTGAGGACCTGCCTTACAACAGGCCTACAAACCCTCAGTCCAGCCTCTCTCAGCCTATTGAGGACAGTCTGAGCACTGATGGAGGGATTGTGCGTTCCTAGTGTAACTCGGGCAGTTGTTGTTGCCATCCTGTACCTGTCCCGCAGGTGTGATGTACCGGTCCTGTGCAGGTGTTATACGTGGTCTGACACTGCGAGGACGATCAGCTGTCTGTCCTGTCTCCCTGTCTTAGGCGTGTCACAGTACGGACATTGCAATTTATTGCCCTGGCCACATCTGCATGCCTCCTTGCAGCATGCCTAAGTCACGTTCACGCAGATGAGCAGGGACCCTGGGCATCTTTCTTTTGGTGTTTTTCAGGAGTCAGTAGAAAGGCCTCTTTTAGTGTCCTAAGTTTTCATAACTGTGACCTTAATTGCCTACCGTCTGTAAGCGTCGTAACGACCGTTCCACAGGTGCATGTTCATTAATTGTTTATGGTTCATTGAACAAGCATGGGAAACAGTGTTTAAACCCTTTACAATGAAGATCTGTGAAGTTTGGAATTTTACTAATTATCTTTGAAAGACGGTCCTGTTTTTTGCTGAGTTTATTTTAATTTGGTGACAGGTCGAAAAGCATTAAACATTTATGCCAATTTAGCTAGGTAATTTGTCCTGGAATATAAACATTGGCTTGTTATTTTACCTGAAATGCACAAGGTCCTCTACTCCGACAATTAATCCACAGATAAAAGGGTAAAAGTTGGTTCTATTAATCTCTCCTCCTTCAGGCTTCTTCTGACTTTATATGGTGATTGGCAACCAACTAAAAGGTGCATTACCACCACCAACTGAACTGGAGTGTGGACCTCAGTTCATCTTTCAATCACCCACGTGGGTATATGCTCCTATAGACCAATGAGGAGATGGCACGTGGGTATATGCTCCTAAAAACCAATGAGGAGATGGGAGAGGCGGGACTTGCAGCGCGTCACAAATAAACCCAAGTTCTATTTCAGCACTTGGCTACGCAGATGTGAGCTTTGTGGGTGCAATGATTGAATAACATGTATGTGTACATTTATTTTGCAACGAGCGGTGTGGACAGCATGTAAGATTTGAGTTAGATTCAGAGCAACTTTATTATCCCACCAGGGGGAAATTTATTTTATTTTTTGACAACAGAAAATGAACCGTTTAACAGGTTTGAGGGCTAAACATTGAAAAAAAAAAATCTGACTAATCACTGACCAGAACATCCTTTCAACATCTTGAATTTAAAAGAGGACCATTTATTTTGTTGACCATGTGATTGATTGGCTACCTCTAAACAGGATAGGTTTTAATAGTCCCAGTTGAGGAGCACCAGATTATAATGCATTTTCCTCTTTGAGCCTGCTCCTTTTCTTCTCGTAGATCAGACCCATTCACTTGGAACTGAGAAGGACAGAGGAATTTTCTTGCAAGAGGAGCGAGCAGGCTGAGGCTTCCTACGGTCTTCTTTTTGCATATTTGTGATTTTAGTTCTCCTCTGTCATTATATACAGTTCATAGGTCAATCAGCTATATCAGCCACTATCGGCCTATATTTTCCACTTAGTGCTTGATGCTGTGGTACTTGCCAAAGCAAGAGACTGCACACAGGGCTGTGTTACAAGGCTCTCACATACTTGATCATCTTCTGTTGTTTTGGTCAGTGGGTAGATGATAGACAGACCTTGCAATGTGTGCTTTGCTTTTGCAGGGTGGTCTGAGGGACATTTTTTGGGAAGTGGCGTCCAATGAGGCGTACAGGATTGTCACAGGCTCTTTGAGATAGTTGCGCCTCAAGTCTTCAACTCCACTCTTACCTGGCTGGATCCAAGTAGAGTCTGGTACATTCTATCAATCAGACCTCCAAGACTGACCCTTGTTCTCTCCGTGGCCATTTTTTTTCTCCTCCAGTCTCGGTGTCCTCTGGTGTCTCTGGCCTGGTTATCCCCTTCCACCTGTGTAGCAACTGGCTCTCCTTGGTAAACCTCTTCTTTTAGCCATGCCTTGGCGAGAGTATTCGTAGAGGAGAAAGCATGGCTCATATAGCAAGAGACAAGCAATAACCACACATTTTGACTCGTTCAAAATCGGCCTCATCAGGTTCTCCATCTCCTGCCTAGTCCTGATTCCCCGTGTGGAGGGACCTTCAACACTTCGAGGGATTGGAAATTATGGAAGCTATAATCTAACTGGAATATTAAAGCTGATTTACGTCCTAAAAAAACACAAGCTCGGAATAACGCAAGATGCTGAGGACTCAGTGGCTCAGCTCTAGCGTAACCTCAATAGGTGTCAGTGCTTCGACTAGCTTTTCCACAAGGCTCCATTGATCAGCGTTCAGCCTTGTGGACCCTCCATTCTCCCCTTTCCAGAGGTTGAGCCCTCTTCTGTTCCAGCATGCTTGAATGATCCCATGTGCAGGGAATGCCAAGGTCATTCAAAATATCAGGAGGTGCTTTTTTTGGCAAGTATGGAATGGCCAAAATGGGTTGCACAAGTTATGAGTGCAGCCGTTCTGATATACGTTTTAATCAAGAACCTGTTTTCCTAGTTCTTTCCACTATTCTCAAAATCTGTATCTGCCGTCCCTTGCAGATGCCTCACCTAGCTAAAATACCTGGATATGGCAGTATGCCAGGCAGTGGTGTGCTCGGTTTAAAATACGTTTGTAACACTCGTTTTGAAAACGGTCAAACTTTAACCATTTTAGTTCTCCATCTGAAGTCTATTTAAAGTTGATTATTCCAGTCCAATTTAATTTCTAAAGGGAATACAAATAGGTTAAGTGGCCATGTTGCTATGGTTTCAAACCCAGGTAACTAGCAAGATTAAAGGGAAATCCAGCCCAAACCAGTAATTCCTAACACTGTGAAAACAATATTTTGTCATAAGATTCGAAAGTCTGTTGCAGCTCAAGTAGACTACAAAACCCACAATGCAATGTTCTTTCTCTCCCTGGGCTGACTGGCTAGCTAGGTTGCTACACACAATAATACCAAAGTCAATATCAGCATTGTGAAGTAGTTAGCTAGCTAGCTGTAAAATTGCCTAAAACTGCACTGTATATTTAGTAGTCTCTCACTGAGTTCAACTTGCAGTTCGTCTCTGTCACTGGGCTACTATATAAAACAATGTCACGCTGCTTTCCCACAGAGATACTTTTGAGATGGGAAACTCCATTAGAATCGGATTGCATGGAGATTAGTTTAGCAACCATTTGTCGCAGGATGACACCGTTAATGTGATTGGTCGACAGTCAGTTGGGTGGGGTGTTTCTCCATGCCCAATGGAATTCCTATCTGTTTCCTACAGACACGGCGCATTGCGACATGTTACTTGAAGGAGAAACGGAGGTGAATAATTTGGTACACTGTTTAGATTGCAGGATGATATAAAACAGAATGATGTGTTCTAGACAAGTATGACCAAACCGTATATTGGCTGATTTGGCAATCTGGGTTGCAAGTAATCGTTTTAAAAGCATTATGAAATGTATAATACCCTAACTACAGTGCCAATTATATAGTAGCTATGTTACGTTCCTACACGATTTCATGATTTTCACAGGCAGACCACTTAGAAGTAATTTTTTTTTACCCACTGATAGAACATAGGCTTAAACCAAATTGACAGGAGTTTCATGATTTATATTTGTTAGGGTGGATTATCCCTTTTAAGATCAATTCAGGCATTTGGATGAACCAGACTTGTGGAGGTCTACAATTTTTTTTCTGAAGTCTTGCCTGATTTCCCCATGATGTCAAGCAAAGAAACACTGAGTTTGAAGGTAGGCCTTGAAATAAATCCACATGTCCAATTGACTCAAATTATGTCAATTAGCCTATCAGAAGCTTCTAAAGACATGACAATTTTCTGGAATTTTCCAAGCTGTTTAAAGGCACAGTCAACTTTCAACTTAGTGTATGCAATCTTCTGACCCACTGGAATTGTGTTACAGTGAATTATAAGTGAAGTAATCTGTCTAAAAAATTGTTGGAAAAATGACTTGTGTCATGCACAAAGTAGATGTCCTAACCGACTTGCCAAAACGAGTTAATGACTCCAACCAAAGTATGTAAACTTCCGACTTCAACTGTAGGTCCTGGATGGCAGGAATCTTGGCCCCGGTGATATACTGGGCCGTTCGACACTACCCTCTGCAGTTGCCATACCAGGCGGTGATGCAACTTGTCAGGATGCTCTCGATGGTGCAACTGTAGAACCGTTTGAGGATCTGGGGAACCATGCCAACTCTTTTCAGTCTCCTGAGGGGGGAAAAGGTTTGGTCGTGCCCTCTTCACGACTGTCTTGGTGTGTTTGGACCATGATAGTTCGTTGATGTGGATATCAAGGAACTTGAAACTCTAGACCCGCTCCACTACAGCCTCGTTGATGTTAAATCGGGGCCTGTTCGTGGATTAAAGGCAGGGCGATCAGCTCCTTTGTCTTGCTCACATTGAGGAAGAGGTTGTTGTCCTGGCACCACACTGCCAGTTCTCTGACCTCCCTGTAGGCCGTCTTGTCAGTGATCAGGCCTACCACTGTTGTGTTTGGCAACGCAGGTGTGACGACCCTCCCACTCTGTCTGCCAAAATTCTTTCTCTTTGCTCTTGTTTTTTCCTTAATAGGTGGGCGGAGCTAATGGGACACACCTGGGCTCGGGTGTGTCCCAGGATGAATGCACCTCTTCCCCATTCATTGAGGAGTCTCTCCATGCAGACACTTAGTTTGGTTGTGGCATCCCTCATTTAAGCTACTGATTACACGCACCATTGTTAATTGTATTTAGTTTATTATTCCTCATCTCCCTTTTGTTACAAACTTTGAGCCGGTTCATGACAAGTGGGGGCTCGTCCGGGATCATAAGGTTGGTTCCCTGACATTTTGGCATTATGAAGGACTAATACTAGTGTAATTCGGCTTACTACTATGTGTGGAGTTAATGTTAAACTCTGTAGGTGCTTTGTTTGCATCTTTTGTTAGCTTGAGTTGAAATGTTTGGTGCCCAGTACTGGTTGCCTTTGTTTGTTTGGTAAACTTGCCACTGCGGTGGATAGTTGTGTGCTGCGTTGGAGAAAGTACATTTGTTAGTTTCCCAGCCCATGCCCAGGCTGGAGACTCTTGCTCTACTCGCTGTTGGGACATTGGCCCGACTAGCTACCCGGAACTATAGCCTTTTTTCCTCTGTTAGGCTTAGCGACATGTTTCACTTTGGAATACGTTGGGCATGGTTATTTTGTTTGCTCAGTCCAGACACCACACAAAAACGTAGTCTCGGGGGCACATCTGTGGCTGGGGGGTCCTTGCCAGCGGGCATAATCACCCACCGCAAATCCGCACGAAGACTAGGGTTGAGTTACTATAGGGTTTGGGGAAGCTCCATATATCTCTCTTCTGTGGTGCCCAGTGTGATTGTAATTTCTCTGGTTGTGGTCTGGTGTGCTCAGCAGAGGGGAAGAGCGAGCTTTTTTTGTGTGACTATGGCGTCTTACGAGTTCATTCGCTTTCCATCAGAGGAACTGTTAGGTTAAAATGGCTCTGTTACAGATTTACGAATTGGTTCCTGAGGCTTACCGCCAACGATTTAGAACTTTAAAAAGGGATGATAAGCAGACTCATGTTAAGTTTGTGTGAGAATTATCTTCAGTTTAATCGCTGGTGTTGACTTTCCAAGTGCTGTGTGATCTGATTGTGTTGGCGCTTTAAGTACATTAACAAACGAAAAGTAAAGACTGTCGCTGAAGCTGCGGTTTTGACGGACAAAAGTGTCTTTGCAGAGCCCTGTATTCAGAGATTTGGGCCTCGCTCACCGAGATACTTTGGTTCATGGGCAGAGTTTCATTCAACTAGGGTTGAGCCTGACTCCCGTGGTAAAGCTGACTTTGGTCAAGAGTGTCACTACTGTCAAGGTTCAGGTCATTGGATAAACAAATGTCTGGTTCTCAGGGCTAGGGCTAAATTCAGTACATGTGCTTACGTTAAATCTAAGCCTACGGTTAGGTGCGCCTGTTCCACATCAGTTCACACCTGACACATTGTCGCATGTGAAAGTCCATATTGACCCAGACTATTTACCTTTCATTACAGAGGGTTTTGTGTCTGTTAGGAAGTAAGAACCTAGTGCCAGTGAAGATCCTGAGAGACACAGGTGCCTCTGAATCATTTGTGTTACCCTTCTCTGCTGAGACTGATTCGGGGAATAGGTTTGAACACTGTCATTTACATTGCATAAACTGATGTTGGACTGGTGAAAGGTGAGGTTGTTGTGGGAGTGCGTCCTTCGTTGCCTATTGAGGGTATCAACGTTATCCTTGGGAATAACTTGGCTGGTGAGCGTGTATGACCTGTCTTGTTTCCATCTCTAGTGGTTTCCATCTCTAGTGGTTTCCACTAAGCCGTCATTTGTAGGGATTACTGATGAGAGTGCGCAGAGATTCCCCAGAGGTGTTCTCTGCGTGTGCAGTGACGCGTTCTGAGCCATGGCGACCTGGTCAGTGCGCCGGCTAACGAGAATACCACAAAGAAGTCCGTCACTGCTATCCCGCTCCGATCTAATCAATGCGCAACGGACTGACCCCACATTAGGAGAGTTGCTTGACCAAATTGTGCCTGTGGAACAGTTGGTTGATGTCGCCCACGTGGGTGTCTCATGGTAGTTTTCTTGGGGAGGCGATTAGTCAGGTTGTTGTACCAGTTAAGCTTCGTGAGCTGGTGTTGCCAACTTCCCACAACGATGTTGCTGGACATATGGGTGTGAGGAAAACCTACAATCACATATTAAGACATTTATTTTGGCCTAGGCTAAAGAGGGATGTTTGAGTTCGTCACACCTGTCAATTAACTGGTAATCCTAATCAAGCCTGTACCACTTTCCTATTCCTGTACTCAGTCAATCAGATACTCAAAAGGTTGGCTGTGTTGGTCCTCTGCCTCGTTCTAAAAAGGGTAGTAGTTACCTGTTCACTGTAATGTCATACCACTAGGTTTCCTGCTGCCTATCCGGTGTAAGTCTGTTAAACCTTTCTACAGTGGTCCCTGAAGCGTACAATCACACCCGTGTGATTAGAACGCTCATTTAGAACGGCCAGTTTCGAATGACGCACCAATCAGCTTTTTAGAAACTATTTACAGTCCTTAACCTGTCTAGCCCCGGGGTTCTGCTAGCGGAACGTTAAGAAAAACAAAGAAAAAAAATTTGGCGAAATGACATAATTATAAATATTTAGCTTCAATTAAATCAGAAGTGTTATACACCAAATCAAAGCTATACCTCTTGTTAATCTAGCCAATATGTCCGATTTCGAAAAGCTTCACTGCAAAAGCGATTATCGATCAGTAAACAACACATTAGGTACAGTTACAGCAAAGTACATTAGTCACAAAAGTCAGAAATAGCAATAAAATTCATCAATTACCTTAGGAAATTTTCTTCTTTTGGCAATCCTAAAGGTCACGACGAAACAATGAAGTGGCGTTTTGTTCGATATAATCCATGTTTATAGCCTAACACGAAACATTTTGTAAACGGCTTATGTGGAAAATTCAGCATCCTTCAACTTTGGACGTAACATTCATTGTAATTACTCACTCTAAACGGACGTTTATCCAGTTATGTTCGGTTTCATTGCAATCCTTGGTTTGTTAGTAAAACAACCAAACTTCATGGTTCTTTTCCCGGGACATATTGACCGGAAAAATTTGATTTGAACACACCAAACAACGACCTCATTACGCGCCAATCGAATGACCTGTTCTTCGTTGATTGACTGTATTTTGGACCAATGACCACTGATCTTCTTGAAATCTAGCTGGATAGATAGCCAATGAACTGAGGTACATGGGAACATGCAATGGTTCGACCCGGGAAGAATAGGCTTTGTTGTAAACCCATGCGTACACACAGCCATTCGCCATTGAAAATTCTACAAGAAGTAGCCTCGCCGTTTTACGCGCCGCAAACGTTTTTTTTTTTTGCATTTTCAAGGCATAATTATGGCAAATAAATCAGCCAAATCTAAGACGAAGACCAAGTACACAGACTTGCACGATATAAATGAAGAAATAGACAGAGCTAGTGATGGTGAACATCTAGATGAATCCAGTGAGATTGAATCCGTTGATTCAGAATTTGAGGAGATGTTCCTATATGGTGAAGACTCAGTTTTGGATCGGTGAGTAACATTGTTTGAAATTAGTAATGTCAAATATTATTCGTTTGAGATATTTGTATTTTATTTGCCTTATATAAAAATATGACTAGGGCATGAAATATAAAAATATGACTAGGGCATGAAATATAAAGTACACAAGTATATTGAAATGTAGAAAGTACATATTGCTCTACATTGTGGGTGTATGTCTGTGTGTCTGGACAAAACCTCACCATGGTCACAGATTGTGTATATATAATATGTGTCTGTATAATTATTACCTAATTGTTTACATGTATTTTATATCTAAAATGGAATGGACAAAACCTCACCATGTTCACAAATTGTGTATATAATATGTGTCTTTGTGTCTGTCTTTATTTCACAGTCCCAGCGATTCTGATTGGGAGCCTAGGTGCAAATCCCCCACTGAAGCTGGTCCATCCAGCTGGACCCCTGCTGTTTCCGGCACCACACCTACCCCCGCCCGGCCATCAAGGGGTGGTAAGCCGGCGGCAAAGAAGCGGAGGAAGGGCAGCGTGGAACCGTTCAGAGTGGAACCTGCCAGAGCGGAGGAGGACCGTTGGCACTCTGTTCTGGAGGAGGATGTGGCCCCACCACCTCCACTTTTCCGACCAAAACGCCCAGTCGGCCCTCAATTGGACCTAACTTCAAAATACAGCCCCATGCAACTTTTCCAGTTCTTCACCTCGGCAGTTGTTGATACCCTGGTGATGAACACAAATAAGTATGGCGCTAAGAAGCAGGAAGGCAAGACAGAGGCATGGAAGGACATTTCCATTTCAGATCTGTTTTGCTACCTTTCTATGGTCATCTACATGGGGCTGGTGAAGTTGAAAACCCTGAAACACTACTGGAAAACTGCACCCCTCTATCAACTGCCTTTCCCCTCAACGGTCATGTCTTGCAAGAGGTTTCTGACAATTTCATGGGCGCTTCACATTAGTGACCCAGAAGTTGATAAGGACAACGAGACGAAACGAGGCACGGCAGGGTTTGATAAGCTCTGCAAGATTAAACCTCTCTACCACGATATCGTTGAGGCATGCAAGACATATTTTCCCCCCGCCCAGAACCCTTCCATAGATGAGAGAATGGTAGCCTCAAAGGCCAGAATTGGCCTAAAACAGTACATGCGTAACAAACCGACAAAATGGGGTTACAAGCTGTTTGTTTTGGCCGATTCTGCGTGTGCATACACGTGCAATTATTTTGTCTATGAGGGAAAGAACACTTGTGCGAGCGGTAAGGGACTCAGTTATGACTCTGTGATGCAGTTATTAGATTTCCAGCTGCTGGGGAAGGGCTACAAACTATTTGTAGACAACTTCTACACAAGCCCTACCCTGTTCACAGACCTGAGGAAGCTGGAGATGTGGGCCTGTGGCACCATTCGGACCAACAGAGTGGGCTTTCCAAAAACCAGGGTGAACGACATGCCTAAGCGGGCTGAGCGGGGTACCATGAGATGGATCCGTGAAGATGGTTTGTTCTTTGTGAAGTGGATGGACACGAGAGAAGTAGTCATGTGCTCCACTATTCACAAGTCCTTCGGTGGGGATCACGTTGTTCGACGTTTGAAAGGTCCTACAGGCGCTTGGACCGCCAGAAATGTCCCCATTCCAGCTGCTGTGAAGGATTACAATAAGAGCATGGGAGGTGTAGACCTATCGGATGCGCTGATAGGATACTACAATGTCCTTCACAAAACCATGAAATGGTACAAAACTTTGTTTTATCATTTTATTGACATTGCTGTGGTGAAGGAAATGGCCAAGAACTGTGGACAGCCCCCCATCTCACAGCTAGCCTTTAGGGAGCAGCTCATCCAGGAGCTTGCTAACTACAGCAAGAACACTGTAGCACCTTCTGTCCCCTCTACCTCTGTCCCTTCTGCTCCAACCAGCGGTACGCACATGCTGAAGTTCATCATTGCAGGCAGGGATGTGCCTCAGGGAAAAAGGGGCTCAGTAGGGCGGCTTCGTTGTGCCCTGTGCCATAAGAAGTCCCCTGTCACCTGCACCACCTGTGCTGTGACCCTCTGTTTCACACCAGAGAGAGACTGATATGGGATATGGCATCAGGAGCGCAACATTGTGTAGAAAACTGAGAGTCTTCACATGATTGAACATTGAAGTGTAAATAGTTACCCTTGTTATTTTTTTTAAATATTCATTTTTTTCTTCTTGAATTTTTCAAATATATATATATATTTTTTATTTTATTTTAAATTTTATCCCCTTTTCTCCCCAATTTTCGTGGTATCCAATCGCTAGTAATTACTATCTTGTCTCATCGCTACAACTCCCGTACGGGCTCGGGAGAGACGAAGGTCGAAAGCCACGCGTCCTCCGAAGCACAACCCAACCAAGCCGCACTGCTTCTTAACACAGCGCGCCTCCAACCCGGAAGCCAGCAGCACCAATGTGTCGGAGGAAACACCGTGCACCTGGCCCCCTAGGGTTAGCGCGCACTGCGCCTGGCCCGCCACAGGAGTCGCTGGAGCGCGATGAGACAAGGATATCCCTACCGGCCAAACCCTCCCTAACCCGGACGACGCTAGCCCAATTGTGCGTCGCCCCACGGACCTCCCGGTCGCGGCCGGCTGCGACAGAGCCTGGGCGCGAACCCAGAGACTCTGGTGGCGCAGCAAATATATATTTTTGGGGGGTATGTTAGAATAATTGTTTTGTATTTTGTATATAGTTATTTGTATCATTGTACCAATTCGGCCACTTGGGTACATTTGGGAAACTTGTGAGGGACACCTGGTTGACTTCATGCTCAATGGCATGTACCTCACTCATTCCTGAAGGTATCCATCTGAAACTTTGGTCAAATACTGTTGCCTACTTATGTTCTGATTTGAAATGATCCCCAGTATCATAACTGAATGTTTGGCCTTTCTTGTTGATTTTTAAAGATGCAACAACAGTAAAAGAACAAAAAACGTCTGATTTCCTTGTATTTTCTTCTACCAGATCTATTGTGTTATATTCTCCTACATTCAATTCACATTTCCACAAACTTCAGAATGTTTCCTTTCAAATGATACCAAGAATATGCATCTCCTTCCTTCTAGGCCTGAGCTACAAGCAGTTAGATTAGGGTATGTTTTCAGGTGGAAATTGAGAAAAGGGGGGGGTAATCACAAACAGGTTAAAGTGAGCAGTTTATTTTTAGATGCAACGTTCAGATATTCACAGAAGTGTATATATAGCATAACACAATCATCCGAACTGGAAAAATGTAGGCTACATTTGTCCTAGTGCTAACTGAGGAAAGATTGACCCAACACAAGCAGTCATATTTTCTAACTCTCAGCTGACAAACTACAATATGAATAAGCTAATAGCAATTACATCACGGGTGAGTTCACCATTGATTGAAATGATTAGGTGAAAGTAACCCGACGATTAATTTCAGCGCGCAGCCATGCATTTTTTCCTCACAGAAACCAAAGACGAGATGAGTTTGGTCTGTTTATAGTATGCCTGTTGAAGGGGTGTGTCGTCTACCTTCGTTCATTTCCGGAAGTCCTCAAAAAATGAGTGAACCCTTTGTCACGATCGTCTTGAGGTGAAAGAGTGGACTAAAGCGCAGCGTGATATGAATACATCTTCTTTTAATATATCGAAGACGAGAACTGAGGAACACTGACAAACTAATACAAAAACAACAAACGATCGTGACGCTATACAAACTACGTGCACACATGCAACATAGACAATTACCCACAACCTACCTAATGCCTATGGCTGCCTTAAATATGCCTCCCAATCAGAGACAACGATAGACAGCTGTCTGATTGAGAACCATTCCAGGCAACCATAGACTTACCTACACTGAACACAACCCCATGAACTCTACAAAAACTCCCTAGACAATACAACCACCAAGACTAGACAAAAAACACACAAACATCCCATGTCACACCCTGACCTAAAATAATGATAACTAAGGCCACTTGAGGTGACACCCTTACTCACCTCATTTTGTTTTAACATCTTTGGTGAAACCCAGAATGCATTGTCAACACAGCTGGAATTAGCTTAGCTCATCATAAATCAGTACAACCTTCAAAAAAGTATTTTACACACACTGTGCCCTGTACAATCTATGCAAGAATCGTAATGCCACCTAGAATTGAAAACGTGAATAAAACAGTAAATACAAATAATTACCACAACATTTTCTGATAGTGATTTATTGATACAAGTGGCACATTCAGTGTATGTAGCATTAGCAATGTCTTTCCAAAGGAGAACTCACAAATTCTGGAGGATTTTTTAAATTCTGACAATGAGTCTGAAAGTGAGGAGCTGCCCCCCAACCTTGTAGCCATTGAGAACCCTGAATCTGAGGTTCCACTGACGAAGTACCAGGTCCCTTTGAAGATGCTGGTGGTGATGGAGGCAGTACAGGAGTTCTGTGGTAGCTGGAAGGCCGCCAGTCATTTCACCCCTCCTGGCCCTGCTGTTTGCTGCTGAGTCCCAGTCTGGAGTGCAACGCCCCTTGCCATTTCCAACTGAGGCAGAGTGCTTCAAGTTGATCTGACAGGAGCTGGTGGGAAACATAGTAGAGGAGACCAATCGCTATGCCTTGGAGCTACAGGAGAAGCGTGAGGGGGAAACTCGCTAAATGGGTGACAACCACAATTAGTGAAATGTATACCTTCCTGGTGACAGGTCCCTCATGGGGATAGTAAAGAAGAACTAAGAGAATACTGGAGCACAGATCCTATGTTTGCAACTCCCTTCTTTGCCACCCTCTTTTCCCAAGACCGCTTCCTAGTTCTGGTGCGATGCCTGCATTTCGTCAACAATGCTACTGCCATCCTAAGTGACCCGTTATACAAAATAAATGTTCTTATCAGCCTGACATCAGCATTTGGTCGGTTCTTTGTGCCATACAAGGACCTATGCATTGATGAGTCCCTGATGTTATGGAAAGGTAGGCTGGCGTTCCGTCAATATAGTCCCTCCAAAAGGCACAGGTTTGGAGTCAAGTTCTTTGTCATGTGCGACGTGAAGACAGGATTTGTCCAGGACATTATAGTTTACACAGGGTCCACCACTGACATCCAACATTATGAAGGGCTTGGGGTATCCGGGTCTGTGGTGATGACCATGCTGGCTCCTCATCTCGGCAAGGGACACACTTTGTACGTGGACAATTGGTACAGCAGTCCCACACTCTTCCAGCATCTGCTCTCCAACACCAACAGGGGCCTGTGGCACAGTCAGGTTGAACAGGAAGGGGATGCCGGCATTCGGATGCAGGAAGATGCAGAGAGGGGAGGTGGAGTTCCAGGAGAACGGTCAACAGCTGGCAGTAAAGTGGTATGACAAATGAGACGTCCTCTCCACTGTCCATACAGCAACCATGTCGGACCACCTGACGGGAGAGAGAAAGATCAAACCATATTGTGTGCTTGACTATAACCTCAAAATGGGGGCCGTGATAAACAGCTTTGTGGAATGCACTCGGAAAACGACCAAGTGGTATAAGAAGATATTTTTCCATCTGATCGACACTGCTGTCCTCAACGGCAGCATACTTCACCGCCAACTAACAGGTGAGATGATTAAGTATGAACAAGGTATTTTTGTAATTTGATGTACAGTTCACATACAAATCCATTATAGTGACAATATCTGCCTCATCCTATAACTTGCCTCATCCTCCCCACTCCCTCAAAAGGTAAAGTAATTACCTACCAAGAGTACAGAGAGAACCTCATGAGCTGTTGGAGGAGCACCACGCCCATCCACCGGGGGTCGTTCTGCTACGGACAATCCCCTACGCTTCACTGCACGGCATTTTCCCTGCAAAGTCTGCCTGTCTGGCACCAGGAGAAGTGAGCAGAGGAAGATGACAAAATACATGTGTTTAGGTTGTGATACACCTATGTATTTCACCATGCTTTGAGGAGTATCACATGCTCAGGCACTATTGAGCACATCTGCAGCAATAAGTGTAAGAAATTGTATTAGATATTGGTAACTTGTTTTAACAACTTCTCAACATTAGCTATAGTTGACAACAATATGCCCACACCCCCTCTTTCTATTGGACATATGCTGGACACATAGGACATATACACGGCACCCACAATTCCCCTCCCCCATGACAATCACACAGACACACCCAACCCATGGTTGGACCTCAGGACAAAGAACTCTCAGGAACCAATGGAACGTGGACACCAGGCCTGATCAGGACTACCCAAGACCCAGATCGACCAATCGGAAGGCCGGACTCGCAGATCTACCTACTTTGCTTGTTGTCTATATAGTACTGTACATTTCTGGAAACTGGCCTCTTTCCCGGACGATTCACTAGGAGTCAGACTGAAAGAGCCTTGCTGCAAGATTTTACTAAGATATCTTTACATGTGATTAAACGGCCTTATTATAAAATTATCCACCTCGTCCTATTGTCTCCTCTTGTTCTCCTGTCAACAGTAAACGTTTTACTAACAAACTTGGTAAGCAGAGGATGGTTTCATCTTTGAATTTGGCCCAATAGAAAATTAATCGGACAGGAGACGAGAGGGAGAAAGATTCCAGAGGAGAGGTGACCTTTTCGAGGGAGAATCGCGATTCAACCCACCCAGGAAACTGATCAGAGAGCTCGAAACTAAAGAGGTGAGCAGATGCCCGTTTAACCAAAATCTGTATATTGTATTATAGCCAATATCTAAATTCAATGATCAGGAGTACGGTGGTGAGTGTGAATTGTTGCTAAATTTATGTGGAATTGTTTAGAATTTAAGGCATTGTGTACAGATATCTAAGTATTAATAGGTCAAAGACTTATTCACATAGTCTGGCACTACGCGGTATGCTGATCGAGTAGGTGTACAGTGAAGAATAAGCTTTATAACGATTCACATAGTCGGGCCATATTTGACAGTCGATCAGGTAGGGGTTACCGTGAAGAATCCATAATTAAAAGATGGGATCCAAATAGCCGGGCAGTAGTTAGATTTGGCAAATCAGCTAGGTGTTACCGTGAAGACCCATATAAAAAAAAAAAAATATATATATATAACGATTCACACAGTCGGGCCATATTTGACAGTCGATCAGATAGGGGTACCGTGAAGAATCCATACGTTTTCAAATAGTCGTGCAGTAGCTATACTTAGCTAGGTGTTACGTGAGAAATCTAATGTGTTTTCAAATAGTCGTGCAGTAGCTATACTTAGCTAGGTGTTACGTGAGAAATCTAATGTGAATTCAAATAGTCGTGCAGTAGCTATACTTAGCTAGGTGTTACGTGAGAAATCTAATGTGATATTGCATGTGTAAGTTGTGTTGTAATTGTATGTGTAAGTTGTGTTGTCGCAATGTGGGGGATTGAACGTTCCACGAGACCAATTGCTACTAACTAGCCATATGCTAGTTGAGGCTGTGATAAAGTGACCGCCGTGTCGATGTGTATATATCGCTGTGAAGCAACTATTTTCTGCTGATGAGTTGACCGGATTTTTCCCTCTCCTGCTGTTGATAAATCCCTAAGGGTGAGAATCAATTTGAAAATTATTATAGAAGCGCGTGAATTACTAGTATATTGTCCCCAAAGGAAATTTCTGAAATGTTTTGGCAAAGTATTTAATTAATCGGAAAAAGTTCAAATTAAATCGGAAAAGTTAATAGAAATAATATCTTTCGAATTATATATCATATAATTGCCATTCCAATTATATCAGGAGCGCCTGAATTACTAGTATATTGTCCCCAAAGGAAACCTCTGAAATATTTTGCCAAAGTATTTAATTAATTAAATTAGCGAAAAGCAATAATATCTTTTATTAAAAGTACCGAAAACTGTCATTCCAATTATAACAGGAGCGCGTGAATATATTCGTATATTGTTTCAAAGAGATATAGCTGAAATATTGTTGGAAAACGAAAATAATTCATCGAATACACGGCAATAAAATCCTTTGTCCACGCGAGTCGGACACGAGACTGGGGGAGGTTAGGGGAAGAAAAATACATCGCTGGTTTCGATCAGTGACGGGCTAAAGTATACAAAGATAATAATAGACCCAGACATAGCTTAACGACAAAATGACCACGACTATCGTCCCCAAACACAAATTCAACGAATATTTAGATCAGAGAATGAAAGACAGAGCAGGCGGGAAATTACACTACAAATCCGTTAAAAGAATTTGGGAAGAAGTGAGACTGAAATGGACTCAAGCAGGTTTCCTTAGTGGAGTCGCCCCATCAAAAGGGCAACTCCTCACTATGGAGAAAGAATTGGAGGAAGTAGTGAAGCAAGGGATAGAATGTGAAGTTGATAAGAATAAGAGTCACTTATTTAGAAAAGAAGGAACAAAGCAAAGGGAAAAGGCACAAGCTGAGATGAAAATAGGATTGTGGGCAATTGAAGAGATCAGAAGGGCCCTCCCCTATAGAAAACCTGATATGATGGGGGTAGTCACTGGAGCACCAACTGACACCAAAGAGGGCAGGCCCAACAATAATGACGCCCCACCTACCACCACAGCAGCCCCATCGGCCCCAATCCATCTCAGGGGCACTGTGGGGTTAATGGCAATTCCCCAGGCTCAGTTCAATTCCCATGTGCATCACCACATCACCCAATACAATAAGGATAAGGGAGGGGCTGAAACACAAATCCAGTCCCTACAGGTACAACTTTTGAAACTACAATTGAAAGAGGCCCAGAAAGGAGAGAAACCCAAGAAACAGATGGTGGCTGAAGACCAACAAGAAATCTCACAAATTATTGAAAAAACTGTTTCCCGAATGATACAGCAACAACAATTACCCATCTTCACCCAGCAGGGACCATCTATACACCCACCCCAGGAGCAGCCATTCCAACTGCCGTATGCCTACCCGCTTCAACCATACCCTTCGTCGGAACCACCACTACAACCCTACTACCCACTACCACAATCAAACTATTCCCCCACATGGGGACAGCCCCAGAGGTACTCTGGATCTTATGGAAGCTGTTATAATTGTAAACAAGCTGGGCATATGGTGCGACAGTGTCCGCACCCAATAACCCCGGCCCAAAGCCAGTTTCTGGCCAAAAGGGGACGAGGATACGCCCCTAGACCAAGGGGGAGTCAGGCCAATGATGTATCAACCACGTGCGGCCCTTCAACCCGCATACAATCACCCAAATCCAGACCCGAATCAGCAATCACCTCCCCCTTTTCAGGGCATGGCTGACGAATATGCCCCATGGCCCTGAAGCTGCTCACCACTAACCTACACTCATCATTGACCTGGACTACTGAAGCATCAAAGGCTTTTGCACTCTTGAAAACAGATCTCTAAGTGGCAGTAGCCCTAACAGCACCTGACTAAAAAAAAAAAAAAAAAGTTCCATCTGGATGTTTCTGAAAAAGAAGGATTTACATCATCCATCCTTTTCCAGAACCTAGAGGGGGAGAGTAGAGTGTTGAGGTATCACTCCTCCAAACTGGACCACATTGAAGAAGGGCAAACCACATGCTCCAGGTATGTGGCTGCAGTGGCAAAAGCTATTGGAAAAACAGCCCACATGATAATGTGCCATCCATTGGAAATCCACACCCACCATGGGGTTGCAGCATATCTGATGAGCAAAGAATTCACGTTCAGCGCTGAAAGGAAAACGAAAATCCAGAATAAATGCACACAATCACACATCACATTTCTCAACACTGACAAAAACATGGCAGACGCACTCAATGCTGAAGAAGGTCTACCCCACTCCTGTGCAGAAAGAGCTACACAGGAACTGAAACTGAGACCTGACCTGGGGAACGAACCACTCACCAACCCGGACCTATGGTTATACACAGATGGATGCTGCTATAGAGGAGAGGAAGGGAACATAGCAGCATACGCAATGGTGCAGCAGCTCCCGGATAGATCACATGTGACTTTGGAATCTGCCATCATCACACAACCTGCATCAGCCCAGTTAGCTGAAATCATAGGGTTGACACAAGCTCTGGAAAGAGCTGAAGGAAAGACTGTAAACATCTACACCGACTCAGCGTATGCTCATGGAGCAGTACATACTGATGGACCACAATGGGTTAGACGCAACTTCACCACCACAGGAAACCTGCCAATCAAACACAAGACACAGATGGAAAAACTGATTAAATCAGTCTCACTACCAAAGAAGGTGGCCATCATGAAGTGTAAAGGACATCAAAAACTGAAAAACAGAGTCAGCGAGGGAAATGATGCAGCTGACAAAGCAGCCAAGAAAGCTGGTGGATACACCCCGAGACAAATGATACTTCAGATTCAACCAGCTCGGACTGAGCTCACAGGGCAACACATAAAAGAACTCCAGTTTTCAGCAGGACCCTATGAACACTCAGTATGGGGACAGAAAGGGGCCACCAAAGGACCTGATGAACTGTGGAGATGCCATGATGGCAGACTAGTGGCCCCTGCAAACCTCTGTCCAGAACTATTACGAGAAGCTCATGGGCCCACTCACGAAGGCAAACTGAAAACTTTACAGAAGGTGTCCCACATCTGGTGGCACCCCCACATGAAAGACATGACAGATTTGTTTTGTGACGAGTGTAGCATTTGTGGTAGCCACAATCCAAAGAAACCATATCAAACGCCCATGGGTTCATACCCAGTCCCAAATGCTTGTTTTCAGGACATCAGCATAGATTACACAGATATGGGGCAAGACAATGTGACAAATGGGAAAAGGTACCTGTTAGTTATGGTAGACAGGTTCTCTAAATGGGTTGAGGCAATACCAACAGCAAGGGAGGATGCAACATAGGTCATTAAGTGGCTGCAAACCGAACTCATGTGTATTGTTTAATGACAAACGCTCCATGTACCAATAGGGTCGGATGTGTAAATGTCAACTGATTAATGGATGTTGTTTAATGATGGGGTTAGTGTACAGGCCACAATCTCATAAGTCTCGTGGAATGCGCCAATCAAATGTATGTGCAGGTTTGAAGTTGATTTGGGTTGAAGCCCTGCCCCTGGCGTTGCTGGCCATGAGAGCCTCTCCAGGTGCAGGCACCCATCTCTCTCCTCATGCTTGGTTCACCAAGGGAGGGAGGTCATATGTCCGCCCTTGATGTACAACAAATTGTAATGTCTGATAATTAAAAAATTAAAAAAAATTAAAAAATTTAGAAAACAATAGTTAAAATAAGAAACTAATATGGCTCAAATTGAGAAGGTTGAATAAGAGTGGGTGGAGAGCTATGCAGAGAATGGACAGAAGATGGCAGTATTGCAGCACCCAAATGGTCTCCCAGCCGACTGGTTGAATGCTGGTGACATAATTTTGATTTTTGGAGTAAACATTAAGGTTAAGGGTTTCCGTGTACCCAGAGATAAGATATCTTAAAAGAATACACTCATATGGGAATAGGAGTTTTACTTTCTGAGTTTTATTTAAGCAAGGGACTTTGAGAAGATAAAGGGTTCTTTTGGTATGTTTAGATATGGAACACGAATGTAGGTGTAACATTTTGACCTGTTTTCTGTTTCCATTGCATTTTCCGGCGACTTGATCACTCGCGGGGAAATGTGGTGAGAATAATGAGATTGTGTCATTTGGGATACTAGTTTTGAGGTAAATTGATTATAATAGAGTTTATAACTCTTGACCATAAGGTAAGCATTTGTATTGGCCATTAGAAGATAGAGATAGGTTAATTAAGGTTATGTTAGGACTTTAAAGGTTGACACTATAAGACCTGTGGTTATTTTTAAATCCATGCAGATAAAGTCAAAACAGTGAGACACTTAGTTAATATTGTAAAGGAACACACAGTTGTTATTGACTATTATTACAAAAAGGCAGACAGATGGGTCTACCCCGCACTGTTCAGACCTTGAAGGTTTGAGAGCAGAGTGGGGAGGGTGGACCAGGAAATGAGCAAGGTAGGCTGTGAAATAAGATAGGAGAAAGGGGTTAACATATATAAGCAGCACAGATACATTTCAAAGTAGATAAGTCACTTGACAGAGAATTAGAAAAGAATAGATATGAATGTACGCCAAAGGGAGAATTGGATATGCGGGGAATAAAAGGGACGTTCCTAGAATATGATGTACTAAGTTATTATTTAGAGTAGGTAAGGTTGATACCTGGCCAGAGCCAGGTATCAAACGAAGGAGGGTACATTGTGGACTAGGAAAGGATGGGGCCTATTGGATAATAAACTTATTTAAAATTAAACATTTATAGCTAAAAAATAAATAAATAAATAGGCATAGAAGTTAAATATATAATCAGAAAGAACAAATGAGGAACTGTTTGCTAACCAAACCTGTATGTCCAAGAGTTTATACATTGCAGGTGAATTAAGGGAGAAGGTGAATCACTCGACCTGGGGGCATATCGCACTTGGAGGGTGAGACACACTGACACTGCCGAATGATCACAGAGTTAAGGAGAAGAACTGTTGCTAATAGAGCTCGGGGATCAACTCCTTAATGAAGAATTCCCTGCCCCCGACCTTTCCTCACTGTGTTCGTTCATAGAAGTGAAAGTGTTGCTTGATCTCTGGCTGATGATGTGTTCTCTGGGAGAGGGTGGGGTTTTACAGGACTGCTTGTAGTCCTGAGCTGCCTGATCAGGATACGATGGGGATGATACCATCGCAGTGCTGCCAGAACCACCACCAGTTCCAACGGACCAGGGTTCAGCCGGCCTCCTCCACCACTTCAAGACCAAGTCCCACGCCATCACCTAAGCTCTCCAATCTGGTACAGATAATAAATATAAAAGACATCTCAGATAGTGAACATTTGGGGACTGAAACTGGTTATGAGGAAAGGGAGAATATGTGGTTGGCCTACAAAACACATAATAGAAAGGACTGTGTCGTATGTGGACATGCCAGACCTATTCTGGCTGCTCACCCATTTGTCCTAAGTAATGGGGAAGGTTGGATGAGCATATTGGAAAAGTTCGAGCCAAATTCAACCCTGTGTAAAACTCTGAGTTTTGTGTTCCCAGTGGTCCCTCCCCAGAAGGTACCGTGGGGAGTTAAGGCATATGGGGGATATAACAGCTGTATCCCTGGCACAGGTAGCGGTATAGACTATGGAGGGCTCCCTGCTACTACCTGCATCACTAATACCACTAGGAACTAGAGGTGTTGCTGATGTATGGTGAATGTGTGGACCTGCCAGGCGGGTGACCCCATTTTTGAAAGGAAATTGTCGTTGCTCATGTGTTTTGACCAGTCTGATACCACCATTGCCTATTATTATAGCTAATCAACTTCTGGGAGCTACACAGGACACAGAGGCTTGGGACCAACCCAGGAGACGGCAGAAACGTGACGCTCCTTGGTCTGAGGGTACAGATAACATGCACACCAACCTGTTGGGGGTCCCAATAGGGGTCCCCCACGAATTCCAGACATTAACCAGGAATGATGGCCTGTGGCATCTGATGCCCATCATTGGGCCAGCTATTGTTGATGCTAAAACAAAAGGTCTGGATCAATTATATCTACTATAATTAACAATGATTTGTTAAACTATACCCACACAGTACTTACGGGGATGGCTGAACGATTGGAGGCTACCTCTCAAACCAGTAGACAAAATAGACTAGAACTGGACATGATTCTGGCCAACCAGGGAGGTGTATGTAAAATGATTGGAGAACAGTGTTGCACGTTTGTCCCTAAACAATACTAGTCCGGATGGGAGCATTTCAAAAGCTCTGAGTGGGTTGGCAAGGTTATCAGTGGAGATGAAGGGTCTTGCAGGTGTGGAGGAGAGTGGACTGTTCTCTGGCTGGGTGGTTGGTTTGGTAAGTATACTGCAATGATGATTACTGGATTTCTGACACTAGTTGTTGTTTTTCATTTTTGTGTTGCCTGTATCATACCTTGTTTGAAGTCTGTTACAGATGTGGAAAGGGCCTATGGTATGATGCCGCTGCTTGATGCTCCAGTTGGAGAGGCTAATACGAAAACAAGCTTCCGCAGGAAAGTGGGCTTGACAGTGGAGGACCCTTGGTTTGCTGTAGTTGATGTTGTCGAATGAATAAAAAGTGATGTTTGTCCTCCCTGTTGTGAAGGTTTGAAGTTCCCGGGTGGCGACGAGCCCACCTGGTACAGGTTGTATAGAGGGATGGACCTGAGGGTTTAACATATTCTCGTTTTTTTGGGTTACTAATGTGTGGTTGGCCACTCCAGGTGTAGTTATTGGAGTGGTCTCCTTTTTGGTCCTTGCTCAGTTACGACTCAACTTACATTGATGCTATTGGTGTCCCTAGGGGGTGCCAGATGAATATAAACTGGTGGACCAAGTGACAGCTGGGTTTGAATCATCATTTTGTTGGTGGTGTACAGTTAATAAAAATGTGTACAGAATAAACTACATTCATTTTAATGTCCAGAAACTGGGCAATTGGACTCAACAAGGTTTCGAGGCGGTCCATGGACAATTGGCAGCTACGTCCCTGATGGCATTTCAAAATAGAATCGCGGTTGATATGTTATTGGCTGAACGGGGGGGGGTCTGTGCAATGTTTGGTGAACAGTGTTGTACTTTCATTCCCAATAACACAGCTACGGATGGGAGTCTGAATGTAGCATTGGAGGGACTTCGTACCCTTAATGGTAAGATGAAACAGCATTCTGGAGTGGACACTACTATGTGGGACTCATGGATGGATGCTTTTGGTAAATATAAGACGCTGGTTTCCTCCATCCTAGTATCAATTTCTGTTTTTGCGGCCATTCTTGTACTTTGTGGATGCTGTTGCATTCCATGTGCGCGCACGCTTGTTAGCCGTGTTATAACTGCAGCCATAGACCCTAATCAGGAAAGGGCCCAAATGTTCCCATTGCTTGAGGATGGGGAAGCTGGACCTGTCTATCTATTTGAGGACTAAGATACTTTTATGTCACGTCTCTTGTGAGACGTGAAGAGAGGGAATTAAAAAATTTGTCTTCTGACAAATTTTATCCCTTAGCTTTGTCTTTTTATATACTTTTATGTCACGTCTCTTGTGAGACGTGAAGAGAGGGAATCAAAAAAATTTGTCTTCTGACAAATTTTATCCTTTAGTTTTGTCTTTTTATATACTTTATGTCACGTCTCTTGTGAGACGTGAAGAGGGGGTTTTGTAAGAAATTGTATTAGATATTGGTAACTTGTTTTAACAACTTCTCAACATTAGCTATAGTTGACAACAATATGCCCACACCCCCTCTTTCTATTGGACATATGCTGGACACATAGGACATATACACGGCACCCACAATTCCCCTCCCCCATGACAATCACACAGACACACCCAACCCATGGTTGGACCTCAGGACAAAGAACTCTCAGGAACCAATGGAACGTGGACACCAGGCCTGATCAGGACTACCCAAGACCCAGATCGACCAATCGGAAGGCCGGACTCGCAGATCTACCTACTTTGCTTGTTGTCTATATAGTACTGTACATTTCTGGAAACTGGCCTCTTTCCCGGACGATTCACTAGGAGTCAGACTGAAAGAGCCTTGCTGCAAGATTTTACTAAGATATCTTTACATGTGATTAAACGGCCTTATTATAAAATTATCCACCTCGTCCTATTGTCTCCTCTTGTTCTCCTGTCAACAGTAAACGTTTTACTAACATAAGTGACTGACTGACCTGACAGGTGACCTGCCATGATACTATGCCTTTAGAGGTGGTGGGGGGGGGGGGGGGGGGGGGGTGCAGTTGTTGTTCAGTCACTGCATGAATATTAAATATGGGTTATGCATATTCAGGGTTTTTTGTCCTCTAGTGAACCAACTACCAATACTGCAATAAAAGACGACTATTACATATTGGCCTGTTTTCCTCCAGTAACACTTAAGGAGTGTACGTTATCATACAAAAGCTGGCCTCAATCTGCAGCTACAAAGAGAGTCAAAAAAAGTCCAGTCACAGTTATTGGCAAATATTTGGTTTCTGAAAGTACAGAAGAGGAATTATTAAACTATAAGGATTTAACAATATTACAAAGTAACAAACACTGCATTGACAAAAACCACTAATTTGAGTTATAACAGTAAGAAACTAACTTTTGAGCTCCACAAGGGGGCAGGGCAGAACAGAGCTATGCTGAATACACCAAATAAACAAACCATGGTAATTTTTTATTTATTGAACTAGGCAAGTCATTTAACAATTGTGCGCTGCCCTATGGGACTCCCAATCACAGCCGGTTGTGATGCAGCCTGGATTCGAACCAGGGTGTCTGTAGTGATGCCACTTGGGAGTCGTAAGGCCATTCTCTGATGCAACTAGCTACCTAAGCAAGATTGGTTATAAAATGAGTAACGTTACCTCGCGTGTCCGCGGTTATTTATTTATTTATTTTATTTTACCTTTATTTAACCAGGTAGGCAAATTGAGAACACGTTCTCATTTACAATTGCGACCTGGCCAAGATAAAGCAAAGCAGTTCGACACATACAACAACACATAGTTACACATGGAGTAAAACAAACATACAGTTATAAGGAATATACACAGTGAGCTACAGCAGAAACGGCATAAGGAAACTATTATAACGGTATAAGGCACTTTGATAGAAACGCAGTCTGGATTTGAACCAGAGAGTCTGTAGTGACGTCTCTAGCACTGAGGTGCTGTGCCTTTGACCGCTGTGCCACAAGGCCATGTAGCTTCAAAATACAACAAGGTAATACTTTGTGTCATGTTTTGTCATTGATTATCATGTCTTGTCCCTGTGCTTCCCTTCTATTCGTTTCCCTCTGCTGGTCTTATTAGGTTCTTTCCCTCTTTCTATCCCTCTCTCTCCCCCTCCCTCTCTCCCTCTCTCGCTCTCTCTCTCTATCGTTCCGTTCCTGCTCCCAGCTGTTCCTCATTCTCCTAACTACCTCATTTACTCTTTCACACCTGTCCCCTATTTTGCCCTCTGATTAGAGTCCCTATTTCTCCCTCTGTTTTCCGCTTCTGTCCTTGTCGGATCCTTGTTTGATGTTTGCTGTCCTGTGTCCTTGTTCCGCCCTGTCGTGTTTTTGCCTTCTTCAGATGCTGCGTGTGAGCAGGTGTCTATGTCAGCTACGGCCTGTGCCTTCCCGAAGCGACCTGCAGTCTGTGGTCGCGTCTCCAGTCGTTCCTCTCTACTGACGAGAGGATTTCAGTTTTCCTGTTTTGTATTTACCTAAGATAATATCCAGGAGTATCGTTTTTTGTTTAAGACTGGAATAAAGACTCTGTTTCTATTAAGTCGCTTTTGGGTCCTCATTCACCAGCATAACACTTTGACGCAATTAGCATTGTTTTACAGAGCTGATAGAAGGTAGCTAGCTGCATAAGCACGATTTAATATAACACCATAAAGGTTATACACATATACAGTACGCTACAATAGAAACGACATACAGAAACTATTACAACGTAATAAACACACATTTCCAAAGTTATTATTAGTAACGAAAACAACAATGACTGCAATGCGGGCAACAGATGGAAAATGTGTGCAGATCCTGTTCTGACGGGAGATGAGCAAATGTCTGCAGACTTGAACTGCACAAACAATTGGGAAGTGCTTGGAATTTTGTCCGGGTCAGAAATGTCCCAAAAATTATTAAATTGTCCGCAAAAGAATGAATGCGTATCGCCCTGACCATAGTAAGCTGTTAATTCTCTGTGTTGGTTGGGGCGTGATAGTGACTTGGGTGGGTCATCTAGGTGTTTTGTATTTCTATGGTGGCCTGATATGGTTCCCAATCAGAGGCAGCTGTTTATCGTTGTCTCTGATTGGGGATCATATTTAGGTAGCCATTTCCCCATGGTTATTCGTGGGATCTTGTCTACATTTAGTTGCCTGAGTGCACATCAGTAGCTTCACGTTTCGTTTGTGCTTTATTGTTTTGGTGAGTTTCGGATTATTAAAATATGTGGAACGCTGCACTTTGGTCTACTCCTTTCAACGATCGTGACAGAATGAGGCGGAACACACTTTCATTTGAAATTGAAACAGGCTAAATTCCTTGGTTTGAGGGCAGCACAGATTTAAATGTACTGTTGCGTAACAATCACATTCTGGAATGGATTGTTGCATAAAAAAAAAACTCACGCTGGGGCGACCGTTAGAGATATTTGGAAATCACTCATGAAAGGGTTTTAAAAGCTTTGACTCAGGGATTCCAAACAGTGAGAGAAACTAAGGTCATTCAGAGTGATCAAGGATCTAATTTCACCTCCAATCTGTTTGGTCAGGTTCTCTCCAACAGCTCCATATTAAACATAAGGTGTGTGGACTTCTATCTGTTCTCCAGGATGACTGTTAGTCTCCCGAGCCCCCCCAGTCCCTGTTATCATATGTGTGAGATTTCCGGCGACGCCTGTACGCCGCTGGTGAAATGGCTAAAGAGAAGCTATCATCTTCACAGGAGAGGATGAAGGGCATATTTGATCGGCAAACTGAGCCTCGTCACTTTAGTCCAGGTTCTTGCTCTGCTGCCAATCGTTGGTTTTCCTTTTCAGGCCAAGTTTCAAGGTCCATAGACGGTGGTGCGCCAGTACACTGAGCAAAACGATCTAGTTGCCACTCCAGAACGGAGAACAGCACACCAACTGTGCCATGTAAATTTGTTAAAACCATATTATGAACAGTGGGAGTCTAGAGGACAGTAAACCTGTTCTTTTGGCCGATAACGTTATTTCCCTGGGTTCTTGTCATGCTAGGTCCATGCATGAGGAGGAAGATGTTCCTGGTCCCAACGGTTGAAGATTGAAAAATTCAGAGACACTGGATATTTTGGCCTTCTTGCTCATCTACCTGTTGATGGGCGGGAAAAGAGATGGTTGGTCTGATTCAGAGATTTCCAGGTTTGTTTTCTGATACACGTACAAACTTAATAGAACTTGACATTGGAGACGCTGACCCCACTCGTCAGCGGTTCTATAGAATTTCTTCAGAGAAACTGCGTTGTCTGGATGCTGAGGTCAGCATCCTGGAGCCTTCTTTCTCCAGTTGGGCTTCTCCCTGTATCTTGGTCAGTAAACCGGATGGGACAAACAGATTTTGTACGGACTACCGTAAGGTAAACAGTATCACTAAGCCAGATTCATTTCCTCGGATGGAGGACTGCGTTGATCAAGTCGGCGCAGTTAAGTTGACCTGTTAAAGGGCTATTGGCAGGTGCCACTGACGAGTTGGGCATGTGAAATCTCTGCCTTTATTACACCCTCTGGTGTGTACTCGTATTCAGTTATGAGTTTTGGCCTGCGCAATGCACTTTTCAGCGACTTATGAACAATGGCCGGGTGCGCTGTTTATCTGGATGATATAGTGATATATGCAGATACTTGGGAGAAACATCTATCCCGTATTCAAGCCTTGTTCGACCGCCTAGCTGCTGCGGGTCGCCTCACGATCAATCTGGGTTTGCTCAGGCGACCGTTACATACCTTGGAAAGGTGGTTGGGCAGGGTGAAGTGCGTCCTGTTCGGGCTAAAGTGGCAGCTATTGATGCTTTTCCAACTACTAAAAAGGAACTGATGCATTTCTTGGGAATGATTGGTTATTACCATCGTTTATGTAGGAACTTCTCTACTGTGGTCGCCCTTGACAGATTTGCTGAACGCTAAGGCTGTTTACGTATGGTCTTCTCGATGTCAACAGGCTTTTGAAGATGCAAAGAGGTTGCTTACCTCAACTCCGGTGCTGGCTGCTCCTCGTGTGGATTTGTCATTTACCTTGCAGGTGGATGCTAGTCATGTGGGCGCAGAGTAGATGGCCAGACTGAATTTAAGAAACGCACCCGAAATGGTTACTTGCATAGTGGAGTCTTGTTAAAATATGTAGCTAGCTAGGTAAACAATTAACCATAATCCCAACTCATGACTTTACTACCCTGCATGAATCTGCAGGTAGCTAAAAAAAAAACAGGTTCAATGTTAGCTAGCTAAGCAAATGGCTCCGAGATATACGGATAAGATCATCAACAATGTTGTGTTGCCTCAGTTGTCAGCGAAGTTATGTCCACAAAGTGATGAACACGATGGAGAGAGCCATCATTCTGGCCTTGGTGAGAGGCAAAATCGGAGTACAGAACACACACTGCCCCCCCAAAAATGCCCAGCTGTTGCGGTACATGAATGCTCGATGTCCTGGCTTTAATACATTTTTTTAAAGTCCTAATTGTGTTTGTTCAACTGCTTAACCAGAATCAAACTCTCATACATGTCTTGTTTTTTCTGTTTCAGCATTCAAAAGAAACAGTGCATCTTGGCAACCTGAGAAGAGAACTAGCCCCATTTAAATTAAGGGCGCTTCAGTTAATAAAAACTCAGCCTCCAGTGGTGACCGAATGGGACATAGGAGATTCCAGCAGTCCTTCAATTGCCCAGACTGGAGTGTAATGGTTTTGACTTGAGGTTATTGTTTATAGGGGTGCCAGGTAGGTTGTGCCTACCAGAGAAAATATTGGTTTGGGAGGGAATGAGTCCCATCTGGTCCGTCAAGTCTACACCAATACAAAGGACTCATGTTAAAGTCATGATGGAAATACCCTTGAAATAACTTCCAAACAACATTATTCTTTTGCGTGGGTTGTATTACACACACAATGACTTCTGGTTCTTCCAGAAAAGTCCTGTACCTCGGGCCTAAAAGAGTTCAGGGAACTCAAGTGACCTTAGTCACGTAATGTTTGTCCGTTCATACAAGTGTAGCGTAAACCCAGTATCAATCATACAATTATTTTACCACACAACTACAACTACATAAATCATCACGGTTATACATCACACCAAAACAACTGAAATACTGTATACAAAAAGGTTGTAGTTGGTCAGACAATCCAATCGATCTCCAGCGGAGAAAGGTCACGAAGAACAACGTAGAGGTGTAGTCCACGGATGCAAAGAGTGGATCCGATCCTGGGTAAACTTGCTATTAGGTTACAAAACAAACGGAATAGAGAAGCTTCAGAACTGAGGGTTGAACTGAGGTAGTGAGGTAACGTCCTCCCGGAGGCTGCACTGGTAACGGTCCACCAGGGCCCTGTCATTCAAAGTCCTGCGCGCACCTCGTCTCCTGCCTAAGGTGGAATAGTCGCTCGGGATGATCCCTCGCCGAGTCTGGGCCATTCCAGACAGCATTGGCACACTCCAGAGCTCGGCCTGTCAGGCAGGAGACGAGGACGCTCACACTCTCCTCCCCCGAGGGAGTCGGCCTCGCGGTAGCCAGGTACAACTCGAGCTGGAGTAAAAACCCCTGGCACCCAGCCGCCGCTCCATCGTTCTCCCTCGGGGGCGCAAGACGAAGTGCGCCGGAGCCGGACGCCGCCGGAGGAGTAGGTTGACTCATCAGAGGAGCCGGAGACCACTCCTCTCCCATCGGTCCATTCTAGATCATCTGGTCCATTGCAGACCCAATCCGACGAGGGAAGCTGCTGACTCCATTCGGGTGGTGCGGGCTTCTGTGACGCACTTAAGCGTAGTCAGGAGCAGGAGGCAAAGTACTGAGTAGTGCTTTATTAGGCACAGGGAAAATACGTGCGCGCAAACAAACACAAGAAGTTAAGCTTTTTTTTACCCCCTTTTCTCCCCAATTTTCGTGGTATCCAATTGATAGTAATTACTATCTTGTCTCATCGCTACAACTCCCGTACGGGCTCGGGAGAGACGAAGGTCGAAAGCCATGCGTCCTCCGAAACACAACCCAACCAAGCCGCACTGCACCTGGCTCCCTTGGTTAGCGCGCACTGCACCCGGCCCTCCACAGGAGTCAATGATATCCCTACCGGCCAAACCCTCCCTAACCCGGACGACGCTAGGCCAATCCTGGGCGCGAACCCAGAGTCTCTGGTGGCACAGCTAGCGCTGCGATGTAGTGCCCTAGACCACTGCGCCACCCCGGAGGCCCCTAGAAGTTAAGCTTTTAAATGATGTAAGATACATGTATTTACAAGAATGTTTAATATTACGAATGGTGTATTTAGAATTTTTGCGCTCCGCAATTTCACCGGATGTTAGTCAGGTAGCCTAGAGGTTAACTAACCTGTTACACACACAATTTTTGCTAAAATATTGGTTATCGGCAAGCAATGCATGTTCCCGTTGTCTTTGAATTAAAAATGTTAGCTCACGTATGTCTTTAGATGGAATCCAACATGCATTTACAATGTCCGAAAGCCGCACCGTCAAATATACTGCCTGAACAGGAATAAGGTTTGTGGAAAGTGTGAATTGGCACAGTCCAACCAAATTTGATATTTATTAAATAAAGTGTGTGTGTGTGTGTGTGTGTGAACTCGGCAAAAAAGGAAACGTCCTCTCACTGTCAACTGCGTTTATTTAAAGCAAAATTAACGTGTAAATATTAATATGAACATAAGATTCAACAACTGAGAAATGAACAAGTTCCACAGATATGTGACTAACAAATTGAATGTGTCCCTGAACAAAGGGGGGGGGGGGGGGGGGGGGTCAAAATCAAAAGTAAGTCAGTATTTGGTGTGGCCACCAGCTGCATTAAGTACTGCAGTGCATCTCCTCCTCATGGACTGCACCATATTTGCCAGGTCTTGCTGTGAGATGTTACCCCACTCTTCCACCAAGGCACCTGCAAGCCCCCGGACATTTCTGGGGGGAATGGCCCTAGCCGTCACCCTCCGATCCAACAGGTCCCAGACCTGTTGTGAATCAGCTTTGTAAATCAAAGATAGGCAAGTCTGCACTTAGTAATAAATACCATTTAAAATAACACAAGCATATTGCTATTACGTTGTTATAACTAACTTCTTTCAAAACAGGGTTTCTCACAAACTCATAAGCAGATACTGAGACCCACACACACCCAGAGACAGATGGCTGACACAAACCCCACACAAACACTGATTAAAACAGGAAAGGCCTTGACCAACAGGGTGCTTGGGTCTGCATTTCACGAGATACTGAGACAAACACACACCCAAGGACAGAGGGCTGGCACAAACCTTTCATAAACACTGATAAAACAGGAACATCTACGCACACACCTAATCTCCTGTTTTAGCTGAACATTTCTGAAGACAAAGAACTCTACTCAGAGCCAATGGGACAGTGATACTAGCCTGAAGGGGACCTCGCCCAACTCATCAGGACCAACCAGAAGACCAGACCAGCCAGACTCAACCTACTTTATTACCTGTATAAAATACATTTGCACTATGTTTTCGGGGCTCTGTCTGAAGGTTCTCTAAGAGCTGAATGAACGAGTCCGTGCACGCTTGTACTTGATACTTTTACTCTGAATAAACGGCCTTTTACCATATCATATCCATTTCGTCCAAAAGTCTCTACTTGGTCTCAGATCTCCAGTAACTTCGTTATCAACAACTTTCATCCCATTTTCATTGTAGTATAACAATGTAGAGGAGCACAGAGCCGTGCCAGTGTCCAAATACTTGTCTAATTATCAAATATACTTTTTTTTCTTCAATACAGTTGACCAAAGCTCTGCTTGGATACAAGACTGATAACTCAATAACCAGCGTTGACAACAGTGGAGATGATTATGTCCCAGGGCCATCAGGATCCGAGGAAGACAATTCCAATGAATTTTCAGAACCAAATGGGGAATGCAGTAAACACAAAACAGAAGTTCCTCCAGATGAAAACGGCTCAAATTGAGAATCAGAACTCAAGAGAAAGAAGCGATACAAATACTTAGAGATTTACTAGTTCCACAAAGTCACACTAGCAGTGAATCATTGCTTGTATATAATGTCTCAAGTAGATGGATCCAAAAACTACCACCAAAAAAAAGCACTTGTCTGTTTTGTGAGCAACCTCAATCCAAAATTGCCCGTCAATTTTGCACTTCGGTTTGTAAAGAATTCAAAAGCTAGGAAACTTAAGCTAAATCTCCTTCGCAAGAAAGGGAATCGGGCACACAACATTCAGGCACTTAAAGAAGGAAAGGGATTTTGATACCGCGTAAACAAACAAGTGATGACAAAACCAATCACCAGGACTATCAGTTTTGCCTGTCATGGGCTCTTAAAAAGCAAATCTATGTGGAAGCATGTGGCACACTAGCACAATGTTCATAAGGAGATCCCTGGCAAAACCAGAATACAGGCACTCTGCTAGTGCTCAAGCGGTTGCTGAAGGAGTGAGCGAAAAGGTATGGAAACTTGGGTAACATTGCCCATGCAGTAAAATACATAAATCTTGGCATTGGGTGAAAAATTAACACCAGCACATTCGTCAAACGTTGTGAAAACTAGGGAGATTTGTGATTAGAAGGTAGAAAGGTGACACCACTGAAAAAGAATAAGGATTATATCAACCAACATAATAAAAGCTGTCAAAGTGACTTGCTTTGATAACAATACAAACCAATTTGAAAAAGCAACCCTGGCCACAAAGCACTTAACAAAGATGTTGCAGTGGCACTAACAGAAGTTGAGACTGCTCTGTGTGCATTTTGAATGTATCGAAACCTGTAGGAAGCGTGGCAGGAAAATGCCTGTAATCCTCACTCCAGTGATGGTGGAAACTTTAGAGCTGCTTATCAAAGAGCGGTGCTCATGTGGAGTGAGCGAAGGTAATATCTACTTATTTGCCTGGATATGATACACATTTTGGGGGGAATGACTGCATCTGCCAAACAATGTGGTGCCAAGTTACCTGAAGCATTGTCTTCAACTAAACTATGAAAACAGGTTGCCACCCTCTCCAGTGTTGAATCTCAATTATACAGGACCAGTTTGACTTAGGTCATGACATTCGGATTCATCAAATTTTACATATCGTCTTCGAGGGAACGCTTCAGTTGGCAAAAATAAGTAAAATACTGATGGCGTGTGAACAGGGCAGAGTTCAAGGAAAACTCTGGATCAAATAACCATCAACACCAGTGTTTAATGGCAAAATGTTTACACTTTGTTTTGCGCAGAATTAGCTCGCCTCAATTTACCATTCTTCTTTTGGAAATGAGCATGGCTGAAAATAATGAGGCTGCGGACTTATGCATCAGAGAATGACTGAAGAATCCTATGAAAAAAATCTGACAGGTATGCCTATACCTTACATACACAGGGCCCTATTCTTAATTACAATGTCCTGTTATAAAATGACTTTTCCAGGAGAGATGTCAGCGATTTGTGCCAATGACCAAGGGAAAGCTGGGACAAAAGAGGCTCACATGGTAAGCATGTTTCGTGCTTCCTTCAGTCAGTACATTTTCACTCTGTCGTGTCAATTTATGGCTGGTCCAGATCAATTGTCTTTATCAGTTAGTGTATTTTCAACCATGCCAGAACAGTTCAGTTTGTATTGTAAAGTGGTGTGAAAGGTTTGGATCCTGTAATTTCTGTGCTTCTATGATGTCTGGAAAGCCTCAAGGTATGCATTTGTGAGGAGTCCTAAATTGGTCACAAATACAAAAGTATTTTTTGTTGTCTTACAAGTAAAAAACATGCTCCCGAAGACTGACAGGGAGGCTAACTTCATGTGCCACGACATCCAGATGGCAGGTACATTTTATGCCATCTTAAATACGTCCAAAGCCAGTGAAACCAGGGCACTCTTCGAGACAGCATTGAAAAGAGACGTCCGGAAAGAAGGAATGAGGAGAGCCGACCGACATCAGGAGGGGAGGAAGTAAACAGCTCCTCTGAAGACTCTCACATTTACACTGTTCTGATTTTGTGTGGTGTGGTTTTCTATTTTGGTGTGCTTGTTCAGATTTGAAGTGTAAAATGTGTGTCATGTATTCAAACTGTTTATTCTATGTTGGTGTGATTCTTTGTCGCGGTTTGTGAAATGATTATTTGAGTACATTTTTTGTTTTTAAAGGTTTGGATTTGGTCTGTCACTTAATTTCTAAGTGTTGACCCTGCACTCTTGTTTGTCTGATGGTTGTAAATGCTTTCAGATATCTCAATCTACCTTGTTTAGTGTCGCTAGTCCTGCTGTGCAACACAATAAAGGAAAGAATTAGACAATCTAGACATACTTTCAAAGAAATTAGGATTTAAGCAAATTCTCACCCAAGAAAGATATTCTTCTTCTGTGTTACCTGGGTGTGACAGCCTCAGTGCTTCTCCTTCCAATAGGGCGTTTCCCCTTTTAATTCCCAATTAAATAGCCAGCATCAGCTGCCCAAAAGTGGGGTTGTGATGGAGACGTGAATGAGGATGTGTTCAACCCTCAGTTCTGAAGCTTCTCTCTTCCGTTTGTTTTGTTGCCTTTAAAATTGTGCTTTGTAGCCTAATAGCAAGTTTACCCAGGATCGGATACACTCTTTGCATCCGTGGACTACACCTCCCCGTTGTTCTTCGTGGCCTTTCTCCGCTGGAGATCTGTTGGCGGATTGGATTGTCTGACTGACCAACTACAACCTTTTTGTATACGGTATTTCAGTTGTTTTGGTGTGATGATTTATGTAGTTGTGTGGTAAAATAATTGTATGATTGATACTGGGTTTACGCTACACTTGTATGAACGGACAAACATTGCGTTATTACTTGAGTTCCCTGAACTCTTTTAGGCCCGAGGTACAGGACTTTTCTGGAAGAACCAGAACTCATGTGTTTTATTATTATGTGTGTAATCATTTATGTTGGTAATACAACCCACGCAAAAGGTTTTGATGTTATTTCAAGGGTTTATGAAAAGTGTATGTCCATCCTGACTTTAACATGAGTCCTTTGTATTGGTGTAGACTTGACGGACCAGATGGGACTCACTACCTCACCCATTACCTCACTGCTGAAGGGGGGGCCGGTGCGTTTACGGTGGTCGGCAGAGGCTGACGGAGCCTTCAATCGGTTGAAGGCGCTGTTCACTGATGCGCCCGGACCCCTCTTTGGCGGTCATAGTGGAGGTGGACCCATCCGAGGCTGGGGCCGTGTTATCACAGCGCTACAGTACGCCACCGAAACTCCGCCCCTGCGCTTTCTTTGAGGAAGCTCGGTCCGGCGGAGCGTAACTGATGTGGGGGACCGGGAGTTGTTAGCTGTAGTCAAGGCCCTGAAGGTGTGGAGACACTGGCTTAAGGGGGCTAAGCACCCTTTCCTCATCTGGACTGACCACCGTAATCTGGAGTATATCCAGGCAGCTAGGAGACTGAATCCGCGTCAGGCAAGGTGGGCCATGTTCTTCACCCGGTTTAGGTTTACTATCTCGTATAGACCGGGTTCCCTTAACACGAAGGCCGACGCGCTGTCCTGTCTCTATGACACGGAGGATCGGCGCATCGATCCCACTCCCATCCTTCCAGCTTCTAAGCTGGTGGCACCGGTGGTATGTGAGGTGGACGCGGACATTGAGCGGGCGTTACGGGTGGAACCTGCGCCTCCAAAATGTCCTACAGGTCGCGAGTACGTGCCGCTTGGTGTCCGTGATCAATTGATTCGGTGGGCTCACACACTACCCTCTTCGGGTCATCCTGGGTCTGCGAGGACAATGCGGGGTCTTAGGGGGAAGTACTGGTGGCCCACCTTGGTTAGGGACCTGAGGTTCTATGTCTCTTCCTGTTCAGTGTGCGCCCAGAGTAAGGCTCCTAGGCGCCCTCCTAGAGGGAAGTTACAGCCCCTTCCCGTTCCACAGCGGCCGTGGTCTCACCTGTCAGTGGACTTCCTGACCGATCTTATATACAGATCTACATGCTATCATTGATGAAATTGATAGAGATAGTGAGAGTGAACTACAATATGAATCGGAATGTGAGAATTCGTTTGATTCTGAATCTGAGGAAATGTTCCTGTATGGAGAAGATTCTGTGTTGGATCGGTGAGTAACGTTGTTTGAAATTGATAATATCAAATATTATTCATTTGAGATATTTGTATTTTATTTGCCATATATAAAAATTACTAGGACATGAAATAAAGTACACATTGCTCTACATTGTGTATGTCTGTGTTTCTGTGTCTGTATATATTACATTTTCTTTTTTATCTAAACATGGAATGGACAACACCTCACCATAGTGATTTACTCTATATATAATCTGTGTCTGTGTCTTTATTTCACAGTCCCAGCGATTCTGATTGGGAGCCCATACTTCCAAGGTGCAAATCCGCCACTGAAGCGGGTCCATCCAGCTGGACCCCTGCTGTCTCCGGCACCACACCTACCCCCACCCGGCCATCAAGAGGTGTGAAGTCGGTGACAAAGAAGTGGAGGAAGGGAAGCGTGGAACCCGCTGGCAGAGCGGAGGAGGGTCGTTGGCACTGTGCTGGAGGAGGATGTGGCCCCACCACCTCCAATATTCAGGCCAAAAAGCTGGACATGACCTCAAAGTATAGCCCCATGCAACTTTTTCAGTTGTTTTTCACCTCGGCAGTTGTTGATTCCCTGGTGATGAACACTAATAAGTACGGAGCAGGAAGGCAAGACAGAGACATGGAAGCCCATTTCCATGTCAGATCTGTTTTGTTACCTTTCTATGGTCATCTACATGGGTGTTGTAAAATTAAAAACCCTGAAGGATTACTGGAAAACTGCACCCCTCAATCAACTGCCTTTCCCCACCACGGTCATATCATGCAAAAGGTTTCTGACAATCTCACGGGCGCTTCATATCAGTGACCCAGAAGTTGATAAGGACAACGAGACGAAACGAGGCACGGCAAGGTTTGATAACCTCTACCACGACATCATTGAGGCCTGCAACTTATTTTCAGCCCGCCCAGAACCTTTCCATAGCTGAGAGGATGGTAGCCTCAAAGGCCAGAATTGGCCTAAAACAGTACATGGGTTACAAACTGACTAAATGGGGTTACAAACGGTTTGTTTTGGCCGATTCTGCGTGTGCATACACGTGCAATTTTTTATCAGATGCGCTGATAGGCTACTATAATGTTCTCCACAAGACAAAGAAATGGCACAAGACATTAGGAGGAAATGCTCACTTCCGGTTTGGAGCGAGTAGTCGCATTCCACTCTCGCTCCCCAGGTAGTATTACCATTTCATTTTCATTACACTTTCATTACAGTACAACGGTTTGATCTTAGCTAGCTACATAGCCGTCTTTGTATCAAAGATAATTGTGTAGTTATTGAGGTTCGCTAGCCAGCTATTTTCGTCGTAACGTAACGTAGTCAACACTGCTAGCTAGCCAGCTAGCCACCGAATAGCAGCACTGCAGAAACGATTACAACGGAACGACTTGATTAGTGTAGTGTTAGCTAGCTACATAGTTGTCTTTGCTGTCCTTGTATCCAAGATAATTGTGTAGCTTAGAGTAGTTTAGAGTAATTATTCGGTTAGCTAGCCAGCTATTTTCGTCCGCCGCGCTGCCGTTCTACCTAGTCAACACTGCTAGCTAACACTGCTAGCTAGCCAACTTCTACCGAATAGCAGCACTGTAGAAACTCACATTACAACTTACATTACAACGGAACGACTTGATTAGCGTAGTGTTAGCTAGCTACATAGTTGTCTTTGCTGTCCTTGTATCCAAGATAATTGTGTAGTTTTGAGAAATTGTCGAGGTTACCTAGCCAGCTACACTTTCAAACAAAGTCAACAACGCAGCCACTGCTAGCCAGCCTACTTCACCGCCAGCAGTACTATATCATTTTAGTCAATAAGATTTTATTTTATTTTTGCAACGTAAGCTTAACTTTCTGAACATTCGAGACGTGTAGTCCACTTGTCATTCTAATCTCCTTTGCATTAGCGTAGCCTCTTCTGTAGCCTGTCAACTATGTGTCTGTCTATCCCTCTTCTCTCCTCTCTGCACAGACCATACAAACGCTTCACACCGCGTGGCCGCCGCTACCCTAACCTGGTGGTTCCAGCGCGCACGACCCACGTGGAGTTCCAGGTCTCCGGCAGCCTCTGGAACTGCCGATCTGCGGCCAACAAGGCAGAGTTCATCTCAGCCTATGCGTCCCTCCAGTCCCTCGACTTCTTGGCACTGACGGAAACATGGATTACCACTGATAACACTGCTACTCCTACTGCTCTCTCCTCGTCTGCCCACGTGTTCTCGCACACCCCGAGAGCTTCTGGTCAGCGGGGTGGTGGCACTGGGATCCTCATCTCTCCCAAGTGGACATTCTCTCTTTCTCCCCTGACCCATCTGTCTATGGCCTCCTTTGAATTCCATGCTGTCACAGTTACCAGCCCTTTCAAGCTTAACATCCTTATCATTTATCGCCCTCCAGGTTCCCTTGGAGAGTTCATCAATGAGCTTGACGCCCTGATAAGTTCCTTTCCTGAGGATGGCTCACCTCTCACAGTTCTGGGTGACTTTAACCTCCCTACGTCTACCTTTGACTCATTCCTCTCTGCCTCCTTCTTTCCACTCCTCTCCTCTTTTGACCTCACCCTCTCACCTTCCCCCCCTACTCACAAGGCAGGCAATACGCTTGACCTCATCTTTACTAGATGCTGTTCTTCCACTAATCTCATTGCAACTCCCCTCCAAGTCTCCGACCACTACCTTGTATCCTTTTCCCTCTCGCTCTCATCCAACACTTCCCACACTGCCCCTACTCGCATGGTATCGCGCCGTCCCAACCTTCGCTCTCTCTCCCCCGCTACTCTCTCCTCTTCCATCCTATCATCTCTTCCCTCTGCTCAAACCTTCTCCAACCTATCTCCTGATGCTGCCTCCTCAACCCTCCTCTCCTCCCTCTCTGCATCCTTTGACTCTCTATGTCCCCTATCCTCCAGGCCGGCTCGGTCCTCCCCTCCTGCTCCGTGGCTCGACGACTCATTGCGAGCTCACAGAACAGGGCTCCGGGCAGCCGAGCGGAAATGGAGGAAAACTCGCCTCCCTGCGGACCTGGCATCCTTTCACTCCCTCCTCTCTACATTCTCCTCTTCTGTCTCTGCTGCTAAAGCCACTTTCTACCACTCTAAATTCCAAGCATCTGCCTCTAACCCTAGGAAGCTCTTTGCCACCTTCTCCTCCCTCCTGAATCCTCCTCCCCCTCCTCCCCCCTCCTCCCTCTCTGCGGATGACTTCGTCAACCATTTTGAAAAGAAGGTCGACGACATCCGATCCTCGTTTGCTAAGTCAAACGACACCGCTGGTTCTGCTCACACTGCCCTACCCTGTGCTTTGACCTCTTTCTCCCCTCTCTCTCCAGATGAAATCTCGCGTCTTGTGACGGCCGGCCGCCCAACAACCTGCCCGCTTGACCCTATCCCCTCCTCTCTTCTCCAGACCATTTCCGGAGACCTTCTCCCTTACCTCACCTCGCTCATCAACTCATCCTTGACCGCTGGCTACGTCCCTTCCGTCTTCAAGAGAGCGAGAGTTGCACCCCTTCTGAAAAAACCTACACTCGATCCCTCCGATGTCAACAACTACAGACCAGTATCCCTTCTTTCTTTTCTCTCCAAAACTCTTGAACGTGCCGTCCTTGGCCAGCTCTCCTGCTATCTCTCTCAGAATGACCTTCTTGATCCAAATCAGTCAGGTTTCAAGACTAGTCATTCAACTGAGACTGCTCTTCTCTGTGTCACGGAGGCGCTCCGCACTGCTAAAGCTAACTCTCTCTCCTCTGCTCTCATCCTTCTAGACCTATCGGCTGCCTTTGATACTGTGAACCATCAGATCCTCCTCTCCACCCTCTCCGAGCTGGGCATCTCCGGCGCGGCCCACGCTTGGATTGCGTCCTACCTGACAGGTCGCTCCTACCAGGTGGCGTGGCGAGAATCTGTCTCCGCACCACGTGCTCTCACCACTGGTGTCCCCCAGGGCTCTGTTCTAGGCCCTCTCCTATTCTCGCTATACACCAAGTCACTTGGCTCTGTCATATCCTCACATGGTCATTGCTATGCAGACGACACACAATTAATCTTCTCCTTTCCCCCCTCTGATAACCAGGTGGCGAATCGCATCTCTGCATGTCTGGCAGACATATCAGTGTGGATGACGGATCACCACCTCAAGCTGAACCTCGGCAAGACGGAGCTGCTCTTCCTCCCGGGGAAGGACTGCCCGTTCCATGATCTCGCCATCACGGTTGACAACTCCATTATGTCCTCCTCCCAGAGTGCTAAGAACCTTGGCGTGATCCTGGACAACACCCTGTCGTTCTCAACTCACATCAAGGCGGTGACCCGTTCCTGTAGGTTCATGCTCTACAACATTCGCAGAGTACGACCCTGCCTCACACAGGAAGCAGCGCAGGTCCTAATCCAGGCACTTGTCATCTCCCGTCTGGACTACTGCAACTCGCTGTTGGCTGGGCTCCCTGCCTGTGCCATTAAACCCCTACAACTCATCCAGAACGCCGCAGCCCGTCTGGTGTTCAACCTTCCCAAGTTCTCTCACGTCACCCCGCTCCTCCGCTCTCTCCACTGGCTTCCAGTTGAAGCTCGCATCCGCTACAAGACCATGGTGCTTGCCTACGGAGCTGTGAGGGGAACGGCACCTCCGTACCTTCAGGCCCTACACCCAAACAAGGGCACTGCGTTCATCCACCTCTGGCCTGCTCGCCTCCCTACCTCTGAGGAAGTACAGTTCCCGCTCAGCCCAGTCGAAACTGTTCGCTGCTCTGGCACCCCAATGGTGGAACAAACTCCCTCACGACGCCAGGTCAGCGGAGTCAATCACCACCTTCCGGAGACACCTGAAACCCCACCTCTTTAAGGAATACCTAGGATAGGATAAAGTAATCCTTCTAACCCCCCCTCCCCCTTAAAAGAGTTAGATGCACTATTGTAAAGTGGCTGTTCCACTGGATATCATAAGGTGAATGCACCAATTTGTAAGTCGCTCTGGATAAGAGCGTCTGCTAAATGACTTAAATGTAAATGTAAATTTCATTGACATTGCTGTGGTGAATTCCTGTTTGGCTATTCTAGTACATGTGAAAGATGAGACAATAAAAAAACAAAAAACGTATGCTCTCTCTTTTCTTCTACCAGATCTATTGTGTTATATTCAGTTAGATTAGGGTATGTCTTCAGGCGGAAATTGAGAAGGGATGCAGCCATAAGAAGTTAAACAGCAAAAGGAACTGTTATTGCTACAACTAGAGCATGATGGGCTGAAACAGCAACAAGCTTTGGAAATGGAGTTGGAGGTAGAAAGGCTTAAACAAGAAACGAAGCATGCCAAACTGACACTGCAACACGTCCGTTTAGATTTGGTCAGAGAGATGGGAAGATCAAGCTCTCCGGGAAGATCAAGCTCTCCGACATGTTTCTAATGAGTTATGGTGATTTCTCCAGAGGTAATGCTCAGTTTTCCTTCAACATAGCTGGAAACTTGAGGCTCATGCTGAAATAAAGTGAAAAGGATTGCAATGTGTGCTAACTGGGAAAGCACAAGAGGTCTACTCGCTTAATGTTGCTGACAGCCAAAACTAATGGCAAAGTTAAAGATGCTGTGTTGCACGCCGATGAGTTAGTTCCTGAAGCGTATCGCCAGTGGTTTAGAACCTGGAAAAAAGCAAAAAAAATCTACTTATGTTGAGTTCACACGGGATTTGAACACCCAGTTTAACCTCTACTTAGTACCGATCCCGGATCCGGGTTTGAATATAGACAACATACGGTGATCGCCACAAATAGTCATATTAAACATTCCTGAAAATAAAAGTGTCTCACATGCTTCAAAAGCCTCTTAGCAATCTTGCTAATCTAACTGCGTTGTCAGATTTAAAAAATGATTTACTGCGAAAGAATAGGATGCGATTATCTGAGCGCAGCGCTCCATAAAAAAATACTTTTCAACCAGCACTAGCGTAACATTATCACAGATTGCGTTGAAATAAATTGTTTACCTGTGAAAATCTTTCTCTGTTTGCAATCCCAAGGCTCATTGGTACACACTGAATGGTCTTTGTTCGGTTAAATCCATTTTTTATAGCCTAACACGAAACATTTTGTGAACGCTTATGTCGTTGAATTTCATGTCTTTAAATTTTCGGCGAAACATCGGATGTAAATACACTTACTAAACCTGACGATATCTAGTCATGTTTGGTTTCCTTGCAATCAACTGTTTGTTTGTACCACAACCAAACTTGATGGGTTATTTTGCGGGACGTATTGATCCGGAAAAAAAAAACGATTGGAAGACAACGAGTAACGAGCTCATTGCGCACCAATCATATGACCACTGTCTCTTTGATTGACTGTATTTTAACCCAATGACCACTCATCGTCTTGAAATCTAGCTGGGTAGATAGCCAATGACCAGAGGTAAATGGCACTATCTAGCCAATGACCAGAGGTAAATGGCACTATCAAATGGTCCTTTGTTTGGAGACTAACTCACACGGTAAACGTTTGCGCAATTGCAGTCTTTGCAATTCGCGTTGCAACCAGGAAGGACTGAAAGTGATAACGCACAGCGGTATTTAGGCAACGTGCTTCAGCTGGATTTTTATCCAACATCATGGCGAATAAGTCTGGGAAAGCTAAATCCAAGACTAGATATAGCAATGTAGAGACAATTTTTAGAGGAAATTGATCGTGACAGCGATACAGAAATGTTATCTGAGGAAGATTCTTTTAGTGAGCATTCGTTTGATTCTGAAACTGAGGCCTATTTCTTGAACGAAGAGGATATCGTTTTGGACTGGGACTGGTAAGTTCTTGTCATGCTAATGCCGTTGTTTGTAATATAAAATGTTATATGTGATTGTTTTTACGTTTTAGTTGCAATATATGAACTTTTTATGAAATGTGTAATGTACACGTAGGCTATTCATTGTGAGTGAGGATACGTTTGTATGTATGTGAACGACCCATAGCCTGTTTGTGTACTCTATTTTGGCCATATATTATGGTAGCATGGCCACAGATATGATTTGAAACCACAGTGTTTGTTTTGTTCCCTGTACCCTCTCTCTATATATAAATAAAAATGTATATGTTTATTATACCTGTTGATACAGGGCTCATATGTGAAACTATTCTAACTGAAAATTTTAATTCACAGTGACACTGATTCTGACTGGGAGCCCCCAGCGCCAACTTGTTCATCCAGCCGGACCCCTGCTGTCTCTGGGCCATCTACCGGTGTGAAGGCACCGACAAAGAAGCGGAAGAGGGGAAGTGTGCCACCTGCTAGCGAAGGGACAGAAGGGCGTTGGCACACTGTCCTGGAAGATGTGGAGCCACCCCAGCCAACTTCCTGACCGAAAAGGGAGCCTGGACCTCAGGTGAACTCGAGCACAACATACAGCCCCCTTGAGCTTTTTCAGTTGTTTTTCACCCATTCTGTTGTAGGTTCACTCGTGTCTAACACGAAGAAGTTTGGGAAGAAGAGGCAGGCAGGCAAAAAGGTAGCATGGAAGCCTGTATCCATGTCAGACTTTTACTGCTACCTTTCAATGGTCATCTACATGGGGCTGGTGAAGCTGAAAAGCCTGACTGACTACTGGAAAACGTCATCACTCTACCAACTGCCTTTCCCCATGACTGTTATGTCCTGCAAAAGGTTTCTGGTTGTTTCACAGGTGCATCACATCAGTGACCCAAAGGTTGATGAAGAGAATGACAAGAAGAGAGGCACAGCAACGTTTGACAGACTGTGCAAAATCAAACCTCTACTCCAGCATTGTTGAGGCCTGCAAGACGTACTTTCAGCCAGCCCAGAACCTGTCAATCGATGAGAGGATGGTAGCCTCAAAGGTCAGAATTGGCCGCAAACAATACATTCGAAACAAACCAACCAAGTGGGGTTACAAGCTGTTTGTGTTGGCTGATTGTGTGTGCATACACGTGCAATTCTTTTGTCTATGAGGGGAAGAACACTTGTGCGACTGGTAAGGGAATTAGCTATGACTCTGTAATGGAGTTATTGGATTTTCAACTGCTAGGGAAGGGCTACAAACTGTTTGTGGATAACTTCTACACAAGCCCTACCCTGTTTACAGACCTTAGGAAGCGGGAAGTGTGGGCTTGTGGCACCATTCGCACCAACAGGGTGGGCTTTCCGAAGACGAACGACATGCCTACCATTCGCACCAACAGGGTGGGCTTTCCGAAGACGAAGGTGAACGACATGCCTAAGCGGGCTGAGCGGGGGACCATGCGATGGATCCGTGAAGATGGCCTGCTTTTTGTAAAGTGGATGGATACCAGAGAGGTGGTGATGTGCACAACAATCCACAAGTCCTTCAATGGGGATCATATTGTCAGGCGTGTCAAGGATGGTGCTGGGGTATGGACCACCAAAAATGTCCCCATTCCAACTGCAGTAAAGGACTACAACAAGAGCATGGGAGGTGTGGACCTATCATATGCGCTGATAGGCTATTACAATGTTCTGCATAAGACGATGAAATGGTACAAGACCTATCATTTCGTCGGTGAATGCATTCATCCTACACAAGGAAATGGCTAAGAGCTGTGGAAAGCCCTTCCTCTCACAGAAAGTCTTCAGAGAGCAGCTCATCAAGTAGCTTGCTGGCTACAGCACCACTGCACCACACCCTTCCCCTTCTGCTCCAGCCACAAGTGTTCATCTGTGCAGGCATGGATGTGCCTAAGGGCCAAAAGGGCACAGCATGGAGGCGTTGCTGTGTTGTTTGCAAGATGAAGTCCCCCATCACATGCACCACATGCTCGGTGACCCTCTGCTTTACATCAGAAAGACTGCTATGGCATCTGGCATCGGCAGCAGAATATTGTGTAGAGCTTTGGCAAAGTGGGTGGGGTTATATCCTTCCTGTTTGGCCCTGTCCGGGGGTCTCATCGGATGGGGCCACAGTGTCTCATGACCCCCTCCTGTCTCTGCCTCCAGTATTTATGCTGCAGTAGTTTGTGTCGTGGGACTAGCGTCAGTTTGTTATATCTGGAGTACTGTTCCTGTCTTATCTGGTGTCCTGTGTGAATTTAAGTATGCTCTCTTTCTCTCCTTTCTCTGAGGACCTGAGCCCCAGGACCATGCGTCAGGACCCCCTGGCATGATGACTCCTTGCTGTCCCCAGTCCACCCGGCCTTGCTGCTGTTCCAGTTTCAACTGTTCTGCCTGCGGCTATGGAACCCTAAACAGTTCATTTTTACTTTTGAGGTGCTGTCCTGTTGCACCCTCTACAACCACTGTGATCTCCACCCGGCACAGCCAGAAGAGGACTGGCCACCCCTCATAGCCTGGTTCCTCTCTAGGTTTCTTCCTAGGTTTTGGCCTTTCTAGGGAGTTTTTCCTAGCCACCGTGCTTCTACACCTGCATTGCTTGCTGTTTGGGGTTTTAGGCCGGGTTTCTGTACAGCACATTGAGATATTAGCTGATGTAGGAAGGGCTATGTAAATAGATTTGAGAGGACTGAGGGTCTTCCAAATATTGAAAGTGTGTAAATAGTTACCCATGTTATTTTGTAAATGTATATATATATATATTTTTTTTTTCAATAAAAAATTTGGGGGGTGGGGGGGGGGTTGCTAGAATACCATTTTGATATTTTGTATATAGTTATTTGTTTCAAAATGTATACCTTCACCAATTTGGCCACTTGGGTACATTTGGGCTACTTGTGTGGGACACCTGGGTGACTTCATGATAAATGTCATGTAGCACACTCATTTTGGAAGTTATCATTCTGAAACTTTGCACAAGTACTGTTGCCTTATGTTTTCCACTGAAATTGTCACCATATTCATGGTGTTTGTTTTATATTGTTCATTTTAAAAGATGATGATAAAAAATGTTTTTTAATTGTTGTAAGTATGGTTTTTTCATTGTATTATCTAAACCAGATCTATTGTGTTATATTCTCCTACATTCAATTCCCATTTACACAAACTTCAGAGTGTTTTCTTTCAAATGGTACCAAGAATATGTATATCCTTGCTCCTGGGCCTGAGCTAGAGACAGTTAGATTTGGGTATGTCTTCAGGCGGAAATCAAAAGAAGGGGGAGGCGGTATTTCTAAGAGGCTAAGGTTACAACTTCACTTCTCACAGGTGTTACACCAACTTCGCATTAGACACAATCTTGTGAGCGCACACAATGCGGAGTCAGGGAGCCTTGGAGTGGTTGCGTGCTTACTGCACTGAGTTGGACAAACTGGGGGGAGGGGATGCCTTGCTTGATGCTTGCAGCTAGAGAGTTTAAAAAATACAGTATATATAATCCAAATACAAAAAAACTGAAATATACAAACAAGAGTACATAAACCTGACAGGGGTATTACTTATCAAGATTAATTTTCAATTTGTTAAATACTTTCATGGTGCGTATTGCTTTTACATTTACTGATTTCAAAATAATATTTCAATTCTATCTTAAATGTGAAGAGGGGTTTGCTGCCCACTTAATTTTATGGACAAAGAATCTTCCATAAAAGTTAAATCAGGGTCCATATCGTTTGGTTCTAAATAAAAGTCATTAACATTAATAGTGGTTTCTTTTAAAATAAAATCTAACTCACACCAATCTACTGACAAAAGAGCAGTCCCAAAATAAGTGGTCAAGAGTCTCTGGGTCACAATCACAAAAATACACATTTATCAATAGCCATTTTAAATCTGTGTATAATAAAAAGGTCTTTACAGGTATGTATGATACTTCTTTCACATTATTAGATATACAGTATTTGCCAGATAACTAAACTTTGTTCAGAGGGAATAGTAACATAGTTTCCTTATATATGTTATTACATTTATAGTATAAAATCCTCAACAGTTGCACTTGGAGTTTTGTTATATTCTCCTAAAAGAAGAATAGCACCTTTAGGGATAGCTCTATCAATTTCATACTCCTCGGCAGTGAATGTAACATTGTGTGTTCTAATAAATTCTGGATAATCATATTTTATGTCTTTATTATTCCACATTGTATACCTATGAGGGGAAAAATTGTGTTTGTACATGAGGTTCCAAGTTATAAGTACTTGTTTATTTGTCATGACTTCCACCGAAGGTGGCTCCTCTCCCTGTTCGGCGGTGCTCGGCCGGCCTACTAGCTGCCACCGATCCATTTTTCCTTTTCGTTTGTGTCTGTCTGTTTTGTTTACATCTGTGGGTTTATTAACCTCCGCTGCCTGCTAATTCTTTGAGCGGGATTATTTGCTGTTGTTGCTGTGTTTGAGCCACAGGTTTTTTTTTCTCACGGTCGTTGTACCGTTTGGATTGTAATTAGGAGTAGAGGTTTCTCCTCCGTGTGTTACGTTATTTCCCTGCGACTTCGTTGGGTGTGTTTCCCCACCTGTTGTTGTGTTGGGACTTTAAATAAATTATTGTGCTACTGGGACGCCCTTGCTCTCCTGCTACTACCTCTTCTTAGGAGGCACCTAACATTATTAAAGTTTTCAAGCTTAATAGGGATTTTACCCATATCAAAGTTGCATTTGAGTAAGAATTCTAGACCATCAAATATTAAATTAGGGATGATATTCCAGATGCAATCCTTATCTTAAATAGTTTTATCCATTTAATCTTAAATAGTTTTATCCATTTAATCTTAAATAGAGGTTTTAAAATCCAGAGCATTCAACCCTCGCTCACCTTGGGATGCTACATATTACCTATTTTCTTAAATAAGAGATTTCTTCCTCCATATGAAGTTACATAATTTAGTATCAAACATTTTAGTTCCTGATAGAGGAACATCCAAGGCAAGGGAGGTATAAACTAATCTGGACAGACCTTCAGATTGATAAAAAGTACACGTCCAGATAAAGAAAGATCTCTTAATAACCAGGAGTTAAATTTACATTTAAGTCATTTAGCAGACGCTCTTATCCAGAGCGACTTACAATCTCTTTCCAATACAATAGGAGAAATTTAAATTGGCCCTTTCTTTCTGATCTTCGCTAAATGTAATACCAAGATATGTGATCACATCTTTTACAGGGATATTACATACTGAGTTTGTCACATCTTTTCAACGCAAATAATTCACATTTCCTAATTTTCAGAGATAAACCTGACATGTGTGAAGGCATTAATACACTCAATAGCTTTGACTTTATTATGATCTTTCAAAAAAAAATGGTGTCGTGTCGTCAGCCAATTGTGAACATTTTCTCTCGGTCTTGTATCTGAATACCCCTAAAACTATCCTTATTTATATGAAGTGCCATAACTTGTGACCAATAAAAATGAGAAATTTGGCATCCTTGTTTAATTCCACGTCTAATGTCAAATCTTTGTGAAGTTCCATGGGATAATTTAACTATTACTCTTATTGTAAAGTGTCTTAAATTACACTTTGAAAATATTGACCAAAACCCAAAAAATAGAGTCTCAAAAATGTGTTTCAACTGTATCAAATGCCTTGTAAATGTATACAAATAAAATAAAGCTATCTTCCATAATGTGCTCAATCAAGTCCAATTTATTACATATGTCTGCCCTTCATAAAACCAGACTGGGTATCGTCAATGATTGTCAAGACCTTTTTTTAAAGTCTTTCTGCAAAGATGGATAGGAAGTAGCTTTCCATCATTGTTCATTAATGCGATTGGTCTCCAATTTTCTATCATAGAATCTTTGTTTGGTTTGGGTATTACAGAAATTAGGCCTTGTGTCATAGAAACAGGCAGGACCCCTAAATCAATTGCCTCCTTAAAAACAATATAAATTCAATAATATCCTGCTGAAAATATTTATAGAATTCACTGATAATGCCATCATTCCCTGGAGATTTGTTCTCTTAGCTTGCTGATAGAAATAATTTCATCACAAGACTTTTGGAAGGCTTCATCTAATGAATTTTGCACAGTCTTTGACAGAGTCTAGAAAGGCTGATATGTCACTAGTAGGACAGGCATTACTAGCATTACATCCATAGAATTCTGAAACATCTTTTTTTTTTTCTTCGCCATCTATTTTGAGCTTATGAATTGTCACGTTCGTCATAATGATTCGACCAAGATGCAGCATGGTATGTTTCCATCCCTTTTATTATGAGGGAAATCTCCAAGAACAAAAACGATAAAGCGAAAACTAACCGTGAAGCTCAAAATAGTGCTCGCAACTATACCTAGACAAGATCCCACAGAGCACAATGGGGAAATGGCTACCTAAATATTATCCCCAATCAGAGACAACGATAAACAGCTGCCTCTGATTGGGAACCACACCAGGCCAACAGACATACAATTCCCCTAGATAACCCACCCTTAAATCACACCCTGACCTAACCAACAGAGATGGTCAGGGCGTGACATGAATAGATGTAAATTTCAGAATTTTTTCTTTCTAAATTGTAAAATTATTTTTTTCACCTTTCTCCAACCAATCTCCTTCTTGATCTTACAAATGCCCCTTTTGCTCTCTCTTCATACATTCGGTCCATTTCTAGTTGTAAAGAGAATAACTGACCCTTTCCTTCTTCATCAAGGTCCTCCATAGAGATTAGAGAAAGTATTTCCTTAAAAGATTGAGGGAAGAAACTTGTTAAGTTCAGCAATTTCATTATTTCCCATAAGACTTAAATAGTTGTGCTTTCCTCCAATTGTCTTGTATAATATCTTTGGCATCCATCTTGAAATTCTTCCAACAGTCTACTATTGACTTTCCAATAACTCTGATTTGGTTTAATATTTAAAGATAAGAATATAACTTTATGATCAGTAAGAATTGATGGTTCAATTGATATCTTGACTACAGAATTATCCAATGGATTAGAAATCAACCAGAAGTAAATTCTTGACATGTCCTTGTTACTCAGTGATTTATTTTTATTTTTAATCAGGATATTTAGATCTCCAAATATCAACTAATCCAAGACCAAGACATTGGTTATTAAACTCAGGATTAACTATGCTGGATCTGTTTGGAGGGGGATATCTGTCAATCATCACATTAGATACAGAATTAAAATCTCCACCCAAGATAATTTTGATATCCTAAAATACACCTATAACTAATTTCTTCTTCAAATAATATCCTGTTTTGTTGTTGGATGCGTAAATTTTCACTGTTGAAATTTACTGTTAAAATTAACCAACATCCAGAGTGGTGAGTCTTACTACTGATGACCTTCCCTTTAAATGCACCTCTTAAAACTGCTACACCTGCAGTGGTTGTTGCCATATGATAACCAAATATCGTTACCTCATTGATTTTCCCAAAAAGATAGATCGGGAAGAACAAGCATAAGTCTCTTGTAAAAAGTAAGTCTGCATTACACCGTTTGCAATACAGGAAGATAGCCTTACGCTTGAGTAAATTACAAATACACCTGACATTAATTGAACAAAGAGAGACAAACATCAAACAACAACCTTGTTATGCTAATATAAGCTTTTCCTAAGAATTTGTAATTCAAAAGGATTTCCATCCCATTATTAACCTCTCCAACAAAAAAAATTGGTCATTAAGTATTCTTACTCCCACAAGGGGGAGACATTGTGTAGACTTTACAATAAGCAGTTATTCACCTATAGTTAGTGTTTAGTTCTCAGGTCAGCCTTCTCTCATTCAAGTGTTTGTGTACATTTTTATAATAAAAGGTTGCTTTTCACCTGCCAGAAATGTTCTGACCTGGCAGCATTTCTTTCCCATCGATAATCACCTCTTGCACCGGTAAAAAAAATGCAGTTATCGCCCACAGTTTCTCTTGTCACTTTGTCTGCTGAGGTCAGATCCTCCGTGAACCTCAATTTTTGCTTGAGGAATTCACAATTCTTCGCTCGCCTCCAAAGATCCTGTGATCTGTTAGTGAACCGGATGATGGTTGTCCTCTGTCTCTTGATCCCAAACGATGGACGATGTCTACATTTTCCTGACGTTTGACTCGGGGATGACAGCTCCACAGATGTCAACAACTCTGCATTTGATGTCCTCACCCATCCATGGAATTCCATGGAGCCTCAGGTTCCACCTGCGCTGGTATCTCGCCGCCTCATTCACCTTTTGCTTGAGTTCAGCCACCTTTTTATTTTCCTGACAGATGAGGGTTTTCACTTCTCCAAAGATAGTCAGATTTTTTAATGGCCTCATCGTATTCTCCCTAACCATGACCTCCAACTCATTTGCCCTTTCATCCATCTGCATCTCAAGAAGTGACATGGCCTCATATTTTTCCCCTGGGGCTTGACTGGAGTGCCGGGGTCGTAAGGTAAAGGCCTGAGCTGGGGCCTGGAGGGGCGCAAGTTGTGAGCATTGTTGTCCGTGCTCACCACATTTTCATCACCCATTGCAGTATTTCCCCACAGTTACATTCTGAAGAGGAGTACCCAAAATCACTCTTTTGTGGGTAATTGTCCATCTGACGTTATCTTCATTTCTTTCTTTTGTTTCTGGTCGTGGCAGTTTCCATGTACGTTCGACAAGCTAGTTTGAGCTAGCTAGCTTATCGCAAACTTAGTTTTAGAAGTGAATAACTTGCAGAAAGTAATCAATTACTTTGGTAAATACACTAAACCATATTCATACGGGTAATTTTAGGACCGTAGACATAATCCAATGGTCATAATTGGGTAAGGAAATCCAATAATTCCTTCAGCTACCAAAACAACTTATCTGCACTGACTGCCAGAGAGAGTTTTACAGGAAAGCACTGGATTTAGCCCTAATGACCTAGTTTTTGGGCACACCATACGTGGTCCACTAGCCATTTTACGAGATGGCTGGGGTACTACAGAGCCCCTTAAGAATCTGTCATTATCTAATTGACTTCAGGCAACGCCTGTATGCAGCTGGGGAGATGCCTAAGGAAAAGTTATTTTCTCAGTGTAAGATGAAGCGACTGTTCGACCGGCGAGCTAAGTGCCGCCAGTTCAGTCCTGGTGGCCAAGTCCTCGCTCTTACCTATTGTTGGTTCTCCGTTTCAGGCTAAATTTTGTGGGCAATAGTACGTTAGGTTTCAGAGTTGAACTATGTGGTTGCAACTCCTCAAAGGAAAAAGGCTACACAGCTCTGTCATGTGAACTTGTTGAAGCCTTACTATACATGTCCTTACTATGCATGTCCTTCCATCCCATCCTCTGTTGCCTCAGACTTGCCTGTACCTGCAGGGGACATAACGAGTTCAGGGCCTGAATTGTTTATTTTATTTTTAATTTCCTCCCCAATTTCGTGGTATCCAATTGTTAGTAATTACTATCTTGTCTCATCGCTACGACTCCCATACGGGCTCGGGCGAGACGAAGGTCGAAAGCCATGCGTCCTCCGAAACACAACCCAACCAATGCCGCACTGCTTCTTAACACAGCGCGCATCCCAACCCGGAAGCCAGCCGCACCAATGTGTCGTAGTAAACACTGTGCACCTGGCGACCTTGGTTAGTGTGCCACAGGAGTCGCTGATGCGCGATGAGACAAGGATATCCCGACCGGCCAAACCCTCCCTAACCCGGACGACGCTAGACCAATTGTGCGTCGCCCCACGGACCTCCCGGACGGACCTCCCGGTCGCGGCAGAGCCTGGGCGCGAACCCAGAGTCTCTGGTGGCACAGCTAGCGCTGCGATGCAGTGCCCTAGACCACTGCGCCACCAGGGAAAGAGAGATCTCTGCTTTCATCACACCTTCATGTCCTTTCTTCTATAAGGTGATGAGTTCTGGCCTGCACAATGCACCAGCCACTTTTCAATGCCTTATGAACAGTGTTGTTTCTGGCTTGGAGGGATGTGCTGTGTACCTGGATGATGTAGTTGTGTACAGTGACATGTGGGAACACTTGTGCCATATAGCAGCACTGTTTGGTCGCCTAGCAGAAGCTCAACTATCCGTTAACTTGGCAAAGTAAGTTCACCAAGTGAAATACCTTGGTAAAGTTGTCGGTCAGGGGGAAGTACAGCTATTGATCACTACTCACCTCCAACCACAAACAAAAAATAAAGATTGCCAGTATTTTTGGGGGATGGTGGGCTACTATACTAACGCAGTTTGTGGAAGATTTTTTTCCGACTGGCTGCACCCCTTCCTGACCTGTTTAAGGCAAAGGCCCACTTTATCTGGTCTCCCATGATGTCAACGGTCCTTTGAGGATGTGTCACACCCTGGCTAGAGAGGTTTTTTATTCTCTATTTTGGTTAGGCCAGGGTGTGACTAGGGTGGGCAGTCTGTTCTTTTTTCTATGTTGTTGGTTTTCTATGTGTTTGGCCTGGTGTGGTTCCCAATCAGAGGCAGCTGTCTATCGTTGTCTCTGATTGGGAGCCATACTTAGGTAGCCTGTGTTGTGGGTGATTCATTTCTGTTTAGTGTGTGTCGCACCTGACGGAGCTGTTTCGGTTGTCACTTTGTTGTTTTTGCTTTTTAGTGTTCAGTTTCTATTAAACATGACGAACACTTACCACGCTGCGTTTTGGTCTTCACCTTCTTCCGACGACAGCCGTTACACACGCCCTTACTTTAGTTATTTTGTTTTCTTTATTTTTTGGTCAGGTCAGGGTGTGACAAGGGTGGTTTGTTTTGTATTGTCTAGGGTTTTTGTTTTTCTAAGGGGATTTTGTATGGTCTAGGGGTATGTAGGTTTATGGTGGCCTGACTTGGTTCCCAATCAGAGACAGCTGTTTCTCGTTGTCTCTGATTGGGGAGCCTATTTGACATTTTCCATTTTGGTCTTGTGGGTAGTTGTTTTCTGTTTTGATTTGTAGCACCTTACAGGACTGTTTCGATTTTTCATTTGTTATTTTGTATTTAGTGTTAAGTTTTCAATAAAGCAGGAACATTTACCACGCTTTTCAATAAAGCAGGAACATTTACCACGCTGCGTTTGTCCAATCCTTCCTGTTCATCAGACGAAGAAGATCGTTACAGGATGTTAATGCTCTTTTCAGTACTGCTCCTGTGTGGGCCACTCCGCTGCTGGGGCAACCTTTTACACTGCAGGTGGATGCTAGTAATGTGGGGGCCGGGGCGGTCCTGCTGCAGTCAGCCAGGAAATTGAGCATCCTGTGCTATACTTCAAGAAGATCAATCGTTATCAGCTAAACTACTCTGTGGTGGAGAATGAGGCTCTTGCCCTGATCTGGGCATGGGTGTAGTGCCTATAGTTGTATATGCTGATCACAACCCACTCACATTTTTACACTCGATGCAGTGACCGAACCAGAGGTTGATGCGGTGGTGTCTGTACCTTCAAGCTTTTCCCCTCGAGATTTGTCATATTAAGGGGGCGGACAATAGTTTGGCGCCTGTGTTGTCCCGTGTGCCCTCTCCTTAGCCATCCTATTTAATACTGTTGTCTGTTCTCCAACAATTTGGTCTCGACTCTTAATTTGCATCCAGGCTCCATGGTTGCTGAAGCTGGAGGTGTTGGTTGAGTTTAGTGGTGGACCTGGGTGGTTGGATGTCCAGTGAGCGTACTGGGACTTTGCCGAGGGGCGAGAGTGAGGGTCAGTGGCACAGCGGGAGCAAGGCTGTGTCGGGCGTACTTCGACAGGCAGCAAGAGTGATGTGGTCAACGGCGTTCCATCCACTAGTGAAGTGAGGGCCTACCAGGAAGCGAGGTGAAAAACAGAATATAGGCTTTATTCCGGGCAAAAACCCTTCAGTTAAACACATTGATACAAGATCCAACTTATCCAGAGTACGGGAATTCCTCCAGATAATGCCGATGGAATGTGTTCCACAACTAAATTACAGGCGTGTCTGATTGGTATATAGCTGGTGTGAAGCCCGTGGTTTGGCACCGTCCAAGTTAAATCTTTCGAGCCAATATTCAGATCTGAAATATCTTCTGCAGTTCCGACCTAAGAGTCTGCGTGCCAAAGCCGATGGAATTAGGAAGGTGTTACTCTGCTTGACAAAGATGGATCGGGATTCACGGCAAACCCAGGCAACGCACAGAGCACTATCGCAAACGCTGTAGAGACGTGCTCAGCGCTGCGGCGTTAAGCCAGTTTGTCGAGCTAAGTAATCAGGCTATTCCTTCAGTTCTCAATAGAGTGGAGGTCAGAGCCACCTGCTCTGACAGACGTAGGTTTGCGGCTCTCATGACCAGCCGGTTGGCCATATTCAGTGAGAGGGATTTTACAGAAGTAACCCCGGAAAGTGGGGGCTACCAGCTGTGCATTGCAAGCCACAAAACGAACTATAGCTTCGGGGAGTGCAGAATTGTGATGTCGGAGGAGGAAAACACTTGGCTTAAAACGCTTTCATCAGATCAGGCCTCATCTGAGTGGCATCAGACAGAGCTGTTCTTTTTCACGTTCTGCGGCAAAACCTACAATAATCTCGGGCATTGGAAGTGACTTCGACGAAGCGTTGCTACAATGAACTTTAATCAAGGGTCGGTTACAGACCGCGGAGCCGTGGCCGACAATGTGTGTCACTCCCTGGAAACGCTGGCACGGCACTACTGGTACCATAATTTGCCTCGTAACGGGCCTGGTCACTAATTGAGGGACAAATCATTCCATGATTCAAGGTCAAGGGAGTAAGCCAGAGTCCGTCAGAGTGCCCCGTCGGGCTTAATGTCAGACATATATAGGCCTGGATGGCCATAAAAAGGCCAAGGGCAGAGCTGGGCCTTTTAGGTCCACAGGCGCAGGATAAAAATTGAGCAGTTCGTCCTAGGTGGAGCTTGAACCTGGGTCAGCCGATGACTGCTACACGTTGAACCATCGCCCATTGACGGAAAATGTTGCACCGAGGTGAGCTACAGGTTCAAATTTCCCTCCAACCCAATTAGTCCCAGTCCCAGGCACATCAGGCCCTTGTTAAACATTTTTTAAATCTAACTTGAAACCCTCAGTTTTATATTAGGGAGCTCTGCTCCTATTGGTTTACCCCGCTAGGCAGCGAACAGCCTGAGAAATTATGCACACACCTGCAGCCAATGGGAGCACACGTGTCCCTATATAAAGGAGACGCTTCCCCTCAAATCCGCCTCCCATTATCTTCAGCAACTTGGACTGAAGCCACGAGTAGACTCATGACGAGCTTCAGTGTCAATTTTCAAGCCTCGATGTCATCCTTATAATGAGCACACCAGGAGTTTTTCCACCCCCAATAGCTATTTTCAGAGCTCAGTGTTGCTGCTCCTCTATGGCGGCATCTGTGGACTCACGACCTGTTTCATGTGTTTAGGTTCACAACATGCCAGGAGTGGCCTCACAGGTCCATCAGAAGCAGCGATGGGCATTTGTCTGGGAATATATCGGTGCTAGCCTCAACTTCTGAGGCGTCGTCTCAGGAGAGGAGATTGGGGAAGTTATGCCATACCTTTTGAAACTAGAAATAGGGATGAGTTGAGAGTAGTACAGAAGAAGATTAATTAAAGGGCTTATCAGGAAAGGCAAGAATGCAAGCAAACATGAAGGATGTCTGGGATGGTATGAAGATAACAGGCTACATCACCAGGGGACAACTTCACACTGATGAGAAGGGACAGAGCCGTGCCATATATTCTTTCTTTTTTACCAGATTTGAGGAGCCCATGAGCATCGCAGAGGAACAAGTGGTGAAGCAGCTGAAGAGGGTTAGTCCCAGTTAGCAGGGCCTGATAAGGTTCAAGAGGACTCAAGATGTCTGCTAATCAACTGGCTTTCATACTGCAGTATATTTTCAACCTGTCCCTAATACTAATCAGATATTCCTACTAAATTGAAAACATCCTGCATAGTGCCCATCAAAGAAAGCAGGAGGGACTGCAATGAAAGACTTCAGACCAGTGGCTGAATCGATGTATAGGTGGAGAGTCCATCACGGTCTGGGGCGGTGTGTCACAGCATCATCGGACTGAGCTGGTTGTCATTGCAGGCAATCAACGCTGTGCGTTACAGGGGAGACATCCTCCTCCCTCATGTGGTACCTTTCCTGCAAGTTCATCTTGACATGACCCTCCAGCATAACAATGCCACCAGCCATACTGCTCGTTCTGTGCATGATTTCCAGCAAGACAGGAATGTCATTGTTCTGCCATGGCCAGCGAAGAACTCGGGTCTCAATCCCATTGAGCACGTCTGGAACTTCCCCCAGAAATGTCCGGGAACTTGCAGGTGCCTTGGAAGAGTGGGGTTAAAATCTCACAGCAAGAACTGGCAAATCTGGTGCAGTCCACGAGGAGATGCACTGCATGCAGCTGGTGGCCACACCAAATACTGACTGTTAATTTGGATTTTGACCCCCCCCCCCCCCCCCCCCGTTTGTTCAGGGACACATTCAATTTCTGTTAGTCACATGTATGTGGAACCTGTTCAGTTTGTCTGTTGTTGAATCTTATGTTCATACAAATATTTACACATGTTAAGTTTGTTGAAAATAAATGCCGTTGACGACATTTATTTTGACTGAGTTTAGTATACAATCCTAAAACATTGCGATATAACTGACATTTCTTTTTCTTTCAGACCGTGACAAACTTTACTGCAATTCCTGCGCAACAGATGACGGGGGGAGACTGGGTGAGGAAATTATTTTATGCCATTGATGTAAGCTAGGCCAAAGCAAGTTTGCACACCAACTACTTGTTACACAGTTGACAGTTGACCTGTCAATGTTCAAACAGGGTCCAAATGTGTCCGTTGCTCTGTAAACAATGGCCGGAGACCAGGCAATAACTATTGACTGAGGAGTGTTGACTTGTAGTAAATTCTGTTTATAACCTTAAAGCGATGGGTCAGTAATTTCACTCATTTAAATGTTCTTACATTTAAAAGCAGGTACTGACTTCAATATTCTTTATTTAACTAGCCACGGCCACAAATGCTAATTGTCATTTACTGTCGATCTCCCCTATTTGCCGCATTCATGGTCAAATCATCTCTTGCATGGATTGTCCGTCAATGATTTGAATGGCAGTGGCTAGTTAAACCAAAACGTGGATTGCTGAGCTATCATTTTAACTGTGAAATCATAATGGAATCAATAGCCTAATTGACATTTACTTTCACAGATTGCGTGCAGGGGTATCCATCAGCCTAATTGACATTTACTTTCACAGATTGCGTGCAGGGGTATCCATCACCATCTACCATCAACACAGGGATAATTCTGCCTTAATCAATGTGCCCATCCTGTCACCATTGAAGGCCTGCACACCAAGGCTACTATTGCTTCGAATCGATATATCCAGTTTAGAGTGAAATAGTGTGACTTGTTTCAGAGCTTTCAAAGTATTTGTGGTAGTGGAATATTTAAATAGCAGAGAAGTAGACATACTAAGTTTGTACTTTACCAATAAGTTAGACAATGTCAGTTATTGGTAAAGGTTTACAGAAAACATAGTTGATGCGGTTACTAAAACTGCTGTGACATTTGAGCGGAAGAAACATTTTCTGCTCAGATTTTAAATTGGAAAAGCAGAAAAGTATACAGATTTCACACCCTCTGTTTTTGTTTAACTTCTTTGCTATAGGGGGCAGCATTTTCAATAGTGAACTGCCTCCTACTCTGTCCGAGATGCTAATATATGCATATTATTATTACTATTGGATATAAAACACCCTGAAGTTTCTAAAACTGTTTAAATGATGTCTGTGAGTATAACAGGACTCATATGGCAGGCAAAAACCTGAGAAAAAATCCAAACAGGAAGTGAGAATTCTGAGACTGGTCAACGTTCAACTCATCGCCTATTCAATTCCCTGTAAGATATGGATTTGTTTGCACTTCCTACGCCTTGCCTTCCACTAGACGTCAACAGTCTGTAGAACGTGGAATTAAGCTTATGCTGTGTTGTGGGGCCGGATGAGAGGGGAATGAGTCAGTGGTCTGGCAGATTGCCAGTTCCTGGTCATGCGCTTTCCTCATGATATCGCCTTGCGTTCCATAACTTCTACAGACATGAAGGAATGCTCCGGTTGGAACGTTATTGGATATATATGATAACATACTGAAGATTGATTCTCTACTTAGTTTGACCAGTTTATTCGACCTGTTATATAACTTCTTGAAGTTTGTCCGAGTTCGCCTGCATCTGCGCGAGCGTTTGGACATGTGCACTAAACATGCTAGCAAAAGTAGCTACTTAGACATAAGTAATGGACATTATCGAACACAACAATGATTTATTGTGGAACTAGGATTCCTGGGAGTGCATTCTGATGAAGATCATAAAAGGTAAGGGAATATTTATGATGACATTTCGTATTTGTTGACTCCAACATGGCGGAGAAATTGTTATTTTTGAGCACCGTCTCAGATTTATTGCATGGTGTGGTTTTTAAGTAAAAAAAAATTTGAAATCTGACAGCGGTTGCATTAAGAACAAGTGTATCTAATTCTGTGTAAAACATCCATCTTTCAAAGTTTATGAGTATTTCTGTTATTTGACGTGGCTCTCTGCAATGTCTCCGGATATTTTGGAGGCATTTCTGAACATGGCGCCAATGTAAACTGAGATGTGGATATAAATATGCACATTATCGAACAAAACATAAATGTATTGTTTTACATGATGTCCTATGAGTGTCAATCGGATGAAGATCAAAGGTTAGTGATTCATTTTCTCTCTATTTCTGCTTTTTGTGACTACTATCTTTTGCTGGGAAAATGGCAGTTTTTTTCTGTGGCTATGTACTGAGTTAACATAGTTTGGTGTGCTTTCCCCGTAAATCCTTTTTGAAATCAGACACGTTGGCTGGATTCACAACACATGTAGCTTTAATTAATTTGGTGTCTTTCATGTGCGATTTCATGAAATAATGATTTTTATAGTAATATGTTTGAATTTGGCGTGCTACATTTTTCTGGCTTTTGGCCAAGTGGGACGCTATCGTCCCACATATCCCAGAGAAGTTATCTTGTTGGGAAAGTGGTCAAGTTAAATTTGTAAAAGTACAATTGTTGATGCGGTTACTAAAAAAAGCTGTATCGTTGATGATCTTTAAGTTATTGTCTAAGATGTTGGGAAAGGGGTCAAAATGGATAATGTATGAAAAGTTGAATCATGTACAGTGCATAGAGCTTTAGAATGTTGAATAAATCCCATTAGTGGATGAAGATGAACAAAAAAGGCCAAAGTGCAATAGTTTTAACACGTATAAAAGTACAAGCCACCTATTCCAGACCGCTCTGTACGTTTTAAAGTTGATGTTGTTTCCAGCTTAAACAGTACCAAAGAAATTGCATGCAAAAATATATACAGTGGGGAGAACAAGTATTTGATACACTGCCGATTTTGCAGGTTTTCCTACTTACAAAGCATGTAGAGGTCTGTAATTTTTATCATAGGTACACTTCAACTATGAGAGACGGAATCGAAAACAAAAATCCAGAAAATCACATTGTATGATTTTTAAGTAATTAATTTGCATTTTATTGCATGACATAAGTATTTGATACATCAGAAAAGCAGAACTTAATATTTGGTACAGAAACCTTTGTTTGCAATTACAGAGATCATACGTTTCCTGTAGTTCTTGACTAGGTTTGCACACACTGCAGCAGGGATTTTGGCCCACTCCTCCCTACAGATCTTCTCCAGATCCTTCAGGTTTCGGGGCTGTCGCTGGGCAATACGGACTTTCAGCTCCCTCCAAAGATTTTCTATTGGGTTCAGGTCTGGAGACTGGCTAGGCCACTCCAGGACCTTGAGATGCTTCTTACGGAGCCACTCCTTAGTTGCCATGGCTGTGTGTTTCGTGTCGTTGTCATGCTGGAAGACCCAGCCACGACCCATCTTCAATGCTCTTACTGAGGGAAGGAGGTTGTTGGCCAAGATCTCGCGATACATGGCCCCATCCATCCTCCCCTCAATACGGTGCAGTCGTCCTGTCCCCTTTGCAGAAAAGCATCCCCAAAGAATGATGTTTCCACCTCCATGCTTCACGTTGGGATGGTGTTCTTGGGGTTGTACTCATACTTCTTCTTCCTCCAAACACGGCGAGTGGAGTTAGACCAATAAGCTCTATTTTTGTCTCATCAGACCACATGACCTTCTCCCATTCCTCCTCTGGATCATCCAGATGGTCATTGGCAAACTTCAGACAGGCCTGGACATGCACTGGCTTAAGCAGGGGGACCTTGCGTGCGCTGCAGGATTTTAATCCATGACGGCGTAGTGTGTTACTAATGGTTTTCTTTGAGACTGTGGTCCCAGCTCTCTTCAGGTCATTGACCAGGTCCTGCCGTGTAGTTCTGGGCTGATCCCTCACCTTCCTCATGATCATTGATGCCCCACGAGGTGAAATCTTGCATGGAGCCCCAGACCGAGGGTGATTGACCGTCATCTTGAACTTCTTCCATTTTCTAATAATTGCGCCAACAGTTGTTTCCTTCTCACCAAGCTGCTTGCCTATTGTCCTGTAGCCCATCCCAGCCTTGTGCAGGTCTACAATTTTATCCCTGATGTCCTTACACAGCTCTCTGGTCTTGGCCATTGTGGAGAGGTTGGAATCTGTTTGATTGAGTGTGTGGACAGGTGTCTTTTATACAGGTAACGAGTTCAAACAGGTGCAGTTAATACAGGTAATGAGTGGAGAACAGGAGGGCTTCTTAAAGAAAAACTAACAGGTCTGTGAGAGCCGGAATTCTTACTGGTTGGTAGGTGATCAAATACTTATGTCATGCAATAAAATGCAAATTAATTATTTTAAAATCATACAATGTGATTTTCTGGATTTTTGTTTTAGATTCCGTCTCTCACAGTTGAAGTGTACCTATGATAAAAATTACAGACCTCTACATGCTTTGTAAGTAGGAAAACCTGCAAAATCGGCAGTGTATCAAATACTTGTTCTCCCCACTGTAGGTTTAGAATGGGACTTTTGCTGTGGTAAGCCCCACTAACTACTCCCGGTACTGTAATCGAGTAACTTTACCAATTAAACATGTTTATTTCCAGTCTGAAGCTAATTTAAGTCTGGTAACTTTGTTGTTTATGCAATTAAAATGTATTGCTTTTAATATTTATTTTTTAGAAAGTTTGTTTGACAAATCCTGAGGCACAGAACGGCCTTTGCTGCAACAGCAAAGAAATAAACTTAGTTCCTACAATACATTGGTTGCCTAAACCTTAAAAAGTAATGTAAGCAGCCTAACTATGTCTTAATTTGAACAGTTTAGAGAAATATGGTCGTTTAATATGTAATTAAAAAGATGACCAATCTATTCTCATACAGTCAGTGGCACCCCACAGGTGGTCTTAGTTGCAAAAACTTCTACAGACAATGTTTACCATTATATTGATGACAAAGGAATTTGGACAAAGTTGCCATTTATCATCAGTGGCATTAAGACAAAGCTTTACTCTGCAACTTTCCCTGATGGGTAATGGCAGTTCCAATTACCCTAATGGTGTAAAGCTGGTGACTCTTGATTAATCGAATGTATTAAAGACTGTGCTAAATGTCTTAGGTATGTTAGAATAACAGCTATACTGACTGTATTAGTCAGTCATCTTACCATTTCAACCAAGGTTAAAACATTTTTAGTCTGTCAACCTTACACACCGACAGCTCTGCAAACATGCACTGTTTACATTTTTCCAAACCTAACAAACTTGTGACTTTCAGTGTTGCCAACTCCTCAGTAAGGAAAGTAGCTATTGCCTGTCCTTAAAGTCGCTAAATGACATCATCACCTAATTTCCATAATTGGCCATGTGCATGTAATTGTGATGGACTCTGTAGCAGAGAGGAATAACGTTGTGGGAGAGACAAAAAGTGAGTAAAAACACCCTAAATATGTTTAGAACTACAAATGAGCGTTTGGCACACACAGCGAATAAGAACCAGATAGTTGAGGCCATACTCCTTCTCCAGCACTTTATGGACCCCATTGTTAATCCCCGTCATAACAGAGGCATTGCATTGTCAGTCCCTATCCCCAGGAGTTTCTCTTTTTTAAGACAACACTGAGGAAAGCCACAACAGCACGGGCTATAGATTTGGCATCTCCTCACTCCAACTCAACAAGCCCCAGAAATGTTGATACAATTGTCTGCTTGGTGTCACTAAAGTACCTTATCACAACCCCCAGGTACTTACATCCTTGGACTCTTCGAGGAGACCGAAAAGCTGGTCACCCACATCTTCGACAATTATTTTTTTATTTTTAAGTATGGTTCTAGAACACCATTAATCATTTCTGTGCACTTTGTCCTGTGCATTTAAGTGGGTAGCAGCAGTGGAGTCTGAGAAAGCAGCTCTACATGCTTGTCTAATGTGATCACATGCCAGCATGGAACAGTGTTCAGCGATAGCTAATGCCATGGTGGCCTCAGCCTTTTTAATTGTTTTGGGTGGAACTGTTATAAGGCTTTACCTTTTGAGGTATGTTTTTGAGTTGGAGTGTGTTTTTTTTACATCACTAAGTTTGGCGTAGAAATCATCCTTACAATACAGGCAGTATGAACGTGTATCATCTCCAATAAACGGCTTCAACCAGCCTTTGAATTCAGGGTTTGATTCCCACTCCTTTCTGTATTTTTGAGTGTACAGTTTAGACTGAGCCAGCTAGATGTTTAGCTTATGTCACAGAGGCACACACACAGTGGACAAGGTGAGTAAGTGACTGAGGCTGTGTGAGTCAAATGCAGTGATTTATTTTTAGACAAAAGAACATTTTACATCCCGCCCTGAATGTAAGCCAGGGCGGGATCTGACTGCAGCTGGGAGGGACTGCTGCTTTAAGGACTGTGCCGCCTGCCTGTGAATGCTTTGGGACGGGGTGGGGCCCACGGCAACACCCGCTGCTCCTTGAGAAGAGTAACAACGATTCGTGCTTTCACGTCAGTCTCAATAACAGCAGAAAAAGTCACTACATTTGTTGTCCTTAGTCGATTTTTTTTGAAAATGTGTCTCTAGAGGAGTCTGGATACTCGCTAAATATAGTGACAAAGTCACTAAGTTGGAAACACTGGTGACTAGGCTTATAGTTATTGGCTTCTGTAAAATGTACTATGTAATTTGAGGTCTGTTCAGTTCAAGCACGAATGCCTTGACACAAACTCCATGTGCTTACACTTGTTTTTTAGTATTGAATAACATGCTAAACTTGTAAGGAAACTACAGGCCATCAATGATAAAGCTATTCTTCATGGTGCCAGTGAAGTTGATCATCGCCAAATGCATCAGTTTACTATTGCCTTGCACATTAAGGGCTAATTATTGTGCCCTAATTTAATAACAACCCTGGCTGGTTGTTGATGTCCTAGGTCAGGGCTCTCCAACCCTGTTTTAGAGTTACCTTCCTGTAGGTTTTTACTCCAACCACAGCTGTCCCTAAACTGGTTCACCTTATCAACCAGCTATTTATTTTTAAAAAATGCACCAGATTAGGGTTGGCGTGAACCTACAGGATCTAGGCAATAGATGGCAAAGCACCATACCCGGTAAACCTTTTGGAAATGGCAAGTTCACCTTCATCAATAAACAGTTCACATACGGTTCTGTAAAAGGTTGCGTCAATCGAATCTGGTATCAGGATAAAATGTGATTCAGAGTCACCGAATATACTTTAAGTATATTTATTTAACATAAGCTCAGAATGGTAAATGCAATTTTCATATATACGGGTTCACTATCACCACGCAGGGTAAAGCAGGGAACTGACTGAAATAGTACAGACATTTTCTTTTATACTGTGACAGAGGTAAGTTCCCACTTCTGAGCTGGCCTGTCACAGTAGAGGCTGAGCGTGGTTTAAACTTGCTAGCCTATCGTTGGCGCACAGACTGGTCCCAGCCCCCAGGCGCTCCCATTGGCAGGTGTAGTTGTTGCTGGGCAGATTACCTTCTGGGCCCACACCCTGGATACAGTTATCACACATCTGGCTCCTGTTATTGTCTAACAAAAGACGGTTTGTTCTCGCAACACTATGCTCTGTATGTGTCTCCCACAACTCATGATAACTGCCTACACCCAAGGTTAGCCACAGCCTTCCCGCTAGTCACACCATATGTTGCAAAATGTTACTTCCAACACACACACACACACACACACACACACACACAGTCTTGTACAGCTAACCTTGTGGGGACATACAATTCAGTCCCATTCAAAATCCTATTTTCCCTAACCCCTAACCCTAACCCGTACTCTTACCCTAACCCTAACCCAAAAACCTAAACTTTATCCTAAACCGAACCCTAGCTCCTAACCCTACAACTAACCCTAGCTCCTAACCTTAATATTTAACTTAATTCTAACCCTAACACTAATTCTAACCTTAACCCTAAACCCCCTAGAAATAGCATTTGACCTTGTGGGGACTAACAAAATGTCCCCAGTTGGTCAATTTTTACTTTGTTTACTATTCTTGTAGGGACTTCTGGTCCCCACAAGAATAGTTAAACACGTCCACACACACACGATAGGCCAAGCATATTTTCAATCCTCAGTTCCAGCAGCTCAAATAAGGTGAATGCACCAATTTGTATGTCGCTCTGGATAAGAGCGTCTGCTAAATGACTTAAATGTAAATGTAAATCAGCAGGCTGGGGGGGGGCATTGTTATTAGGAAGGACGTCTACCATGGATCTCTAAAATAATGATTATGATCACACTTCAATTGAAATATTACAGGGCAACCTATACATTTGGCAGCCAAGCATGAGTTAGTGTAGCCTATTATCTAGAAATGACGTTGATATATCTTCACGCCTACAATAAAAACCTTCAGGCATTATATTATGTCATGATTCATTTATATGTGAAAAAAATGTGGCAGTTCAGAAAAACTAAGCCTGAGTGAATCATCCTCTAATAATGCACATGCTTGGATAATAATTACATCATTAATGTCTCCAGTAATACCCATTCAAATTGGGCTAGATTGTGCTGCATCATCCAATGGGATCCTTTTAAGGCTGTACACAGAAATATTCTAGTTCCTACACATCTAGGATTAAATTGATGAGTAAATGGTCAGCATCATGCTCATCTCAGTCTTCTAGAAAACAAACGTATTCTTTCTAGTAGGTCTCTGCAATAACGAGGTGGTGTGTGCGCACATCTGTTTCAGCGTGTTTTGGGAGTCGAGCAAAAGTCGACTGTTTTCAAATCCAACCACGAGTCGGAGTCGATGCCAGGCACCGCTGCCACAAGTGTCTTTTGAGCGCTCATATTTGGGCACAGCAGAGCTTCATAGTAGGTAATTAGTGACTACCACACTCAAGTCACCATTTTGTTACGTTCCCCAACAAGAAACCAAAAAGAGGGAACAAAGTGGTTCTAGGAAGGATTCTGAAAGACTCATGGGGGGTGTCCACTGATAGTTGACTAGCAAAAACTGGGACCCGAAAAACACCCACCATGAGCACTCACTAAACTTGCCCAAGAGGCAAATACGTAAAATAAAAACCCACATGAACATAAAAACCGGAAACAAACCAAAAAGTTAAGATAAAATAAATAAAGAGCATATAAAGGACTGTTTAAAATAAGGAGAGCCAACTAAAGGTGTTAACCCTCCACATTTCTCAAATCAACTGGAGCAGTGGCCCAGCCCCTCTTAAATATCCCCAGTGCCAGCACAGGTGAAACCGCTTCTGACTAACGAGATGACAAGCCAGCACAGGTGTAACACATACTAACGAGGTGACAGCCAGCACAGGTGTAACACATACTAACGAGGTGACACCAATCGGTGCACCTAACACACTAAAGTCCAACCTCGAAATATAAATGGAAAAACCAAAGTCTGTAACACCTCCCATAGAATTTCCGAACCCTGCCTGGTCTGTCAGCCTCTACTTTGACAGGCCAGCTCAGAAGCGGGAACTAACTCTGTCTTAGTATATAAGAAGAACTCTTTTAGTATATAAGAAGAACTCTGTATGAATAAGTTAGTTCTCTGTTCTGCCCTGTGAGGTGTTACAGTGAACCCATATATACGAAAATTACATTTACCATTTCTAGCGATACATTTTTAAAAAATTGACTAATGACAAATCTAGCGACTTTTTCTGGTGTTATTGGAGACTCTGACGTGAAAGCACGTATAGTTCTTACTCTTTTCAACGAGCATCAGGTGCTGCCGTGGACACCACCCCGTCCCAAAGCACTCACAGGCGGCCCAGTCCTCGCGCATCAGTCCCTCCCAGCTGCAGTCAGCGCAGGAGATGTTCACCCCTCCACGTCCAGACTGCAAATGAATCGCGCATGCGGAAGCCGCCACTGGCTAATCTCGCCCTGGCTTACATTCAGGGCGGGATGTAAATGTAAAATGTTCTTTTGTCTAAAATAAATCACTGCACAAAAATAAATCACTGCATTTGACTCACACAGCCTCAGTCACTTACTCACCTTGTCCACTGTGTGTACGCCTCTCTGTGACATAAGCTAAACATCTAGCTGGCTAGCTCATCATGTCTCAGTCTAAACTGTACACTCAAAAATACAGAAAGGAGTGGGAATGAAACCCTGAATTCAAAGGCTGTTTGAAGCCGTTTATTGGAGATGATACACGGGCATACTGCCTGTATTGATTGTAAGGCTGATTTCTACGCCAAATTTAGTGATGTAAAAAAACACACGACATCTCAAAAACATACCTCAAAAGGCAAGGCCTTATAACAGTTCCACCCAAAACAAGCTGCCATTTATGGTCCCAAAAAATTACTCTGCAAAAAAGGCTGGGGCCACCATGGCATTAGCTATCGCTGAACACTGTTCCGTGCTGGCATGTGATCACATTGGAGAAGCATGTAGAGCTACTTTATCCACAGTGCTGCTACCCACTTCAAAATGCACAACCTTATACCCTAGAAACCCACCTGTACGACCCAGATACTAAGGAGAAGTCCCTATCTGTTTTATGGGCCTGCTGTAAGTGGCCTGTATGAAGCCAAAATGCGGTCAGAGGACAAAGTGCACAGCAATGATTAATAGTGTTCTAGCACAATACTTTCTGGAAGAGTTGATCGCGGATGTGGGTGACCAGCGTTTCAGCCTCCTCCTCGATGAGTCCACGGTACTAAGTACCTGGGGGTTGTGATAAAGTACTTTAGTGACACCAAGCAGACAATTGTATCAACATTTCTGGGGCTTGTTGAGTTGCAGGGAGGAGATGCCAAATCTATAGCCCGTGCTGTTGTGGCTTTCCTCGAAGTGTTGAATTAAAAAAGAGAAACCCCTGGGGATAGGGACTGACAATGCCTCTGTTATGACGGGGATTAACAATGGGGTACATAAAGTGCTGAAGGAGGAGTATGGCCTCAACTATCTGGTTCTTAGTCGCTGTGTGTGCCACTCTCTGCAGCTTGCTCATTTGTAGTTGTAAACATATTTAGGGTGTTTTTTACTCACTTTTTGTCTCTCTCCAACGACGTTATTCCTCTCACCTACAGTGTCTATCACAATTACATGCACATGGACAATTATGCAAATTAGGTGATGACGTCGTTTAGCGACTTCTAGCGACTTTTAGGACAGCCAATAGCTACTTTTCTTATTGAGGAGTTGGCAACACTGGAACTTCTGCCTGTCACTTGTTCTCAACAGGCAGGCAGTCTTGGAAGGTGGACTTGAAAAGGGAGACTGAGAAGACCAGGCACTGCTGCTTTCTTTGTTCTGAGTGTTTGCAGTGCTAGTGTTTTTAGTTAATCTGTGTATCTGACATATTATATGGCCAGTATGATACGGATAGCAAACTTTATTAGCAGATAATGACAACATAACAGTAGCTTTATATGATGTAATGAGATGGAGGAGGGGATGGGCTGAGTGGGCAGATTGCCCAACAATCAAAGTCACTAGATGCAGAATTTCATCTGGAGGGAAAGGAGAGAAAGAGTTAAAGGATGAGGAGAGAGGAAAGAGGCAGAATCGAGATGCTTAATCAGGTGCTACGGCTAGTTCTTCCTGTCACCCTCCGTCTTTCACTCTCTTCCCACCTCTCTCTCTATCACTTTCTTCCTCTTGCTGAATGGGTCTCTCTGTCTAGCGAAGACATCTAGTTAAGGGCAGTTGGAGTTACCATAATTGCATACACCTATTCATTTGATTGTTCAGGGTTAACTTATAGCTAGATACCTAAATATAACAGACCTCTAACTAAATGTATAGCTAGTGACATGTAGATGACCAACTAACATTAGCTAGATGAAAAATGGTTGTTAAATGGTTGTACATAAATCCCTCCAGTTATGTAACAGTAATAGATAACGTTACCCTGAATTGTGAATTTCTCTGCCACCCTACGAATGTCGCGCCTCTTGTCGAGTGGTGCCTTCATAGTACTTCGCCTGGGTGGAAAGACAAAAGAAAATCTCCGAGGGATGCCATTGAAGTGCAAGCTACATACAAACAAAAAGCAACTACAATAACAGTTAGGTAGCTACTGTAGATAAACAGAAAGCAGCTACAATAACAGCTAGCTAACTTAGCTAACGTTATCTAAATAAAACTGTCTGGCTGAGGTAAATAAGTAGCTAGTGTCATGTCTGTGACCATCATTAAATGTGAAGACTTCTTTTTATCAAATCAGTTCTCTAGGTTTAATTATTACATGATTAAACTAATTATGTAAACATTAATTAACTAGGAAGTCGGGGCACCACAGAAAATGTTGATTACAAAGTTTATAAAGAATTTGCTCCTTCTGTAGTGATCGATAGTCTCAGACTTCTTAACCATTCGAGACATCCGGCTTACCGTGGGTCTCTTTGGCAAGTTGTAGTTTAAACCACTTCACACACCAGCGTCACCCGGCATGTTTTGGTCTCATCTGAATTTCATCAGGACTGGGTTTTATACACTTCAGTAGAAAAGGGTGGTTGTAACGGTAGTCCTCCTCCTCTTCAACCGAAAAGGAGGAGTATTGAGGGAACCAAGGCGCAGCGGGTTGTGAACACATAATATTTATTAAAGACAAGACGAAAACACGAACTTCACTATAAACTAACAAAACAACAAACGGAGTAGACAGACCTGAACGACGAACTTACATTAAACACGAGAACGCACGAACAGGGAAAATAGCCTACACATAAAATGACGATGTACAACACAAACCGAACAGTCCCGTATGGTGCGACAAACACTGACACAGGAGACAACCACCCACAACGAACACTGTGAAACAACCTACCTAAATATGACTCTCAATTAGAGGAACGCCAAACACCTGCCTCTAATTGAGAGCCATACCAGGCAACCCTTAAACCAACATAGAAACAGACAACATAGAATGCCCACCCAAACTCACGTCCTGACCAACTAACACATACAACAAACTAACAGAAATAGGTCAGGAACGTGACAGTGGTTCCATGACGCCGACGTAATGTCCTGCTCACGTGGGCGTGGCCATTGATTTGGTTCACTTTATATGGAAAAACCCATACTCTCATTTAGAAGGTTAACATCACATTTCATCTTTTCACAAATAGTTTCATGTTTAATCACATACGTTTCGCAATATTTTGATGTAAACCTGATAGCTGGGAAATGTACACTTTAAGAGATACAGTTATGTGTGTTTCCTGTCCTTCATGAGATCACCAAATAAAACACACTCATCATAACTGTCCCCTAAGTGTCCACAGACCATTCCCACATTCTCAAAAGTAGGAATATTGTTTAATATTCCCATTTTTGGTATTAGGAGTTTTGCCAATAGAGGTTCTTTGTTCTCTTAGACAAATACACTGCTCAAATAAATAATAAAAAATACTTTTTCTTTACATAGTTGAATGTGCTGACAACAAAATCACAAAAATTATCAATGGAAATCAAATGTATCAACCCATGGAGGTCTGGATTTGGAGTCACACTCAAAATTAAAGTGGAAAACCACACTACAGGCAGATCCAACTTTGATGTAATGTCCTTAAAACAAGTCAAAATGAGGCTCAGTAGTGTGTGTGGCCTCCACGTGCCTGTATGACCTTCCTACAACGCCTGGGCATGCTCCTGATAATGTGGCGGATGGTCTCCTGAGGGATCTCCTCCCAGACCTGGACTAAAGCATCCGCCAACTCCTGGACAGTCTGTGGTTCAACGTGGCGTTGGTGGATGGAGCGAGACATGATGTCCCAGATGTGCTCAATTGGATTCAGGTCTGGGGAACGGGCGGGCCAGTCCATAGCATCAATGCCTTCCTCTTGCAGGAACTGCTGACACACTCCAGCCACACGAGGTCTAGCATTGTCTTGCATTAGGAGGAACCCAGGGCCAACCGCACCAGCATATGGTCTCACAAGGGGTCTGAGGATCTCATCTCGGTACGTAATGGCAGTCAGGCTACCTCTGGCGAGCACATGGAGGGTGTCATACATACATATATTCATATACATAGCTCATATATCAAGCACATATATTAAGCATCATTAGGTGACCTTAGGGCCCTCAGGCTGCTTTAGAGCCTGCTTGTGACCATAAGATTAAAGCTTGCACAACACACCCCATGACTAGGAGACTAGACTGCTGTTGCACAAAAACATGGTTCCCCATTGTCACAAGGATACTAACCGCACAAACAATTATAGAGCGCCAAACTAATCCGCCTGACTCAAGTCATTGCTCGCACCCCTCAAATCAGGGAAACACCCTAGCCCCAGACAGTAACTGCCAGTTCCAGTTCCCCCTATCTCACGACTCCTTGACACACAGACATTTCATTGCACGAACACTCACACTTCACTCCCCTCTCTACTGGTCGGGTGCCAAGAGCAGAGGACTCTGCTGTGCACCAATGGGGCTCCTGCTCTGGCTAGAGCAGGTCCGCCTCCAACTCTTCGGGACCATTCAGAAGACGAGACGACAAGACTCCACCTACATTATTCCATGCTTAAAATCTGCTGTAACCTCTGTCTGAGCACCCTTTTCAGCTGACTCCTTCCGAGCCATATGATTAGGTCCGTGCACGCTTAACTGCAGGACAAGATATCTTTGACTTTAATAAACTGCCTTTTTGCTATACTTGATTCCACTCTGTCCAGCGTCCATGATTTGGTCTCACTCTCCGGTATTTGAACACCAACAAGGGCTGAGCAGCCCCCTACAGAAATGCCACCCCACACCATGACTGACCCACCGCCAAACCGGTCATGCTGGAGGATGTTGCAGGCAGCAGAACGTTCTCCACGGCGTCTCCAGACTCTGTCACGTCTGTCACGTGCTCAGTGTGAACCTGCTTTCATCTGTGGAGAGCACAGGGCGCCAGTGGCGAATTTGCCAATCTTGGTGTTCTCTGGCAAATGCCAAACGTCCTGCACGGTGTTGGGCTGTAAACACAACCCCCACCTGTTGACGTCAGGCCCTCATACCACCCTCATGGAGTCTGTTTCTGACCGTTTGAGCAGACACATGCACATTTGTGGCCTGCTGGAGGTCATTTTGCAGGGCTCTGGTGTCTTGCTAATTGCCTATCATTTCCACCTGTTGTCTATTCCATTTGCACAACAGCATGTGTAATTTATTGTCAATCAGTGTTGCTTCCTAAGTGGACAGTTTGATTTCACAGAAGTGTGATTGACTTGGAGTTACATTGTGTTGTTTAAGTGTTCCCTTTATTTTTTTGAGCAGTGTATATGGTAACGAAATAGTGTTCTCTTTCCGGTATTTTCGGGCCTCTGAAGCAGCAGTTTGTCACCGTCTAAGTCCTTGGAGAGAAATTCTGAGGTAATCATTTTGCATGGACTGAGCGAGAGCTTCTGAGGTGAGATAGAACTAGAACTGCCGGCGTCCTCCTTCCTTCGCGACCGCTACGAGGTAACCAAGTAACCAGCATAGCGACGAACGCTTCGGTTCATTACAAATTCCGGTCAGAATGTTGTAAATTCTAGCAACAGAAGTTAGAACTCATTGGATCGCATTGTGACATAGAGGGGGACATTATTTGGCATGACTATGGAGGAGCAAGACGACCAAAATCTAAAATAAATGAATATATATGCATGTAAATGTAAAAATAAATGAATGTACACGGAAATCAATCAATACATAAACACAATTTGATATAAATGAGTACTTTTGCACCATTTATTCCTGTATTTATTTATTTCCCAATTGATTTAGTAATGTCAACTTTTATTTATGTATTCATGTATTTCTTTGTCCCTATGCAAATGACGAGGCTGTCAATCAAACTATGTCACTGTGACCTTACTCCCATTGGTTGATTGGTATCAGAGTACGAAGATCGACTTCACATGCCAGGTTGCTATGACACAGACACTACGCAATATGGCTACACACATGCAAGAGATAGCCAGAGATTTGAGAGTGTTGGCTAACCTAGCTGAAAATGCTAGTGCTGAATCTGATTATTTACTTTTTTGTGTGGAGTCTCTGGCTGACAATTAGTTCCAGTTAGCCGCATCTACTGACACAGAGGTTGACCCTGTAGTGTTCAGCAATTTGGATGAAGTGTGCCATCGCCTGAATCTTTCAATCCAACATTCAGATGACACCAGAGCAGTTGGACGTCCTGCTCACACACTTAGCCTATGGATGCTGCAGAAGGTTATTTGTTAGCAGGTTTGTCTGTTCGTGACATTGCAACTCTTTTTGGGGGTTAGTGAAAGAACAGTTTGCCGTCGAATAGCAGAGCATGGGATAAGGTGAGTGCACCTGATATCCTGCGACAACCATCCCCAAAACTAATTGGTGTGTGAATGCGTCTTGAGGTTAAGGGTGACATTAGCTGTTTTGTCTGTACATGTTTTCCCGAAATCGTGTTTGATATGGAGTTATGGACCCATATGTGTGTTTCAACTTTTCATAACAGGTGTTACAATATTCAGTTTCATCAATTAATACCTTTTTGTGAGGAAGCAACTCCATTTGGTAGTTGCCAGTTAATCTCAGCTTGTAACTATGGCAGGTAACCAAACAGGTCTCCAAGCCATTGTTAAAACCTGCGCCAAAGTCACTGGTGTGCCCCTCCGTATCCAGGCCTCGTTCTACAAGCAAACCCTCATCATCTTGGGGGACGTCACCCAATCCTCTCCATTCACAGTCGAACTCATGCCACTGGGGTGGCGCCTGCACTTCATTAAGTGCTCTACTAACCGCCACAGAGCAACGTTTACGCCAGAGGCTTATTCAACAAGCTGGGACAATGATCAGGAGGTATTTGTTACATATTTATTACTAATTCACTCATCATGTCCATTTTTGCATTACTGTCTTGAAGACTTTGCACTTGTGCAATGTGTAAAACCACTGTAAAATGTCAGTCTAAGAAAAAAGAACACATCGATCCAGTGATTGAAGAGTGCAGATTCTTTTAACTAGATGGGACCTTTACTATTCCAGTAAACGAAACAATGCAATTTCTTTATTACAGATGGTGATTTGTAGTTCATGGTGGCATTGACGGTTTTAGCCGTCTAATCGTGTACCTCAGCGCCGCCTCAACGATGCTGAAGAGCTTCCTTGAAGCAGTCAACACCTATGGAGTGACATCACGCGTTAGGTCATGACGAAGGAGGAGGAAATGCTCAAGTGGCACTCTTCATGGTGTCCACCAGAGGCCGAAACAGGGAATTCCCATGTCACTGGTAGAAGTACACACAACCAGAGGTGTATTATACGTTTTGTAATAACTGTGTATATTTTCATACTTCTTCAAATCAACCTTTATTAGCTTAAATGGCCAATTATGTTTGGTTAATTTGCAGGAAAACATGTTTAAGAAGCAAATGAGTTATCAGATTGACATTGTGGGGTTGTGTTATGTTTGAGTTCACATGCTAAATTGAGCTGATTAGTAAACACTCCTAGAACTTTTTTTGCATAGAAAGAGTTGTGACTGTTGACAACTGTGGTGATTTTATGAATAACAATAATGACATTTCTCTTTCCCCCAACTCTTTCTCTCATACTCTTCTGCTTTCTCTCTTTATCCAGGAATAGAACAACTGTGGAGGGATATCTTTGGAGGAGTGTTGGACCCCTTCTATACTTCTTTCTGCGACCTGGAGAGGGAGGGTCTACTCAAACTATATGAAGAGATCCACATCTATGCCCTACACTGGAGCTTTCTTCCACAAATCCAAAAGCACCTGCAGTTCTTCAAGGACGGCTGCAACCACCATCGATTGCGCACTGAGGGGAATCAGTCAACACTGCCGCTATGGACTCAGAATCAACGTGAGGGATATCATGACCCCCTCCAGGTTTGTACTTCCAACAATGTTAGCAAGTACACTTCTAATGCATAACACAAAATGTGTACGTGTGAATAAGTATGAATGTAAGCAGCAATCAATGATGAAAATAACAATATAATTAAATTGGTAAACATTATTTTACCACCATTTATTTAACATGATTAGAGATAAATTCCAACTTTTTTTTTTACACTGCAAGCAAACACTGTATATTGCCAAATGACCTTGTTGAGTTTTATTGTGCTTGGCATTCCTTTATTATTTGCATAGAAAAGACATGCTCATATTTTACTGTTGAATCTCACATTAGGTTGACATGGAATAGGGCATTGACTGGGGAGGTCCTTATGGTCACCATCATGAAGGAGTCACAGTCCCTGAGGTTCAGCTTCCACGGCCATTGACTGGGGAGGTCCTTATGGTCACCATCATGAAGGAGTCACAGTCCCTGAGGTTCAGCTTCCACGGCCATTGATTGGGGAGGTCCTTATGGTCACCATCATGAAGGAGTCACAGTCCCTGAGGTTCAGCTTCCACGGCCATTGACTGGGGAGGTCCTTATGGTCACCATCATGAAGGAGTCACAGTCCCTGAGGTTCAGCTTCCACGGCCATTGACTGGGGAGGTCCTTATGGTCACCATCATGAAGGAGTCACAGTCCCTGAGGTTCAGCTTCCACGGCCATTGACTGGGGAGGTCCTTATGGTCACCATCATGAAGGAGTCACAGTCCCTGAGGTTCAGCTTCCACGGCCATTGACTGGGGAGGTCCTTATGGTCACCATCATGAAGGAGTCACAGTCCCTGAGGTTCAGCTTCCACGGCCATTGACTGGGGAGGTCCTTATGGTCACCATCATGAAGGAGTCACAGTCCCTGAGGTTCAGCTTCCACGGCCATTGACTGGGGAGGTCCTTATGGTCACCATCATGAAGGAGTCACAGTCCCTGAGGTTCAGCTTCCACGGCCATTGACTGGGGAGGTCCTTATGGTCACCATCATGAAGGAGTCACAGTCCCTGAGGTTCAGCTTCCACGGCCATTGATTGGGGAGGTCCTTATGGTCACCATCATGAAGGAGTCACAGTCCCTGAGGTTCAGCTTCCACGGCCATTGACTGGGGAGGTCCTTATGGTCACCATCATGAAGGAGTAACAGTCCCTGAGGTTCAGCTTCCACGGCCATTGATTGGGGAGGTCCTTATGGTCACCATCATGAAGGAGTCACAGTCCCTGAGGTTCAGCTTCCACGGCCATTGACTGGCATGGAAGTGCACACATTGCCCGAGGTTCTTTTTTCAGCGTCTTAAATGTCTATAGTGTGACAGTTGCCATATTATCAGATATAATTGGAGATATTTAAAAGCCCGGGTTTGAGACTTTAATTGATTTTAGTATTTGGATTGGTCAAACTATCTCCAAGAGAATTTCAAGTGCTGATAGATTCCATGTAACAGCAAATGCTGTTTTGGCAGTTCTCACTGAGTCATTCACACTGAGGGCAGGTCGGAGTCTGGGAGTCCCCTATCCGAGGTGCAATTGACTGCAAATAACATGCAATTGACTGATAAGACAAGTGCCATCTATTATGATACAAACAAACTGTGATTTCTGACAAAAGAAATAAGTTGGCTTTAGCTAAAGAAGGTTATTTACAAAAACAATGGAAATTTGAACAATTGAGTGCCACTCATTCAAACTCATCATTCAACAAGCAAATCACTGTAATAAGAAACTACAGGCTGAACTGTGAGTCACATGGTCCTCTGTAAAATGTGTTGTATATGGCTGATTTAGTTCCAAAGCATTTTACCTCCCAAAAGAATGAGTGAATGTGACGTAAAATCAATCATTGATTGTCTGACAACTTGTCTAGGTTGTATTCATTTGCCGAAGTGCTTTACTTAAGATGCTGTTCTGTGAAAACTGTCATCACCATTTTTGAGTTTGTCTTTGAAAATCAGGATTTTAACATCCAAAGGACAAAAAGGAAGAAGCATGGTAAACAAACATTACTGATGTTTACTTGTGGAGCCTTTAGAAAAGGGTGTTCAATAACCGCTCAATTCTGTTCTTTAATTTGAAAGGGTATACAGTTTGCCCTTTCCCCATTGACTGTCTCAGTAAAACAGGTGAGAAATGGTCAATAATAAGATATGCTGCTGTCTTTTACACTAGTGAGCAGACAGACCGTCTGAACAGTTCAACTAAAGAGTATAACGAAAAGTGTCACTTCAACTTCAGCTGAATGTATTCTTCATGACTGTTTAAAAAAGATATATTTCTGGTGAAGTACGTCTAACTACCAATCATGAGACAAGCAAACTCAAAATACCACCCTCACCACGACCATCACGCACCGTAATGACCATTGTACCGGCACCCCCCTGTATATATTGTTATTTGTTTTTACTGCTGCTCTTTAATTACTTGTTACTTTTATCTCTTATTCTTATCTGTATTTTTTTTTAAACTGCATTGTTGGTTAGGGGCTCATAAGTAAGCATTTCACTAAGGTCTACACCTGTTGTATTTGGCGCATGTGACTAATAAGATTTGATTGTGGTCCTTTTATTCCTCAGTGTTATCTATGCTATAATAATCTGGGGTCGAACCCTGCAACAGTGTGGATAGGCTTGCCGAAACAGCCAGCTCTCCACAGACCCCCAGAACACAGAGGCAACGGCCATTGAAGCAACTTGTGATTTCAATTTGAGCCAGGCCACGGAATGAGGACATCACATCACAGCGTAGGGAGACAGGGATGGAACGTGACCGGGGGCCTCAAACAGGATCAGGTGCTCCCAAGACCAACTGAAGCCAGTCACCTTGGTAGGGCACACTAAGACATGTAAATGGGCCTCTCCCTTTTCACTCTCTGACTCCTTCACACTAGACTATCCATTTTCTTCATTAAATGTTTGGACTCTGAGGGAAGTTTGTTATAAGGTGTTAGTGGAATGTGCAAGTGGTGCGACCCCACATCTGGCTTCTGTTACAATACACTACATCACGTTTATTCAGTGTCAGGATTCCCTGGGCTAAAGCCCTTATCATTTCCTTGAAACACCACCCTCTCATCAGGAGAGTTCAGGGGTCAAACGGCTGCACTGCCCGTGTACTGTCAGATTTATAACACTGGGGAGGCCTTGAGACATAGCTCACATGTTCATCCCTCAGCGTGTGACAGGAAACACTGACTCCTGGGTGCTGAATTAACCCGTTGGCCTTAAATATCCTCCTGGCTCCTATTTGATAGTCTAAATCTAATCAAATTATGTTAATGCAACAGTATACACAGTTCATTGTAATTACCCGCCGTCACATATTCTCAAAGTCCCCAAATAATGTATTCATGATATACTGTATCTTTGTGTATTAATGAACTGTGCCAAAGGCCTTGCTGCATATTTCAATATAAGAGAGGGCTGAAAAATAAGAGTAATGTCTTATCACTCTGTCCCACACTGTTTGAACATTTATACAGCGTTAGAGCTATAATTTCCATGTCTTGCAGTACAAGGCAGAAGACTTCCTAACTGCGGAGTGCACACAGTCATAATTTGTTGTTTACTCGGAAGGGCTTGTCCTTCCTAAAACGTCATGTTAAATTCAACAGACAGGCTGTTTGAGGTAACTTGGTAATTAAGCAGAAAGTGAGACATAACAAGTCAGAAACATAATGCCTCTTTGAATTTCTAACATTGCTTTGGCTTGGATCTGGCCCCTTACCCATGGGCATGCTACATTTAAATCTCTGTCTGGTTTTTGACTTTTAGTCCACCCAGATTTCCCCTGGCCTCTGTGTTAATTCCTCCAAACAGTTTTGTAGCGTGACCTGTTCAGTTGAATTATACAAGCCCAGAGTGCACACAGGCAGTTTGGATGCCCCTGTACTGAACCCTGTACACAATTTAAAAAATAATCCTAATTAATTTCAGCTTTCAGAATCCATCTGTTTTCACTTCATTGCTGCCTCTGGTGTCCTGCTCCTCTCAGACCCAGTTAAAGAAACACCTCCACTTTTTCACCAGATGATGGATCTGTCTATCAGACCTTTGAGACTCTGAACCTTATGAACACCAATGTCGGTTAATATACATCAGGCGCTTTATTGCAGAAAACGAGAGCACAAAGTGGATCCAGCAGAGCCGCAGGCAGGTGAAGGTCGAGTTAAGCTGGAGGAGCGATGGGCCTTTTCTTGTTGTTATCAAGGGCACCTCTAACATTGATTGGCCATTTGAGACACCTTGTCCCTCGGTGTGGTGGAAAACATATTTCAGGGTAAATGCAGTTATATCGAGAGGATATGTTGTAGATATATATAAAAAATTCAAGCATCCGATGAAGCTTCAGTTTTTTTATTTCAGTTTCTTGTGTTTCAGTTTTAGAGGGTAACTTGCCTTGCAGTTCACTTTGTAGTGCAGGCATAGAAAAAGTACATAGGAATTCTGATATTGTCACACCCTGATCTGTTTCACTTGTCTTTGTGGTTGTCTCCACCCCCCTCCAGGTGTCGCCCATCTTACCCATTATCCCCTGTGTATTTAAACCTGTGTTCTCCGCTTGCCAGTTCGTCTTGTTTGTCAAGTCAACCAGCGTTTTTGTGTCTCAGCTCCTGCTGTGCCCAGTCTCACTTTTTCTCGCCCTCCTGGTTTTGACCCTTGCCTTTCCGGACTCTGAGCCCGCCTGCCTGACCATTCTTCCTGCTGTCCGGTACCGTTGCCCCACCTCTGGTTTACTGACCCCTGCCTGCCTTGACCTGTCTATTGCCTGCCCCTGTTGGATTATTAAACCATTGTTAATTCGATGTTGTCTGCATCTGGGTCTTACCTTCATACCTGATAGACATACCACACAATATTCCCTAATACAGTATGTTTCCCACAGTTGGAAAATCCCACCTGGCTTCAAAGGTAAATTGTTTGCCATCTATAAAGAGGATTTGTCAGTCACAATTAGCATTTGTTTCTTTGAGAGGGACCCAGAACACATACTAACTCAATATTTGTCCTCACGTCCTTATTTCATTTATCCAATATAGAAATGAGGCAGTGCATTAATATCACAATTTCCTGGAAACTCCTTTTCAATTTTTAATTTACAACCAGCAATTATTTTCCTCTGCTAGTTTGTGGCCATCAATTTGGATTAGCCAATTACCCTGAGCTTCTAAAGGCACATTTCTCTTCTGCTGCTTGACTGCATAGGCACTTCCTTGAGGAAACTTTTCAACACAGGACTTTTAAATAGGGATAATGGGAGTGGATATGGAGGGTAGGCCTTTGAACTGGCCCCTCAGCTTCAGGTTCCTCCTCCAATAGGATCTAGAATGCAACTGCCTGCAATGCCATTGGGAACTGATGAGGTAGTGAGCACTACCTTTAATCTAGCTCTATCTTTAATCTTTCAAATTGTACAGATTAGATTTTTTTACCGTTAGGATGCAAAATGTAAGCCACTTTATCAATGTGTCTGCATCACTGTATCAATGTTTACTATTCTCTGTGTAAAGTATAACAAACAACAGTAAAAAGCTCTATAAAACGTTTCAGGAGCTGATATGAACATTGTGTCTTCCTGCAGGGCTTTGAATCAAAACGGACCAACCCCAGAGTAGGATGAGGAGATGCTTGGCATCAGGTCTTTTTCAAAATCCTCATAAGTCACAGTATTTTTCGACAGCTTCAGGGTTTAAAAAAGCATGTTGATGACTGTGGAAGGACACAGTCAGACAGCTTCAGGGTTAAAAAAGCATGTTGATGACTGTGGAAGGGCACAGTCAACAACTGCCACCTCCAGAGATGAAGAAAGGACCTCCCAACCTGTCCAAAATGTCAGCAAACTCTTCAGGACCTCTGATGAACCTACAAAAGACGGGGATGAGGTAGTTGGATGGGCTATTTACAGATGGGCTATGTACAGATGCAGTGATCTGTGAGCTGCTCTGACAGCTGGTGCTTAAAGTTAGTGAGGGAGATATGAGTCTCCAACTTCAGTGATTTTTGCAGTTTGTTCCAGTCATTGGCAGCAGAGAACTGGAAGGAAAGGCGGCCAAAGAAGGAATTGGCTTTGGGGGTGACCAGGGAAATATACCTGCTGGAGCACGTGCTACGGGTGGGTGCTGCTATGGTGACCAGTGAGCTGAGATAAGGCACGGCTTTACCTAGCAAAGACTTGTAGATGACCTGGAGCCAGTGGGTTTGGCGACGAGTATGAAGCGAGAGCCAGCCAGCGAGAGCGTATAGCTCGCAGTGGTGGGTAGTATATGGGGCTTTGGTGACAAAAACATATGGCACTGTGATAGACTGCATCCATTTTGTTGAGTAGAGTGTTGGAGGCTATTTTGTAAATGACATCGCCGAAGTCACGGATCGGTAGGATGGTCAGTTTTACGAGGGTATGTTTGGCAGCATGAGTGAAGGAGGATTTGTTGCGAAATAGGAAGCTGATACTAGATTTAATTTTGGATTGGAGATGCTTAATGTGATTCTGGAAAGAGAGTTTACAGTCTAACCAGACACCTAGGTATTTGTAGTTGTCCACATATTCTCAGATTCTAAGTCAGAACCGTCCAGAGTAGTGATGCTGGACGGGCGGGCAGGTGCAGGCAGCGGTCGGTTGAAGAGCATGCATTTAGTTTTACTTGCATTTAAGAGCAGTTGGAGGCCACGGAAGGAGAGTTGTATGGCATTGAACCTCGTATGGAGGTTAGTTAACACCGTGTCCAAAGAAGTGCCGGAAGTATACAGAATGGTGTCGTCTGCGTAGAGGTGGATCAGAGAATCACCAGCAGCAAGAGCGACATCATTGATCTATACAGAGAAGAGAGTCGGCCCTGTGACGACCCTCACACTCTGTCTGCCTGGGCCCGGGTGTGTCCCGGGATAAATACACCTCTTCCCCATTCATTGAGGAGACTCCATGCAGACACACTGTTGGATTTTGGTTGTGGCATTTCTGTGGCTGTTTTGTTTGTTTGTTTGCTTTGGCACTCTTCATTATCACATCTATGCACGCAACCAACCACTCACTTACATTACTGACTACACACACACACCATTGTTTATTTGTATATAGGTTACCTCAGTTAATAAATATATTTTGTTATTCCTTATCTCCACGTTGTCTCCCGTTTTTGTTACGGGCTTCGAGCCGGTTCGTGACATTCCTTCCAACTGATCAAAGACATTGCACAATTAAAACGGACAATTATTTACAATGTAGTTGAGCAAACAGATTCAAATGCTAACCAAGTTTGTCACAAGGTCAACACACAAAAATTTAATTTTATAGAAGTTGAATTGTATTTTTTTGCAGCTTGAAGGTTGAGGCCATGATTATTTTCATCATTGTGTCAAGAGATATAGTACTAAAACACTTAAGTGTCTCTCTTGATCCTAGGTCCTGGCAGAGTTGTGCAGACTCAGGACAGCTAAGCTTTGGAGGAATACGCAGATTTAAAGAGGAGTCCGTAATTTGCTTTCTAATGATCATGATCTTTTCCTCAAAGAAGTTCATGAATTTATTACTGCTGAAGTGAAAGCCATCCTCACTTGGGGAATGCTGCTTTTTAGTTAGCTTTGCAACAGTATCAAAAATACATTTTGGATTATTCTTATTTTCCTCAATTAAGTTGGAAAAGTAGGATGATCGAGCAGCAGTGAGGGCTCTTCGATACTGCACGATACTGTCTTTCCAAGCTAGTCGGAAGACTTCCAGTTTGGTGTGGCGCCATTTCCGTTCCAATTTTCTGGAAGCTTGCTTCAGAGCTCGGGTATTTTCTGTATACCAGGGAGCTAGTTTCTTATGACAAATGTTTTTAGTTTTTAGGGGTGCAACTCCATCTAGGGTATTGCGCAAGATTAAATTGAGTTCCTCAGTTAGGTGGTTCCTCGCTTCCGTGCTGCCTCCTCATACCACCGCCTCTCGGCTTTAGCTGCCTCCAGTTCTCCCGGTTGTGCCCAGGGTCCCTTTCCGTCCAGTATTTCTTCCCATGTCCATTCCTCCTTGCGCTGCTCCTGCTGCCGCTGCCTGTTACCACGCTGCTTGGTCCGGTTTTGGTGGGTGATTCTGTAACGCTCGTCTTTATGTGGAAGAGAGGAGGACCAAGGCGCAGCGTGGTGAATGTTCATGATGTTGAATTTTAATGAATTATCCAACTAAACAGAACACTGACAAAATACAAAATAACAAAACGACGTGAACAGACCTGAACTTGAGAACATAAAACATGAACGCACGAACAGGTAGGAACAAACGAACAAAACAAAACAGTACTGTGTGGTGAAACAAACACAGACACAGCAACAATCACCCACAAACAAACAGTGAGAACAGCCTACCTTAATATGGTTCTCAATCAGAGGAAACGTAAAACACCTGCCCCTGATTGAGAACCATATCAGGCTAATACAATGAACCCAACATAGAAACACATAACATATAATGCCCACCCAGCTCACGTCCTGACCAACTAAACAAGGCTAAACAAAGGAAATAAGGTCAGGAACGTGACAGGTTAACTGATTTTTGTCCTCTGACGTCCTTGGGTAGGCAGAAGGAGTCTGGAAGGGCATCAAGGAATCTTTGTGTTGTCTGAGAATTTATAGCACGACTTTTGATGCTCCTTGGTTGGGGTCTGAGCAGATTATTTGTTGCGATTGCAAACGTAATAAAATGGTGGTCCGATAGTCCAGGATTATGAGGAAAAACATTAAGATCTACAACATTTATTCCATGGGACAAAACTAGGTCCAGAGTATGACTGTGGCAGTGAGTAGGTCCAGAGACATGTTGGACAAAACCCACTGAGTCGATGATGGCTCCAAAAGCCTTTTGGAGTGGGTCTGTGGACTTTTCCATATGAATATTAAAATCACCAAAAATTAGAATATTATCTGCTATGACTACAAGGTCCGATAGGAATTCAGGGAACGCTGTATATGGCCCAGGAGGCCTGTAAACAGTAGCTATAAAAAGTGATTGAGTAGGCTGCATACATTTCATGACTAGAAGCTCAAAAGACGAAAACTGCATTTTTTTTTGCTATCGTAAATGTTAGCAACACCTCCGCCTTTCCGGGATGCACGGGGGATATGGTCACTAGTGTAACCATGAGGGGAGGCCTCATTTAACACAGTAAATTCATCAGGCTTAAGCCATATTTCAGTCAGGCCAATCACATCAAGATTATGATCAGTGATTAGTTCATTGACTATAACTGCCTTTGAAGTGAGGGATCTAACATTAAGTAACCCTATTTTGAGATGTGAGGTATCACGATCTCTTTCAATAATGGCAGGAATGGAGGAGGTCTTTATCCTAGTGAGATTGCTAAGGCGAACAACGCCATGTTTAGTTTTGCCCAACCTAGGTCGAGGCACAGACACAGTCTCAATGGGGATAGCTGAGCTGACTACACTGACTATGCTAGTGGCAGACTCCACTAAGCTGGCAGGTTGGCTAACAGCCTGCTGCCTGGCCTGCACCCTATTTCATTGTGGAGCTAGAGGAGTTAGAGCCCTGTCTATGTTGGTAGATAAGATGAGAGCACCCCTCCAGCTAGGATGGAGTCCGTCATTCCTCAGCAGGTCAGGCTTGGTCCTGTTTGTGGGTGAGTCCCAGAAAGATTGGGTACAAATTCTATCTTTTGGGAGGGGCAGAAAACAGTTTTCAACCAGCGATTGAGTTGTGAGACTCTGCTGTAGAGCTCATCACTCCCCCTAACTGGGAGGGGGCCAGAGACAATTACTCGATGCCGACACATCTTTCTAGCTGATTTACACGCTGAAGCTATGTTGCGCTTGGTGACCTCTGACTGTTTCATCCTAACATCGTTGGTGCCGACGTGGATAACAATATCTCTATACTCTCTACACTCGCCAGTTTTAGCTTTAGCCAGCACAATCTTCAGATTAGCCTTAACGTCGCTAGCCCTGCCCCCTGGTAAACAGTGTATATACTGCAGGTAATGGAGTCACCAATGACTAGGGTTTTCAATTTGTCAGAGCTAATGGTGGGAAGCTTCGGCGTCTCAGACCCCGTAACGGGAGGAGTAGAGACAAGAGAAGACTCGGCCTCAGACTCCGACTCGCTACTTAATGGGGAAAACCGGTTGAAAGTTTCTGTCGGCTGAATGAGCGACACCAGTTGAGCATTCCTACAGCATTTCCCTCCAGAAGCCATGAGAAAGTTGTCCGGCTGCGGGGACTGTGCGGGGGGATTTATACTACTATCTGTACTTACTGGTGGCACAGACGCTGTTTCATCCTTTCCTACACTGAAATTACCCTTGCCTAACGATTGCGTCTGAAGCTGGGCTTGCAGCACAGCTATCCTCGCCATAAGGTGACCGTTCTCCTGTATATTATGAGTACAGCGACTGCAATTAGAAGGCATCATGTTAATGTTACTACTTAGCTTCGGCTGTTGAAGGTGCTGACGAACCATGTCCAGATAAAGCGTCCAGAGTGAAAAAGTTGAATGAGGGAAAAAAGTTGTGAGTGAAAAACAAAAAATATAAACGGTAATTAAAAAGTAAAAAGTAAAAACCGTAAAGTTGTCAGCTAGCAAAGTAAGGTTGGCAACAAAACGCACAGCAACACGTCTGCAAGATCAAGAGGAAGTGGCTCTAATGAGCCAGGTTCACAGCCATTTCAAAAGAATGTGTGCTCTACAAGGCGGCAGAATGGTGACAATACCCAAATCTGTGTACGCAAGACGATTGGTCAAAATAATGACAAGCCTTCAAACACGCCTCTTGATCTTGTGTCACACACAGAGACGCAGCAGGAGGGGTACAGAAGGCAGATGTACATTTTAACATGAGATCATGTTGCGCTGCTGCGCCCCTACTTCACCACGCTGTCTGTGTGGGTGGACCATTTCAGTTTGTCCGTGATGTGTACGCCGAGGATTTTAAAACTCTCCACCCTCTCCACTACTGTCCCGTCAATGTAGATAGGGTGCTGCACCCTCTTCCATCAAATGGAAGTCTCCGCGATAAGGTAACGCAACGAGCCGCTTGCGGATTTGACAGCTGTAAACAGTAGCAACCCGTCATTGTAAGAAATTGTATTAGATACTGGTAACTTGTTTTAACCACTTCTCAACATAAGCTATACTTGGCACAACATGCACCCATCCCCCAATATACCCCCACACTTTGTACCCTATTAAGTAACCACAGACCCACACACTCATCCCTCCCCCATGAATAGGCCCCTGTTAAAACAGACGCACATGCATTCTGCTCAAGGATGAGACTTTAAGACAAAGAACTGTGGGAAGGGCCAATGGAAACATCGACATCAGGTCCGAGCAGGACTACCCACGACCCAGATCGACCAATCGGAAGGCCAGACGACAAGATCAACCTACTTTGCTTGTTGCCTATATAATCTGTATGTACTGTTTAGAGGGGTATCTTCTCCGACGATTCCATAAGAATCAGACAGAAAGGGGCCGTGCACGCTTTTGCCTGATATCTTTACACTTGAATAAAACGGCCTTATTATAAAATTATCCACCTCGTCCTATGTCTCCACTTGTTCTCCTGTCTCAAGTAAACGTTTTATCAACATCATCCAGGGCAACTGTTTTGAGCCCCACATTGTGAGAATGCCGCCGAAGGAGATGGCTGACGTTTTACAATCCCGTAACAAATTGTGCTAAAGTGTACGTTTTTTCACGTTGTTTTGTACATAATGTTTCTGCCACTGTGTCTTATGACCGAAAAGAGCTTCTAGATATCAGGACAGCGATTTCTCACCCCATACTGGAGGAATATTTTTTCTTCAACGAGTCGGACGGGAAGGATTTACTTCAGAAGCCCGGGAAGGCCCTCATCCCCAGGAGAAAGAGATGGAGGTATCGTGGACAAAGATCCGGGTGCCTTGTTAGGATCCGTCGCCGAGAGGGTAATCTACCTTTACCATCGGTCCTATTAGCCAATGTACAATCAATCTATAATAAAATAGACGAGCTACGATCACGTATATCCTACCAATGGAGATGACTGTGGACTACAGGAAAAGGAGGACCGAGCACGCCCCCATTCTCATCGACGGGGCTGCAGTGGAGCTGGTTGAGAACTTCAAGTTCCTTGGTGTCCACATCACCAACAAACTATCATGGTCCAAACACACTAAGACAGTCGTGAAGAGAGCACCACAAAGCCTATTACCCCTCAGTAGACTGAAAAGAGTTGGCATGGATCCTCAGATCCTCAAAATGTTCTACAGCTGCACCATCGAGAGCATCCTGACTGGTTGCATCACTGCGTGGTACGGAATCTGCTCGGCCTCCGACCGCAAGGCACCCCAGAGGGTAGTGCGTACGGCCCAGTATATCACTGGGGCCAAGCTTCCTGCCATCCAGGACCTCTATACCAGGCGGTGTCAGAGGAAGGCCCAAAAATTGTCAAAGACCCCAGCCACCCTAGTCATAGACTGTTCTCTCTGCTACTGCACGGCAAGCGGTACCGGAGCGCCAAGTCTAGGTATAAAAGGCTTCTTAACAGATTCTACCCCCAAGCCATAAGACTCCTGACTAGCCAATCAAAGGGCAACCCAGACCCCTCTTTACGCTGCTGCTACTCTCTGTTTATTATCTATGCATGGTCACTTTAACTCTACCTACATGTACATATCACCTCAATTACCTCGACTAACCGGTACCCCCTGTATATAGCCTCGCTATTGTTACTGCTGCTGTTTAATTATCTGTTTCTCTTATTTACAATTTTTGTTACTTAACATGTTTTTCTTCTTAACTTCTCAAAGCATTGTTTGTTAAGGGCTTGTAAGTAAGCATTTCCCTGTAAGGTCTACACCTGCTATATTCGACGCATGTGACAAATAAAATTGGATTCGATTTTTTGCTCTAAAAAATTAGGGGGTTGCCTGTATTGCATGTTATTTTGGCATTGATACGTGTCACATATTAGTTCGCAAACAATGTAAAAATGGTATTTAAAAAAACATTGAGTTAATAAAGCCTCCATACAAACATGGTCTCTTTTTTGCTTAAGGCAGCTCCAAAATGCAGGTGTTTCAGCCTAGCTCAGTGCTTTCTGTGGTGGTGGGGCAGCCAGCGGAAAATACGAAGAGTACGGGTTGGTAATGTTCTCTAGTTGCGCTGTAATTGGACTCAGTTTTCTGTCAATCATGGGGACAGTACGTCTCGGCCAAATCTAAAGGTAGAGCTTGAAAATTCAAGCCCCTTGGGTGCTGACATTTGATTTACATTAGAAGTGCCCATCCAAGAAGGCTCATGGTCATTGGCCACAGATAGAAATGACGTCAAATCACGTTCTATCTACCGTAGCTTTGTATGGACTGATCATGTCAACATCATACTTTCAAAATCTTAGCTAGCAGTCGTCATCATGAGTAAAGTTGACAATCTACTGGGTAATCCTTGTCATTTGAAGAGAAATTCTAGATGAAACATATCGGTGCTCATCGGCCATTGGACATGAACATGGGTTGAGGGAAGCTGGGTGAGAGAATGCCAAGAGTGTGGAAAGATGTCATCAAGACAAAGGGTGGCTACTTTGAAGAATGTAAAATATATTTTGATTTGTTTAACACTTTTTTTGGTTACTACATGACTCCATTTTTGTTATTTCATAGTTTTGATGTCTTCACTATTATTCGACATTGTAGAAAATAGTAAAAATAAAGAAAAACCCTGGAATGAGTAGGTGTGTCAACTTTTGACTAGTACTGTAGTTTATTAAATAACACATTTTAGTGCCAATATTAAGCAAATGGCAGAATTTTGAGGTGGTCCACCATTTTCAAACAACATCTGAAAACTGCTCCCTGTGAGACTGTAATTTCTAAAACCTTTTTGTCTTGTCCCCTAACCCATTTCATAGGTGGCCATACAACAGTTGCAACAAATAAATTAAAATGCAAAGTCACAATTCCAACACAAACCATTTCTTCTGAATTTTGCCATTCACGTTTTAGACGATAATACCTTGAAACCAGAACTATTACTCTGAGAACAATGAGTATGTTTACATGCACACTAATAATTCGATATCAAACTGATTTATGACAGTAGACAGATTATACAATAGTCATGTAACCACCTTACTCTGCTTATCTTAATCGGTGTAAGGTAAAAATAAAAGTAAGCATATGCCGATAAAAAACAAAAAAAGGTTTTCTGAGCAATCTTTCCATTTATTAGGACATGTAAACACCTTAAACGGCGTTCCAGGGGTGTGTTTGATATGCACATTTTCTAACACCAGCCAAGCGAGCCTCCCTCTTCAGCACAAGTGAAGTGAGTTCGGAGCTACTGAATGTATGCGTAGTAGAAGTAGTTTTCAAATACACACTTTAAATGTCCAAACTCAGAATCAAATATTCTTACTAGAACATTTATTTTGATTGCCGATTTTCTTTTCATATGTGTCCATGTAAACAGGATTATTAGGGAAATCGTTCCTCTTGCAAAGCATGTAAACGTTTTAATTGAACTATTATATTAATCTGACTATCCACAATAATCGCATTATTGTGTGCATGTAAGCCACACTCAATGAGAGCAACTCTTTTTCACACCCTGCATTAACTCATTTCTTAGATGACTAGAATAAAATACAGTAGTCTGGTAAATGTATTGTATGAAATTAAAGTACAACATTGTAGTACCGCATCAATACGCACACAGTGTTGTGTCTTGATGGGCAAACAAGCACACTGGTCCACGAGTCTTTCTCTCAGAGTCTTTTCCTTTTTTCCATTGATTTTGTCATTCAGGTCCTGATGTTCTCTATTGGTTCTTCAAACGACCAATGAGGCTTTATTTTTACCTCCCTGTGAACAAGAAGCATAACAACACACAATAAGATGATTTTATATTAATTGTGAACCTTATTGTCATCATTGTCATGATCAGTAATAGCCAAAACAATATGAATTATTATTGTCATCGTCAACATCCTCATCCTGATCAACTGTACGAAAAGCAATGGTTGAAACTAGGTTCTTCATAATAGGGAGAACCTTAGAATGGGAGTTTTCCCCAATATTATATAAAAAAAATCTCTGCTTTTTGCCCCCAAAAATATTAGACAAATCAGGGGACATTTCAATGTGAACCAGCAGAGGGAAAAGGGGAAGGAGAGATTTTGTCTTTTTGACATGCTCAACAGACATCAGAGATAACTGCTGAAAAACAGCCATTTTACTGCTATAGACACCAAAAATGACAGGCAATTTAGAAAAACTGTGAATTAAACTAGAAGATAATGATTGCCTATTTGGGTTCTTCTCAACTTGAAATAAAGACAAGTAAAACACAGCAATTTCTTATGGAGCCAAAGTCCTAGCCTGGTACCAGATCTGTTTGTGCTCTTGCAAGACAGACCATAGGAGTCGGCAAGGCAACACAAACATATCTGGGACCAGGCTAATCCCTGCATTCTATAGACTAATTATATTAAGTCAAACGGGTTGTGGATCTACAGCATAGGTGGCCATTCTTATCCGCAGTGAGCCTGTGTAGGTGCAGGCTTTTGTGCCAACCAAGCCATAACAAACCCGATTTTTAAAAGTCTTGACAGAAGACTATGATTTGCTGATCATTGCTATCGGGTGTCTTACTGCTTGGTAGGGATGGGTTGTTGGTGAAAGAACAGATCTTTTTAGTGAACCTCAAGAACCGAATTGCATCTGTAAAAAGAGCCGCTCATTTGGCTCTCCTGAGTAAAGACTTGCTAAAGTGCCAAATTTAAGTATTTTTACATATCCCTCTATGCACCCGCTGTGACTTTTAGGAAGATTTTAACCCACTTAACCCCAAAATGTCACCATCATTGTGAAGCCCTAGTTGTTTTGTTGCTTTTACAAAGTCATTTCTGTAGATGATTATTGATTTCATGTGATTTTAATTTACGTCTGTTCCTCATTTTAAAGTCAACCCTGTTACGTGAACTGAACTCTCATTTTAATATAGTGAAACTATTCCTTTTTCAATATTTATTTTCTAAAGAAATAGACAGTGTAAAAGCAGGTGAGCTGCTTCTATTCTTTTTGGACATTTTTCTGGTGTTTTGTGGTGGAAAACTGAGCGGGTCGAGCATAACACGTTAACCATAGATACCGTAGACAGGCTAGACATTTTTTGAACAATGTGTGTTTTTTTTATAGCTTGCATTCAATTGCCCCCCCCTGTTTCACACAGTAAGCTTCCATTCCCCCATCAGACAGGGATATATGGCTGATTTTAAAATGAAATCGTCAACCCTGTAGTAAACGTTTTTTTTTCACCTCTTGAGATGGAAACATTTTATATTAAGTTGAACATGTGCTCTTTATGACAGAATGTAAAAAAAAAAGTGAAATGTACATGTATTTAAATCTGCACCAAGTTTACTCTTCTCAAAAGGCACTGAATTGGTGGAAGGATCCTACTATTGCTTTATGAGCTCCAGACAATGATTATCTGGAGGTAAGTTGTAAAAACATTCCCTAAAGATGCTGATTCCTGAGTCACTGCAGGAACAATAGGTCGTCGGGGAAAAAGCCTCATTCTGGTCCACGCTCAATTTTTGGAATGTTAAATTTTTTTGCTATGAAATGTGCTATTTTTTTTTTTTTTTTTTCATCCAAATAGACGGCTCGTTTAGGTGAGCGGAGCCAAAAGATCTGGAATGCCCGTCGCTACCGCTTGGCTGGAACAAAAGCCTACACCAACAGGCCCTTACACTGACACTTATAATAAACACTTCTAATTAACTCGTTTAAATTGAACCAAACATGTCACCTGAGTGATAAACTGACCTCTCTCAATTGTCAATGTCTGATAAGTGGTTTTCTATCTGAAAAGAAGAAAAGAACAACACAGTAAGCAGTGATACTGTTTTAACCATTCAGGATTAGACTCACCCATTGTATAACAACACAGTGGTTTACTCATAATGCTGCTTAGGTATCATCCACATAACGCTCTGGGCAAAAGTAGTGCACTACATAGGGAATAGGGTGTCATTTGACCCCATTTAAGCCTTCAGATGTACGATGACAGACTAACCTCTAACTTGACATTTTTTTATTTTTTTATGTAGTTCTGTCCTTGAGCTGTTCTTGTCTAATGATGTTCTGTATTCTGTCGTTCTGTATTATGTTTCATGTTTTGTGTGGAACCCCAGGAAGAGTAGCTGCTGCTTTTGCAACAGCTAATGGGGGGGGTCCTAATAAAATAACAAAAATACCCCTTGGCCTCCTCACCATATCGTTAGTGCCTTCATCGTCAAAGACATCCTCGTTGGCTTCGTCTGTCATCTCTCCCGCCTCCACGTCTCCGGGGGGGTCCGCGGTCTTGGCACGGAGACACTTATACACTCCTCCCTGTTTCCTCTGGGCTGCTGGGGGAAGGGGGGGATGAGAGAGAGAGGATGAGGTCAGGTTAGAGGTTAGTCTGACACTCACACAACAGGACACACACAGTCTGAACACACACAGTCTGAACACTCTTACCTGCCTCTGTGCGATGCTGTCTCTCAATCCTCTCCAGACGCCCCAGTAGAGAGTCGATCTTGGTCTTAATCTGGGACAGCTCTTGTTTGATGGTTACCAACTGGTCGGTCTTTACTGGGAATATACAAAAACAGAGACAAATGATGTTTCTTGAAAAGAATATGCTTCTTAACTATGACTTCACCAAAACAGTTCTGTCAAAGAGTAGGAGACAGAGCAGTGCAGAAGGGGGAGAGAGATAGGGGTGAGAACGGAGGGAGAGGGGAGGACAGAGATAGGGGTGAGAACGGAGGGAGAGGGGAGGACAGAGAAAGGAGAGGGGGAGGACAGCGGAGCCGAAGACAGAGATAGGACAGAGAGAGGGGAGGATAGAGGGAAAAAGAGTAGGACAGAGGCAGGCAGAGTGACTAGAGTATTAGACATACACATAGGTCCTGCAGCTGAAGACCCAGAAGTGAGAGGTAGAGGCGAGGACGGAGGAAGAGGTCTGGAAGAAGAAAAGGAGTCAGAGCAGGTCCTGACCGGCAAGGAAGATTTGATTCGCCGCAGGGACGGGACCACGACACGAGATCGTTTGGCAGGTATCGGCGATCGGATGGGGGGTTCCACCACGCGTCCATGATACTCAAATAACCTGGGGAGACGAGGCAAAAGTTTTAAGAAGTAGTTAAATAGGTAAAGCGGAGTACATTGTTTTCCAAAGAAAATACTAGAATAGAACAGAGCAGAATGATTTGCATACCTGCTGTAGAAATCCTCTCTGTAATAGTCGTAGTCAAACTCATAGCCACTGTAAAGACAGAAATAGAGAAGTACATGCAATAAGCCACTGACAAAACAAAAGGGATGTTGATCAGTCCCTGGTATGGTTGGGTGACACTGATTTTGTCCCTACTCAAGGGCTAGTATTAATGAAAGTGGGTTTTAGTGAAAGTGGTTTTATAAATGTAAGTGGGTTTTTAGTGTAAGTGGTTTATTAATGTAAGTGGTTTTAATGAAAGTGGTTCTTCCAAGAAGGAAGTGGCCATAGCTTGTCACTCTCTGGCACAAAAAAAAAGGTTTGAGAAACGCTCCTTTAGCCAACTCTATTTATAGAGTAGTACAGAGTGTTTCTATGGTTGTGTCCTGCTCACAGAATGACAATCTATTTCTATGGCCATGCTTATGACCCTGACCTGTAGAGAGAGGAGAGGGGCCTCTTGGAGCCCACCACCTTTGGCCTGTAGGGTCTCGGTTCTCCTGCCATGTTGATGTCTGGAACATAAACACAGCAGCTTCAGGATCACTGTCTGAACACTTCACACAGACCACACACAAACTTTTAGAATCCATGGCCAACTGTCAGCTAGCTAATAACTTTAACTTCTCGCTCTATTCTTAATGTGCACCAGTCTGGCTGTAGACCTTCGACATAAAGCCGTTTCAGCAGCTGCGCTTGTTTTAGATGATGTGTTAAATTGCTTAGATGATTAAAAATCATTGTGGTGCCCTATTTATAGATCTTTCTAAGGTCTTTCACACTGTTAAACACTCATTCAAAGGTTGACTGAAATCAGGCTTATTGCAAGTGGTCAGACAGGACAGACACAATGTGTGATTTTTTTGATGGTGTCAAGTCTAAGACCTGTAGCTAGCTAGCTAAACAATAAACCATAATCCCAACTCATGACGTTACTACCCTGCATGAATCTGCAGGTAGCTAACCAACCAGGTTCAATGTTAGTTAGTTAACATTAGGCTATAACTAGCATAGCAAATGGTTCTGAGATATGAATAATATTACTATACTACACAGATCATACAGCTAGCTGACCTAACAGCAGTCAAGCACCCAAACTAACTGGCTAACGTTGGCTAGCTTGCTAGCTACTTCCAGACAAATGAGAGAACAGCTCACTGACCATTTTACTCGCCCTATTGAAATGGATACTTGCATAGTGGATTATTTTGTTACGACGTGTAGCTAGCTAGCTAAACAATGAACCATTATCACAATTTATGACGTTTCTACCCTGCATGAATCTGCAGGTAGCTAACCAACTAGATTCAATGTTAGCTAACCAACCAGCTATAACTAGCAAAGCAAATGGCTCTGAGATATGAATAATGAGCTAGCTAACAGTACACTTTAACTTGAAATGAAAAAGTCAAAATTAGAAACGTGTAATATCTGAAAATGTCAGGAGGAATATTGAACCATTCATCTTTACAAAACTGTTTCAGTTCAGCAATATTCTTGGGATGTCTGGTGTGAACCGCTCTTTTGAAGTCAAGCCACAGCATCTCAATCGGGTTGAGGCCAGGAATCTAACTGGGCCACTCCAGAAGGCGTATTTTTTTCTTCTGTTGAAGCCATTCTGTTGATTTACTTCTGTGTTTTGGGTCGTTGTCCTGTTGCATCACCAAACTTCTGTTGAGCTTCAATTGGCGGACAGATAGCCGTACATTCTCCGGCAAAATGTCATAATAAACTTGGGAATTCATTTTTCCATCGATGATACAAGCAAAGCAGCCCCAAACCATGATGCTCTCTCCACCATACTTTACAGTTGGGATGAGGTGTTGATGTTGGTGTGCTTGTGCCTTTTTTAATGTTTTGTCCAAACAACTCAACTTTAGTTTAATCTGTTCACCTAATATTTAGCCAGTAGCGCTGTGGAACATCCAAGTGCTCTTTTGCAAACTTCAGGCGTGCTGTAATGTTTTTTTGGACAGCAGTGGGTTCTTCCATGGTGTCCTCCCCATGAACACCATTTTGGTTTAGTGTTTTACATATCGTAGCCTCGTCAACATAGTTGTTAGCATGTTCCAGAGATTTAGCTGACACTGGGATTCTTCTTCACCCGATTGAGCATTCTGTGCTGTGCTCTTGCAGTCATCTTTGCAGGACGGCCACTCCCAGGGAGAGTAGCAACAGTGCTGAACTTTCTCCATTTATATACAATGTGTCTTACCGTGGACTGATGAACATCAAGGCTTTTAGAGATACATTTGTAACCCTTTCCAGCTTTATGCAAGTCAGCAATTAATCTCAGGTCTTCTGAGATCTCTTTTGTTTCGAGCCATGGTTCACATCAGGTAATGCTTCTTGTGAATAGCAAATTGTGAGTTTTGTAGCAAATTGGAGATGTTGTTTAGAGTTGCCCTGCCCTATAAAAAAACTCACAATCTCATCTCATTGATTGGACTCCAAGTTAGCTGACTCCTGACTCCAGTTATCTTTTGGAGAATTCATTAGCCGAGGACAGGTATTCCCAAACTGGGGTACGGAAAATAAAAATGTGATTCACATTTTCAAACAGTCTATTTATATTTTCCAACGGGGCTATTCATTTGGGTGAGTTTTTTTTATTTTTATAAATATCAGGGTTTTTGGATTAACAAGGATTTAATGTTTAAAAAACACTTTCTTTTTCAGAAATAGATCTTGCCTCTCCCGAAACAGCAGCAAGCAGATTGTACAGTCAACTTCCCTGCCAGTTCTTGACTATGGTGACTCAATTTACCAGAATGCAGCAGCCATTTCTCCTAAACCTTTGGATGCCGTCTACCATAGCGCCCTTCGCTTTATCACTAGGTGACAGTTTTAATACTCATCACTGCGTCCTGTATCAAAAGGTTGGCTGGTCCTCATTAAAGTCCCATAGATCTCTTGATTTCTCCCTTTTTGTTTACAAAGCCCGACTACACACTCTTCACGACTTACCTAACTTCCTTATTGAAGTATAAAGACATGAGCTACCAAACCAGTTCACAGGGTTAGTTAACTTCCTCGCGTCTCCACTGAATTAGGTAAATCCGCAATTAAGTTTTAATGCGCCTCACTGCTGGAACAATTTGCAGAACTCATTACAATTGGATGATCTGGTGCCTCTCTGGCAGTTTAGGGTGTTGATTGAAGACCTAGCAGCTGAGGAATGTAACTGTTTTGTATCGATTGCTGTTTTGTTGTACATTGTATTGGTTGTCGTATTGTTGTGATCAGGGCACCCTTTTGGAATGACACCCTGGTCTCAATGGGTTTTTCCCTGAATAAATACAGAGTAGTACAACAGATAAGGAAACATCTGCACACACACACTGACAGCACTGACTCACAGCTCATCCCCTGTCCCATTCAGAGTGGCAGAACACTGGTCGGGGAGTGAGATGATATCAGTGTTGAAGCATCTGTCTGTCTGCTCAATCCTATGAGCCCTGAGGGTCTCTCAAGGTAATAGGACAGACAGGCACAAGCATGCACACACACACACACACAGCTACATCACAGAGACAGCTACAGTAGATCACACAGTGCCTTTCTTACATTCATACTTTGTGAGGGTCTTGATGAACAACTCATCCATAACATAAAAGACACAGCTGGACTCCTGCTGAGGTCACTAATGATAGAGTGGCACTCAACAGAGTACGTTCTCCCCTGGACTCCTGTTGAGGTCACTAATGATAGTGGCACTCAACAGAGTACGCTCTCCCCTGGAATCCTGCTGAGGTCACTAATGATAAGAGTGGGACTCTTAAGTGAACACTGTGCCGTTCATCCAGGGAACACACAGTACTGTGATTGATGTCAGTCATTATACTAATCATATAATTGTGTGCTTTGGGGTTGTGTAAGAGAGTGTGTGCATATGGTGAGAGACAGAGTGTGTGTGTGAGAGAGTACATGTGGGTGTGTGTGTGTGCGCAAGACAAGGTACACACATGAATAATGTGTTGCTAAGCAATGGCCACGACTTAAGAACCTGCATATAAATACAATTTGAACTCTGACCTTTTACAATGTTCTATTTTGGCTAAAAGGATATCAAAGGACATCTGAAGTGCCAAACCATCCCCATTTAGCAGAATGTACAGCATTAGCATTGCTACATCAGCTTGTACTCTCTTCAAACCATCCTTATCCCTGTCCACAGGCCTTAATGGAGGGAACAGCCTGTGTTTTAGAGACCATCAAAGCTGCTGCTGAGAGCTCTCACAGTCACTTGGTCTATGCCTCCCTTTTAGGAAACTACAGTATGGTAACTCTATTGGACTCGCTACGTGCTCTTGCCTACGTACAATAAAGTATAGTTGAGTGAGTGAACAGCAGATTGTGTTCATGATAGAGTTTTTTTTTAGTTTTGATGTGCCTTGAATTTGAATGAGTGTAAGAGACCTCTCATGTCGTTGGTAACAGATACCATCAGATAACTGCTTTTAAAGTCTGGATGTCTGGGAGAGCCAGGTATGAGTTATCTTTGTTTAAGGGCATGGCTGATATCTATGCTTCAGTATATGGCTTTATCATGCAGGAGACTGGCAAAACGGAGCTTCTTTTTTTTGTGATCAAATGTTTTTATTGTTTTACTATTTGATATTCTACAAGTGTATCTATCGGCGCTCCCTACCAGTCTATTCTCCATATAGCTAATAGGGATGAGCAAACTTGTTTTTCCACAGACAAACTTGGCACAGGGGTTCGGCACCTCATACCTGCCAGAAAGAGCCTCTCCTACACTCTTAGAAAAAAAGGGTTCCGAAAGGGTTCTTCAACAGAAGAACACTTTTTGGTTCCAGGTACAAACCTTTTTTAGTTCCAGGTAGAACCCTGTGTGGAAAGGGTTCTACTTAGAACCGAATGGGTTCTACCTGGAACCAACAAGGTTCTCCAATGAAGACCGCGAAGATCCAATTTAGTTTCTAAAAAGCACTTTTTTTCTTATGAATGTATAGCCCCCCTAATGCTGAGCCAAGACAGGCCGTGATTTAATCCAAGGCACGTTGTAGAGCATTGCACTAGATAGCCAACGATGCGCATTTTACCCGATGTTTGCGGAGATCGCATTCCCAATAAACGCTGTGCATGCCGGCTGAAGTGTAAATCACCTTTAAAGGTCAAATGCTATGTGTTTGTCGATAACATGCCTTGGATTGAATAGATAAAATAACTTTGACTTCAAGCTATGGCTTCTTTTCCTAGTATCCATACTAAATTAATGCTCATCTATGGATTTAGTGACCTATAGATACCAGGTCAAAAGGCCGCTGGCTTTGCACAATATAACTATAGAGTCAACACTGTAACTGCAATCCGATCGCCCTTTTTCGACAATGCACCATCAAAAGTTAATCTCCGATTGAGCTGACATATGCATCGTTTACTATGAATGCGGTCTTCACGAACGCAGGAATATTGCCTTTTAAAGCCGCATTGTCGACAGCGCTATACAGATTGAATCCCTGCCTTAGGCTGCCCACTACCTTGGCATTTTAAAGCATATTATGTAATTTCAACTCCAAAAAACACTAAACTTCAAAAATAATCCGCTCAATAGAACTCTCTATATACTATAACTGCAATTAGGCTTCCAAGTCATATGATGACATTCCAAAACACTCCTTACATCAGTGTTTCACAAACTAGTGGTCGCGACTCCACATGGGAAATTCAGATAAAATAAATATGTCGGTAACCTCCGGTAGCCGCTAGATGTGGTTGTAATAAACAGAGTGGTTTCTGTTTTCTTCCTACAAAATGTGGCTCGGTTTAAAGTTACAAAATATTATGACCTGATCACTGAAAGATAAGACTCTCAGGAACTCATGCATGTCTTCTGTTTCCCTCTACAATGCCCACAAGGACTCATTAGAACAGAGTGGACAAGACCAGGCACTAAATCAGACTGGGGGGGAAATATCATCGATGTTATTCTTTTCTACACAGAAACTCATACAACATTATTGCCTGATGATCTTCTGAACTTCCCAATACCTTTCTGATGCATAATTCCTTCAGATGGAAATACTGTCAGACTGATTTGTAACAGACTGTCATAGCCCCAATTTTAAAAAAAGTAAACATTGGCCGTTGATTACATCATTTTCTTTTACATGGATATCAAAATGAGATTACGGGTCAGAAAGGTTTGGGAACCCCTGCCTTACGTACATACACAATTCTTGTTATCATCTCATTTGCTATTACTGTTGACTTGCCTGTTGTCTCCACTTCAGTTCTCTTTTGGAATCAACTGCCTGAGGTAGTCACTTTAATGATGTAACCGAGTGACTGGGGCATGATGTAACTGAGTGACGATGTAACTGAGTGACTGGGGCAATACTCTGTCTGTCCACTTAGAGGAGGTCCATCCCTTTCATACTAGCCTTTAATGTGTTTTTCTGAGGTGTTTTTCTGAGGACTTTCTCATGGAGGAAGCAGGGAGCCAATCAATAAGTAATACGGTGAAGGTTTATGAGAGAGAGAGAGATGGAAGTCTGGGTTTTATTGTATTCTGCTCCTCTTCTTCCACCTGTTGCATCTGTCTCACCCTCATACACAACACACACATCTGTCTCACCCTCATACACAACACACACATCTTCATAGTGATTTGCTGTAGGGTTGGTTTGTAAAAAATATATATATATACTGTATATATATATATATAGAAGCCGAATGTGAGAAGCACAATGTGCAAATAATACTGTACATAATGTAATACTGTAAATACAATAATGATGTAATTAATACATCTTTACATAGAAACATGAATAACTACTCACATCTTTACATAGAAACATGAATAACTGCTCACATCTTTACATAGAAACATGAATAACTGCTCACATCTTTACATAGAAACATGAATAACTGCTCACATCTTTACATAGAAACATGAATAACTACTCACATCTTTACATAGAAACATGAATAACTACTCACATCTTTACATAGAAACATGAATAACTACTCACATCTTTGATTGCGGCGTCTGCCCTTATTATACATTGCCATCACGAACTGGAAACGGTTTCATGCAAGTAGAGATGCTCTATTCTAGTCGGAGTCCCAGAAATGAACTGCAGACAGTACTAGGCAGGACTCACAGTGCCTCCCTGGACTGTACCATGGCACAGCCGATCCGGGGGGGGGGGGGGGGATACAGCATCACACACACACAGTCTGAGTGGATTAATCAATGGACACATGACAATCAATATACACAATGTAATATGGGGAAAAATGCACCAAATTATTTTGTAATCTTCAACATACGGTAGAAATGCTACCAAAAATAATTTACTGAAACTTGTTACAGATGATGGAGTACTTTAATGAAAATGTTTTCATTTCAGTCTCCATCTCCACTAATCAAAGTTAATTGTAAGGATTTTTAAAATATTAATAATGTAAAATTAACAGCTGTACAGAAAGACTCATGTGAAGGCCAAATTACAGAGGAGGAACTTCCTGATGCAATTAAAGCCTAAAGTCTGGGAAAACTCCAGGGCTGGATGGCCTACCAGTTGAGGTATACCAATCCTTGTGTGATGTACTCAGAGGACCGTTATTAGCATGTTTTAACCACTCCTGTACAAATGGTAGATAATCAGATACTCGACAAGAAGTTCTGATTTTATTATTACTGAAACAGAACCCAAGTGGTAAATATAAAGATCCAGTCCATTAAAAAAATTGGAGGCCCCTTACACTTCAGTGTTGTAATGCAAAAATTCGAGCAAATTGCATAGCACACAGAATTAAAAAGGTATTGTCGTATATTATTCATCCTAATAAGACTGCTGTTTTACATGGACGATACATTGAGGATCATATAAGACTGGAAACAATAGAACACTATGACCAATCTGGGAAACCAGGCCTTAAATTCATAGCTGACTTTGAAAAGGCTTTTGATAAAGTATGACTGGAATTGACATATAATATTTACATTTTGGAGAATCTCTTATACAATGGGTTAAAGTTGTGTATAGTAACCCTAGGTGTAAAATAGTAAATAATGGCTACTTCTCAGCCCAACTAACCGGTGCCTGTATAGAGCCTCGCTACTCTTATAGCCAAGCTACTGTTATTTTTCACTGTCTTTTTACTGTTGTTTTTATTTCTTTAGTTACCTATTGTTCACCTAATACCTTTTAGAAATTGCACTGTTGGTTAGTAAGCATTTCACTGTAAGGTCTACACCTGTTGTATTTGGCGCACGTGACAAATAAACATTGATTTGATTTGAAAGTATTAAACAAGGTTGTTCACTATCGGCATATCTATTAATTATGGCCAATAAAATCAGATATAACAATAATATCAAGGGGCTGGAAATCCAGGGCATAAAAACAAAGGTGATGATTTAATGTTTTCTTTTAAATCCATAATTTGGATCCCTCCACAGCCTCATAGAGGATCTAGATACTTTTTCTAACCTCTCTGGATTTCAACCAAATTATGATAAATGTACTGTATTACGTATTTGATCACAAGAAAATCCAACCTTTACATTACCGTATAGTTTACCATTAAAATGGTCTGACGGTCAAGTGGACGTACTCTGTGTTAATATCCCAAAACAAAGAAATTATCTCACTACAATACAATTTAATAGCAAGTTAGCAAAAATAGATAAGATCTTGCATGGAAAGGAAAATACCTGTCTATTTGTGGAAAAATCACCATGATTTAACTCTTTAGTCATATCCCAGTTTACCTATTTGCTTATGGCCTTGCCTACACTTAGCAACTTGTTTTATTCAATTATATGAGCATTTTTCCATTTTATTTGGAATGGCAAGCCAGACAAAGTTAAACGGGCCTATTTATATAATGAATATGAATGTGGAAGGCAGCAATGATTAAATATTAAAGCATTAGATCTCTCACTAAAGGCTTCAGTCATACAAAAGTTATACTTAAATCCAAACTGGTTCTCTAGCAGATTAGTAAGAATGTCTCACCCCATGTTCAAGAATGGCCTTTTTCCCTTTATTCAGATTACAACCTCTCACTTTCGGTTATTTGAAAATGAAATAATGTCCAAAATATCGCTTAAAAAAAAAACAAGCCTAGAAAGTTGGTTGCAATTTTTGTTTAATCTACCAGAAAAGACCGAACAAATATTATCGTTAGACTCAAATATACGAATTGTTAAAAAACACATTTTTGAAGATTATTTTTTTAACCAGTATAATCTTTGTAAATAATATCATAAATAGGATTGGTGGAGATATGTCATACATGCAGCTAACAAAAATATAAACAAAAGATTAAACAGCAAAGCTGTCATCGAGGCAAAGGGTATTCTCTGCATCAGAGGTAATTCCAGGTGACTACCTCATGAAGCTGGTTGAGAGAATGCCAAGAGTGTGCAAAGCTGTTGTCAAGGCAAAGGGTGGCTACTTTGAAGAATCTCAAATATAAAATATATTTTGATTTGTTTAACACTTTTTTGGTTACCACATGATTCCATATGTGTTATTTCATAGTTTTGACGTCTTCACTATTATTCTACAATGTAGAAAATAGTAAAAATAAAGAAAAACCATAGAATGAGTAGGTGTATCCAAACTTTTGACTGGTACTGTGTGTATGTGGACGTCCCTTCAAATTAGTGGATGGATTCTGGTATTTCAGCCAGACCCGTTGCTGATAGTGTATGAAATCTCCAAAGATAAACATTGGCAGTAGAATGGCCTTACTGAAGAGCTCAGTGACTTTCAACATGGCACCGTCATAGGTCACCTCCTCAAATTTCTTCCCTGCTAGAGCTGCAAGTGCTGTTATTGTGAAGTGGAAACGTTTAGGAGCAACAATGGCTCAGCCGCGAAGTGGTAGGCCACACAAGCTCACAGAATGGGACTGCCGAGTGCTGATGCATGTACCACGTAAAAATTGTCTGTCCTCAGTTGCAACACTCACTACCGAGTTACAAACTGCCTCTGGAAGCAACGTCACCACAAGAAACGTTCGTCGGGAGCTTCATGAAATGGGTTTCCATGGCCGCACACAAGTCTAAGATCACCATGCGCAATGCCAAACATTGGCTGGAGTGGTGTAAAACTCGCCACCATTGGACTCTGGAGCAGTGGAAACGCGTTCTCTGGAGTGATTAATCACGCTTCACCATCTGGCAGTCCGACGGACGAATCTGGGTTTGGCAGATGCCAGGAGAATGCTACCTGCCCGAATACATAGTGCCAACTGTAAAGTTTGGTGGAGGAAGAAAAATTGTCTGGGGTTGTTTTTCATTGTCCGGGCTTGGCCCCTTAGTTCCAGTGAAGGGAAATCTTAACGCTACAGCATACAATGACATTCTAGACGATTCTGTGTTTCCAACTTTGTGGCAACAGTTTGGGGAAGGCCCTTTCCTGTTTCAGGATCACAATGCCCTCGTGCACACAGCGAGGTCCATACAGAAATGGTTTGTTGAGATCGGTGTGGAAGAACTTGACTGGCTTGCACAGAGCCCCTGACCTCAACCCCATCGAACACCTTTGGGATGAATTCAAACGGCAACTTTGAGCCAAGCCTGATCGCCCAAAATCAGTGCCCGACCTCACTAAGTCCCTGCAGCAATGTTCCATCATCTAGTGGAAAGCCTTCCTAGATGAGTGCAGGCTGTTACAGCAGCAAAGGGGGACCAACTCCATGTTTAATGCCTTTGATTTTGGAATGAGATGTTCGACAAGCAGGTGTCCACATACTTTTGGTAATGTAATGTATATATTTACAAAGAATATATATGGTTGATTGCAAATTATGCAGACAATTACAATCTATCTGCAATATCAAAGCTGATCTATCTATCCTCCCAAAAAACAAACAAAACATACATAAAAATAACAGTAGTCCTCTAAAACACACATGAATAGGGTCAGTCTGTACCTAAACACTACTACATCTTATTGAGAAAGCTGATAGCAGCATGCATGAAGGAGAGTTGTGACCTGCGCTCTGTAGAGAAGAAAAATAAATGAATCAAACAAGGGATGCTGGGAGTCCCTCAGAATGGATTGTGCCTTGTGAATGACTCATCTGATACAAGTGAAAGGTTTGTACCAATGATCCTGCTACCTAGTTTCACAATGTTACCCAGCCTGTTCTTAATCTTTAGGTTTAGATTACTGAACCAGCAGATCATGTTGAATGTTAAAATGGACTCAATGAATGATCTGTAGAAAATTGTCTTATTCACTCTGAGACGGCAGAGATTCCTCAGGAAGTACAAGCACCAATTTCCCTTTGCGCACATTGCATCCACATTGACCTAAAATTAGTTTGCTGTCAAGGAAAGTGCCAAAATATTTGTACTGATCAATGGTCTCCACTGGCTCCCCATTGATCAGAGTCCTCATTGGTGTCAGTGAGCTCCAATAGCCATATGCTTGGTAGAAGTCAATAGCCATATGCTTGGTTTTCTTAACATTCAGTTCCAAGTAGGAGTGGCCACACCATCCAACAAAGGTCTTCAATAGAAGGTCACATGTCTGTAGTTGTCTAGAGCTCTCAAGACCCAGTTTCAGACCAAGATTAGACCTCTTGAAACCGGCTATACCCAAACCACACCTCCGGAGACTCATTGTACCCAGTGTATTGAGACCATCTTTTGAATGACTGTCAAATGTTGCAAACGATTCAAATCCATGCTCATTTCACCATCACACAGGAAGAACAATGAAGCCGGGTGAAAATAGAGGCCTCTGTCTCTCCTGGATGACATCTTTATCGTCTGACCTTTTCTTCCACACAAGAAAAGAGGCTCATCATTACTAACTTGTCTCTTTCAATAGCCCACTGACTTTACACCAGTCAATTTGTATTCTCTTGAAGTAGTATAACTTTTCAGTTAGACTGTCCTGGCATTCATGTAGCATTGAACAAAAAATAAATTCCCCCCTAGACCGAGACATTTCTAATCTTTCTCTATACAATTTAAAGCTGCAATATGTCACTTTTTTGGCCGACCCAACCAAATTCCCATAGCAATGTGACTTATAGATCTGTAATTATCATGGAAAGCAAGTCTAAGAAGCAGAAGATCTGTTCTATATGTGTGATTTCTATGCTTCCCGTTTTTAAGTTTTGTTTTTGAATCTTTTACTTTTGGTTTTGTACACCAGCTGAAAATACAATATTTTTTGTTATGGAAAATATGTTTCACAATGGTTTAGATGCTAGAATGATTCTTATACACTATACTTGCTTGTTTTGACAAATAAACGGAAATTAGGCAAACTATCAGAATTTTTGCAACCAGGAAATGTTGGAGTGATTTCTGCATAGTGCATCTTTTAAGAGAGGATAACTATAAATATTATCAGATGAATTATAATACTAATACAGAAGATTGGCGAAACCACTATATTCACAACATGAGATTCTGTTTAGTTACAGTTAAAGATGGTCCCCAATGGGGGAAATAGCTGTCTGCCCCATCCATGGCCGTTGCTATTGTTTTGTTGAAGAGTTGGAGGTGAGGCGCGTCGCACAACGTGATAAAATAATTTGCAGTATATATTCTGCTGTTCTATCGTGAGGGCAGTGATGTCCGAGGGGAAAAACTGTTAGTTGTTTGCAGAAAAGTATTTGTTGTTGTAATATCGCAAACGGGCGTGGTAGTTCAACCAATTTAAGGATTCCCGCTTTAAAGTACAAATATCTGATATCACGATGTGTTCTCAGGAAAGATAACGTGAAGCTGTTGAATCTTAATAAGATGTGCTTCACAACTGAGACAAGTGCTGTGGTAGCCTCCATAACTACTCCGCTACCACCACCTAGTGTTCACATTAGGAAAGTGCAGTCCACTCACGTAAATAGTAACTGTAGCCTGGTTTCAGACCTGTTTGTGCTGTATAACTTATATGGCAAGACAGCACAAAAATATCTGGGACCAGGCTAGTATAACTGTATTACTACTGCTAAAATCAGTAATATTACAAATCAATCACCCATGTCAGAGTGGACTGACATGTAGAGATAGATAATACATTATCCTCCTATTGATTTGAAACTACTTGTTTAAATTACAATTCAAGAAAATGTATATTATCCAGAATAAGAACGATCAACTTGATCATACGGATGCAGAGAACTATTTAAGTAACATTTTCATGGATACATATGCAAGGGTTGGAAGAATATGTATACAATTATGATATTTTCTCTAGTCTGGTTCAAGATAACACAATGCTATAAATTACTGCCAAACCTGCATAAGTCACTGGAAATATACAAACCTCAATCAGGACAATACACTTGAAATGCATACTAACCTACACCCAAACAAAACACAATAATCAATGCACAGTCCTGTACTGTAGTTATAATAACAGAAACAACAGAGCTCTCCTCTCCTGTCAGAATGGCACACGGTAAGCAGAAAACCTCTGGGTTTCAGAAATAAATGACTAAAACCAAAGACCATCTTACCTCATACTCCAATCAGACCAGGGTTCAAATAGTAGGTTTTCTTTTAACACTGGAAGTGAGTTGTTTTGATTAAATAGGAATTTAGAATTCAAATATCTCTGCCATTTTAAAAGGCATGCCGCCCTCTGTCCTTGACTTTTCCTAAATAAGTATATTTAACATATTTAATTACGTATATATATATATATTTTTTATTTTTATTTTTTTTTTTTTTTATTCCCTTTTCTCCCCAATTTTCGTGGTATCCAATCGCTAGTAATTACTATCTTGTCTCATCGCTACAACTCCCGTACGGGCTCGGGAGAGACGAAGGTCGAAAGTCATGCGTCCTCCGAAGCACAACCCAACCAAGCCGCACTGCTTCTTAACACAGCGCGCCTCCAACCCGGAAGCCAGCCGCACCAATGTGTCGGAGGAAACACCGTGCACCCGCCCCCCTCAGTTAGCGCGCACTGCGCCCGGCCCGCCACAGGAGTCGCTGGAGCGCGATGAGACAAGGATATCCCTACCGGCCAAACCCTCCCTAACCCGGACGACGCTAAGCCAATTGTGCGTCGCCCCACGGACCTCCCGGTCGCGGCCGGCTGCGACAGAGCCTGGGCGCGAACCCAGACTCTGGTGGCGCAGCATAGCACTGCGATGCAGTGCTCTAGACCACTGCGCCACCCGGGAGGCCCCTAATTACGTATATTTAACAAACATATGTTGTAAGAATTTTGATATCACAAACCGAATGTGTCATAAGCAGTTTTAAGAGGACATCATTTTTGCCAGAAAGTCATTGTTTGAAATCCTCCTACACCTACAGAGTCACATGCAGGTAAGATGTTGTTCTTTCTATATACACTGCTCAAAAAAATAAAGGGAACACTTAAACAACACAATGTAACTCCAAGTCAATCACACTTCTGTGAAATCAAACCGTCCACTTAGGAAGCAACACTGATTGACAATAAATTTCACATGCTGTTGTGCAAATGGAATAGACAAAAGGTGGAAATTATAGGCAATTAGCAAGACACCCCCAATAAAGGAGTGGTTCTGCAGGTGGTGACCACAGACCACTTCTCAGTTCCTATGCTTCCTGGCTGATGTTTTGGTCACTTTTGAATGCTGGCGGTGCTTTCACTCTAGTGGTAGCATGAGACGGAGTCTACAACCTGAGTCTACAACCTACAGCCTGACTGCCATTAGGTACCGAGATGAGATCCTCAGACCTCTTGTGAGACCATATGCTGACACATGCACATTTGTGGCCTGCTGGAGGTCATTTTGCAGGGCTCTGGCAGTGCTCCTCCTTGCACAAAGGCGGAGGTAGCGGTTCTGCTGCTGGGTTGTTGCCCTCCTACGGCCTCCTCCACGTCTCCTGATGTACTGGCCTGTCTCCTGGTAGCGCCTCCATGCTCTGGACACTACGCTGACAGACACAGCAAACCTTCTTGCCACAGCTCGCATTGATGTGCCATCCTGGATGAGCTGCACTACCTGAGCCACTTGTGTGGGTTGTAGACTCCGACTCGAATTAGACTCGAATTTTAGACTCGACTAGAATGTTTGAGTCAAAATGACTGCTCATTGGCTCAAAGGGGATTCCCTCGAGGCACAGGTGTTAAAAAACTTTACTTCCACTTTATTGAGCATGTCTTGTGCAATGGAACGAATGGAATAGTCCAAAAAGTATACTGAACGAAAATATAAAGGCAACATGCAACAATTTTAAAGATTTTACTGAGTTACAGTTCATAGAAGGAAATCAGTCAACTGAAATAAATAAATTAGGCCCTAATCTATGGATTTCACATGACTGGGCAGGGGCGCAGCCATGGGTGGGCCTGGGAGGGCATAGACCCACCCACTTGGGCGCCAGGCCCAGCCAATCAGAATGATTTTTTCTCCACAAAGGGGCTTTATTACAGACAGAAATGTGCAGACCAGCTGGCTGGAGTGTTTACGGACATATTCAATCTATTTCTATCCTAGTCTGCTGTCCCCACTTACTTCAAGATATCCACCATTGTTCCTGTACCCAAGAAAGCAAAGGTAGTTGAACTAAATGACTATCGCCCCGTAACACTTCTGTCATCATGAAGTGCTTTGAGAGACGAGTCAAGGATCATATCACCTTTACCTTACCTGAAACCCTAGACCCACTTCACTTTGCTTACCGCCCCAATAGATCCACATACGATGCACTCGCCATCGCACTGCGCACTGCCCTATCCCATCTGGACAAGAGGAATACCTACGTCAGAATGCTGTTCATTGACTATAGCTCAGGCTTCAACACCATAGTACTCTCTAAGCTCATCATTAAGCTCAGGCCCTGGGTCTGTACCCAACAAAATGAAGGAGCTGATCATGGACTTCAGGAAACAGCAGAGGGAGCACGCCCTTATCCACATCGACGGGGACCGCAGTAGAGAAGGTGGAAAGCGTCAAGTTCCTTGACGTACACATCACTGACGATCTGAAATGGTCCACACAGACAGTGTGGTCCACACAAGAAGGCACAACAGTGCCTCTTCAACCTCAGGAGGCTGAAGAAATTCGGTTTGGCCCCTAAGACCCTCAGGAACTTTTACAGATGCACAATTGAGAGCATCCTGTCGGGCTGTATCACCGCCTGGTACGGCAACTGCACCTTCCCGCAACGGCAGAGCTCTCCAGAGGGTGGTACAGTCTGCCCAACGCATCACAGGGGGCACACTATCTGGGGTCGGTAGATATCTTTATCTGGATCAAAATACTCTCAGTTCCTGTTAGCTCCCCCAGTATGATTGAATGTGTATATTATTTGCATATGCCACTTAAAGTCATTGTGATGGAAATGGAGCCCTGGCTGGTGAAATTAACCTGAGTGAATGAATAGAAAGCCTGAGCCCCGTCTCTCATATGGCTATTAAATTCACTCAAGCATTCAAGCCTCTCCTCACCTGCTGGCCAAACCCACAGCAGTATCATGATCACGAACATAAGCACACAGACACACAAACACGCACACACACACCTTTTGTAATCTGGGAAAATGTCATTCTCTGCATCTGCTATTTATTCTGCAGCTTTGCTCTTTTTTAACCCTGTCCTACTTCTATACGTGTGTGTGTGTGTGTGTGTGTGTGTGTGTGTGTGTGTGTGTGTGTGTGTGTGTGTGTGTGTGTGTGTGTGTGTGTGTGTGTGTGTGTGTGTGTGTGTGTGTGTGTGTGTTGTAGATGAGGAGGAGACAGATGTGAGAGGTGGAAGAAAATAGGGTAGTGTAGAAAACCCCTCTCTCTGGTCCTGGGAGTTAGAGACAGACCCTCTCTCTGGGAGTTAGAGACAGGCCCTCTCTCTGGGAGTTAGAGACAGGCCCTCTCTCTGGGAGTTAGAGACAGGCCCTCTCTCTGGGAGTTAGAGACAGGCCCTCTCTCTGGGAGTTAGAGACAGGCCTTCTCTCTGGGAGTTAGAGACAGGCCCTCTCTCTGGGAGTTAGAGACAGACCCTCTCTCTGGGAGTTAGAGACAGGCCCTCTCTCTGGGAGTTAGTGTTTGATTTGTGAGCTTAAACTTGGTGGGCAGGCTTTTGTTAAACATGGTACAAAGTAGGCCCCTATAGACTAATGAATACGCAATTTGACTTCATCAAAACAATGTTTTTGTTGCATTTCAGTCTGGAACCTGCCTAGGTTTAGGGAAGGGGGGGTGTAACCTAATCTACATGGCACACTACAGCTGCGCACTAAGCAAAAAAAGACTAAAATAGACGAGCCGCATTTATTATTCCTAACTGCAGCTCGTGATTGGAACTCATATTTCCCTACTGTAATCAACCAGTCCATTTAGAATTTGTTTTAAAGCTGTCGTGATTTGGCAAAGAATGTATCTTGTCTACTGTTTTGTTTAGTGCATACCGTCAGTTAGACACGTCTTTACAGGCAGTCATTTCTGTAGGTCTAATGGGAGGTGGGCTCCACACGTGGAGGGAAAAGAGAACTCCCTGTACTCCCTGTTCACCCACGACTGCGTGGCCATGCACGCCTCCAACTCAATAATCAAGTTTGCGGACGACACTACAGTGGTAGGCTTGATTACCAACAACCCCCCTATCCACATCGACGGGACAGTAGTGGAGAAGGTGGAAAGTTCTAAGTTCCTCGGTGTACACATCACGGACAAACTGAATTGGTCCACCCACACAGACAGCGTTGTGAAGAAGGCGCAGCAGCGCCTCTTCAACCTCAGGAGGCTGAAGAAATTCGGCTTGTCACCAAAAGCACTCACAAACTTCTACAGATGCACAATGGAGAGCATCCTGTCGGGCTGTATTACCGCCTGGTACGGCAACTGCTCTGCCCACAACCGTAAAGCTCTCCAGAGGGTAGTGAGGTCTGCACAACGCATCACCGGGGGCAAACTACCTGCCCTCCAGGACACCTACACCACCCGATGTCACAGGAAGGCCATAAAGATCATCAAGGACAACAACTACCCGAGCCACTGCCTGTTCACTCCGCTATCATCCAGAAGGCGAGGTCAGTACAGGTGCATCAAAGCAGGGACCGAGAGACTGAAAAACAGCTTCTATCTCAAGGCCATCAGACTGTTAAACAGCCACCACTAACATTGAGTGGCTGCTGCCAACATACTGACTCAACTCCAGCTAACTTTAATAATGGAAATGTATGGAAATTGATCAAAAATGTATCACTAGCCACTTTAAACAATGCCACTTAATATAATGTATATGTATATACTGTACTCTATATCTACTGCATCTTGCCATCTTTATGTAATACATGTATCACTAGCCACTTTAAACTATGCACTTTTATGTTTACATACCCTACATTACTTATCTCATATGTATATACTGTACTCGATAACATCTACTGCATCTTGCCTATGCCGTTCTGTACCATCACTCATTCATATATCTTTATGTACATATTCTTTATCCCTTTACACTTGTGTGTATAAGGTAGTAGTTGTGGAATTGTTAGGTTACTTGTTGGTTATTACTGCATTGTCGGAACTAGAAGCACAAGCATTTCGCTACACTCGCATTAACATCTGCTAACCATGTGTATGTGACAAATATAATTTGATTTGATTTGAATGTAGGGAGAAGAACTGTGATCACCTGGCTGCTTTCATTTTTTTGTTGTGAGTCGCTAATACACATAACGAAGAGACACGAGTGACTGCCACACCACACAATAGGATTTGAAGTGGAATTTTATGAAATGTTATTTTCTTTTTAACAGAAAACCGCAAATAAATGTTTAATTTGTAAAGATTTGTTTTTATTTGTCACATCCCTGCATTAAACCACATACTTCTTCTATGCTCTTTCTCTCTCTCTCTACAATACATCTTCACCATATTACTTATTGATTGGCTCCCTGCTTCCTGCATGAGAAATGAGAAAGCCTGTCTAGTCCTCTTCTCTTATTAAATATGAACTAGAGTCCAGAAGGTCGCAGCTGATATTCTATCCTGCTTACCATCTATCTGAAGCCATAGTGTTATGTTAGTGGGAGGGTGCAGTGTGACTGCAAGGTTAAAGATGGAATCCGCAGTAGGGGGAAACAGCGCCACCGGCCGCCCCACCACCGTTGTTATTGTTTTAGTTGCAGAGCTGAGGAGCGTCGTGCAGCACGGTAAAACAACAATCTGTACATATTGGTTATTGTTTTATCATGCAGCATGGTAAAACAACAATCTGTACATATTGGTTACTGTTTTATCATGCAGCACGGTAAAACAACAATCTGTCCATATTGGTTATTGTTTTATCATGCAGCAAGGTAAAACAACAATCTGTCCATATTGGTTATTGTTTTATCATGCAGCACGGTAAAACAACAATCTGTACATATTGGTTACTGTTTTATCATGCAGCACGGTAAAACAACAATCTGTCCATATTGGTTATTGTTTTATCATGCAGCAAGGTAAAACAACAATCTGTCCATATTGGTTATTGTTTTAGTTGCAGAGCTGAGGAGCGTCGTGCAGCGTGGTAAAACAACAATCTGTACATATTGTTTTAGTTGCAGAGCTGAGGAGAATCGTGCAGCGTGGTAAAACAACAATCTGTACATATTGTTTTAGTTGCAGAGCTGAGGAGAATCGTGCAGCACGGTAAAACAACAATCTGTACATATTGGGCTCTTCTATCACACGTGCGATGATGTCAGAGGGGAAACACTGTTGTTTGCAGTAGCTTTGTTGTTTTAATCTCACAAACGGACGAGGCCGTTTCACCATGAAGGATTCCTGGTTTAAAGTTCAGTGATGGGCCATAGTGTTCTCCTCATTCAGAGATGTATTAAATACACAATCTGGAATATTTCCTGCTGTTATTTTCAAATGATATACTGTACCATATGTAAAAGAGTGGTTGCATACATTTCCCCAGCTCGATCCCTCAGCTAACCAAACAATGGAGCAGGGGTCAGGCTGTTGAAATGACATATTGTGCTTTTAAATGACTCCAGGGCTAATACAGCTGTAGATCAAATGGCCCTTTATGATAAACGTGTGTTCATTTGTACCAGATTTTCATTCGTATCACATTCATAATTAGCTGTGGTGGCACGTCGACATTCTAGAAATGCAAATGTTTCACGTGACAGTATTCAGATCCGTATGATTCAACCTGTCATTCAGGGCAGGTGGGGCAGAGCCCGTTTTGAGCCCCACCTGTTTAAACAAAATATATACACTGCTCAAAAAAATAAAGGGAACACTAAAATAACACATCCTAGATCTGAATGAATGAAATATTCTTATTAAATACTTTTTTCTTTACATAGTTGAATGTGCTGACAACAAAATCACACAAAAATGATCAATGTAAATCAGATTTATCAACCCATGGAGGTCTGGATTTGGAGTCACACTCAAAATTAAAGTGGAAAACCACACTACAGGCTGATCCAACTTTGATGTAATGTCCTTAAAACAAGTCAAAATGAGGCTCAGTAGTGTGTGTGGCCTCCACGTGCCTGTATGACCTCCCTACAACGCCTGGGCATGCTCCTGATGAGGTGGCGGATGGTCTCCTGAGGGATCTCCTCCCAGACCTGGACTAAAGCATCCGCCAACTCCTGGACAGTCTGTGGTGCAACGTGGCTTGGTGGATGGAGCGAGACATGATGTCCCAGATGTGCTCAATTGGATTCAGGTCTGGGGAACGGGCGGGCCAGTCCATAGCATCAATGCCTTCCTCTTGCAGGAACTGCTGACACACTCCAGCCACTAGCATTGTCATGCATTAGGAGGAACCCAGGACCAACCGCACCAGCATATGGTCTCACAAGGGGTCTGAGGATCTCATCTCGGGACCTAATGGCAGTCAGGCTACCTCTGGCGAGCACATGGAGGGCTGTGCGGCCCCCCAAAGAAATGTCACCCCACACCATGACTGACCCACCGCCAAACCGGTCATGCTGGAGGATGTTGCAGGCAGCAGAACGTTCTCCACGGGGTCTCCAGACTCTGTCACGTCTGTCACATGTGCTCATGTGCTCAGTGTGAACCTGCTTTCATCTGTGAAGAGCACAGGGCGCCAGTGGCGAATTTGCCAATCTTGGTGTTCTCTGGCAAATGCCAAACGTCCTGCACGGTGTTGGGCTGTAAGCACAACCCCCACCTGTGGACGTCGGGCCCTCATACCCCCCTCATGAAGTCTGTTTCTGACCGTTTGAGCAGACACATGCACATTTGTGGCCTGCTGGAGGTCATTTTGCAGGGCTCTGGTGTCTTGCTAATTGCCTATCATTTCCACCTGTTGTCTATTCCATTTGCACAACAGCATGTGAAATTTATTGTCAATCAGTGTTGCTTCCTAAGTGGACAGTTTGATTTCACAGAAGTGTGATTGACTTGGAGTTACATTGTGTTGTTTAAGTGTTCCCTATATTTTTTTGAGCAGTGTATAAAAACAGCCTAACCAGCTCCGCTGGGTGACTAAAATGGTCCGAGTGGGGTGTTCATTTGTGTCTGGAAGTAGCTATCAAACTAGCCAATGTTAGCCAGTTAGTAGCTAACAAGCTAGCCAACGTTAGCTTGGTTGCTTGACTGCTGTTGTGAGGTCAGAACGCTCAGATCAACCCTACTCCTCGGTCAGAGTCATCCAGTGTACACTCTGAATTTACGATTGGACAATCTGCCAGCACAGTTCAAATAAAATAAAATAAAATAACATTTTATTTGTCACATACACATGGTTAGCAGATGTTAATGCAAGTGTAGCAAAATGCTTGTGCTTCTAGTTCCGACAATGCAGTAATAACCAACGAGTAATCTAACCTAACAATTCCACAACTACTACCTTATACACACAAGTGTAAAGGGATAAAGAATATGTACATAAAGATATATGAATGAGTGATGGTACAGAACGGCATAGGCAAGATGCAGTAGATGGTATCGAGTACAGTATATACATATGAGATAAGTAATGTAGGGTATGTAAACATAAAAGTGCATAGTTTAAAGTGGCTAGTGATACATGTATTACATAAAGATGGCAAGATGCAGTAGATATAGAGTACAGTATATACATATACATTATATTAAGTGGCATTGTTTAAAGTGGCTAGTGATACATTTTTGATCAATTTCCATAAATTTCCATTATTAAAGTGAGCTGGAGTTGAGTCAGTATGTTGGCAGCAGCCACTCAATGTTAGTGGTGGCTGTTTAACAGTCTGATGGCCTTGAGATAGAAGCTGTTTTTCAGTCTCTCGGTCCCTGCTTTGATGCACCTGTACTGACCTCGCCTTCTGGATGATAGCTGGGTGAACAGGCAGTGGCTCGGGTAGTTGTTGTCCTTGATGATCTTTATGGCCTTCCTGTGACATCGGGTGGTGTAGGTGTCCTGGAGGGCAGGTAGTTTGCCCCCAGTGATGTGTTGTGCAGACCTCACTACCCTCTGGAGAGCCATATGGTTGTGGGCGGAGCAGTTGCCATACCAGGCGGTGATACAGCCCGACAGGATGCTTTCGATTGTGCATCTGTAGAAGTTTGTGAGTGCTTTTGGTGACAAGCCGGATTTCTTCAGCCTCCTGAGGTTGAAGAGACGCTGCTGCGCCTTCTTCACAACACTGTCTGTGTGGGTGGACCAATTCAGTTTGTCCGTGATGTGTACGCCGAGGAACTTAAAACTTACTAACCTCTCCACTACTGTCCCGTCGATGTGGATAGGGGGGTGCTCCCTCTGCTGTTTCCTGAAGTCCACAATCATCTCCTTTGTTTTGTTGACGTTGAGTGTGAGGTTATTTTCCTGACACCACACTCCGAGGGCCCTCACCTCCTCCCTGTAGGCCGTCTCGTCGTTGTTGGTAATCAAGCCTACCACTGTAGTGTCGTCCGCAAACTTGATGATTGAGTTGGAGGCGTGCATGGCCACACAGTCGTGGGTGAACAGGGAGTACAGGAGAGGGCTCAGAACGCACCCTTGTGGGGCCCCAGTGTTGAGGATCAGCGGGGTGAGCTGTTGTTACCTACCCTCACCACCTGGGGGCGGCCCGTCAGGAAGTCCAGTACCCAGTTGCACAGGGCGGGGTCGAGACCCAGGGTCTCGAGCTTGATGACGAGTTTGGAGGGTACTATGGTGTTAAATGCTGAGCTGTAGTCGATGAACAGCATTCTTACATACAGTGGGGAGAACAAGTATTTGATACACTGCCGATTTTGCAGGTTTTCCTACTTACAAAGCATGTAGAGGTCTGTCATTTTTATCATAGGTACACTTCAACTGTGAGAGACGGAATCTAAAACAAAAATCCAGAAAATCACATTGTATGATTTTTAAGTAATTAATTTGCATTTTATTGCATGACATAAGTATTTGATCACCTACCAACCAGTAAGAATTCCGGCTCTCACAGACCTGTTAGTTTTTCTTTAAGAAGCCCTCCTGTTCTCCACTCATTACCTGTATTAACTGCACCTGTTTGAACTCGTTACCTGTATAAAAGACACCTGTCCACACACTCAATCAAACAGACTCCAACCTCTCCACAATGGCCAAGACCAGAGAGCTGTGTAAGGACATCAGGGATAAATTGTAGACCTGTACAAGGCTGGGATGGGCTACAGGACAATAGGCAAGCAGCTTGGTGAGAAGGCAACAACTGTTGGCACAATTATTAGAAAATGGAAGAAGTTCAAGATGACGGTCAATCACCCTCGGTCTGGGGCTCCATGCAAGATCTCACCTCGTGGGGCATCAATGATCATGAGGAATGTGAGGGATCATCCCAGAACTACACGGCAGGACCTGGTCAATGACCTGAAGAGAGCTGGGACCACAGTCTCAAAGAAAACCATTAGTAACACACTACGCCGTCATGGATTAAAATCCTGCAGCGCACGCAAGGTCCCCCTGCTCAAGCCAGCGCATGTCCAGGCCCGTCTGAAGTTTGCCAATGACCATCTGGATGATCCAGAGGAGGAATGGGAGAAGGTCATGTGGTCTGATGAGACAAAAATAGAGCTTTTTGGTCTAAACTCCACTCGCCGTGTTTGGAGGAAGAAGAAGGATGAGTACAACCCCATGAACACCATCCCAACCGTGAAGCATGGAGGTGGAAACATCATTCTTTGGGGATGCTTTTCTGCAAAGGGGACAGGACGACTGCACCGTATTGAGGGGAGGATGGATGGGGCCATGTATCGCGAGATCTTGACCAACAACCTCCTTCCCTCAGTAAGAGCATTGAAGATGGGTCGTGGCTGGGTCTTCCAGCATGACAACGACCCGAAACACACAGCCAGGGCAACTAAGGAGTGGCTCCGTAAGAAGCATCTCAAGGTCCTGGAGTGGCCTTGCCAGTCTCCAGACCTGAACCCAATAGAAAATCTTTGGAGGGAGCCGAAAGTCCGTATTGCCCAGGGACAGCCCCGAAACCTGAAGGATCTGGAGAAGGTCTGTATGGAGGAGTGGGCCAAAATCCCTGCTGCAGTGTGTGCAAACCTGGTCAAGAACTACAGGAAACGTATGATCTCTGTAATTGCAAACTAAGGTTTCTGTACCAAATATTAAGTTCTGCTTTTCTGATGTATCAAATACTTATGTCATGCAATAAAATGCAAATAAATTACTTAAAAATCATACAATGTGATTTTCTGGATTTTTGTTTTAGATTCCTTCTCTCACAGTTGAAGTGTACCTATGATAAAAATTACAGACCTCTACATGCTTTGTAAGTAGGAAAACCTGCAAAATCGTCAGTGTATCAAATACTTGTTCTCCCCACTGTAGGTATTCCTCTTGTCCAGATGGGTTAGGGCAGTGTGGTTGCGATTGCGTCGTCTGTGGACCTATTGGGGCGGTAAGCAAATTGGAGTGGGTCTAGGGTGTCAGGTAGGGTGGAGGTGATATAGTCCTTGACTAGTCTCTCAAAGCACTTCATGATGACGGAAGTGAGTGCTACGGGGCGGTAGTCGTTTAGCTCAGTTACCTTAGCTTTCTTGGGAACAGGAACAATGGTGGCCCTCTTGAAGCATGTGGGAACAGCAGACTGCGATAAGGATTGATTGAATATGTCCGTAAACACACCAGCCAGCTGGTCTGCGCATGCTCTGAGGACGCGGCTGGGGATGCCGTCTGGGCCTGCAGCCTTGCGAGGGTTAACACGTTTAAATGTTTTACTCACGTCGGCTGCAGTGAAGAGAGTCCGCAGGTTTTGGTAGCGGGCCGTGTCAGTGGCACTGTATTGTCCTCAAAGCGAGCAAAGAAGTTATTTAGTCTGTCTGGGAGCAAGACATCCTGGTCCGCAACGGGGCTGGTTTTCTTTTTGTAATCCGTGATTGACTGTAGACCCTGCCACATACCTCTTGTATCTGAGCCGTTGAATTGCAACTCTACTTTGTCTCTATACTGACGCTTAGCTTGTTTGATTGCCTTGCGGAGGGAATAGCTACACTGTTTGTATTCGGTCATGTTTCCGGTCACCTTGCCCTGAATGCTGCCAACAATCCACAGTTTCTGGTTTGGGAATGTTTTAATAGTTGTTGTGGGTATGACATCGCGGATGCACTTTCTAATGAACTCGCTCACCGAATCAGCGTATTCGTCAATGTTGTTGTTGGACGCAATGCGGAACATATCCCAATCCACGTGATCGAAGCAGTCTTAAAGCGTGGAATGAGATTGGTCGGACCAGCGTTGAACAGACCTGAGCGCGGGAGCTTCTTGTTTTAGTTTCTGTCTGTAGGCTGGAAGCAACAAAATGGAGTCGTGGTCAGCTTTTCCGAAAGGAGGGCGGGGGAGGGCCTTATATGCGTCGCAGAAGATAGAATAACAATGATCCAGGGTTTTACCAGCCCTGGTTGCGCAATCGATATGCTGATAGAATTTCGGGAGTCTTGTTTTCAGATTAGCCTTGTTAAAATCCCCAGCTATAATGAATGCAGCCTCAGGATATGTGGTTTCCAGTATACATGGAGTCAAATAAAGTTCGTTCAGGGCCATAGATGTGTCTGCTTCGGGGGGAATATATACGGCTGTGATTATAATCATAGAGAATTCTCTTGGTAGATAATGCGGTCAACATTTGATTGTGAGGAATTCTAAGTCAGGTGAGCAGAAGGACTTGAGTTCCTGTATGTTGTTATGATCACACCACGTCTCGTTAATCATAAGGCATACCCCACCGCCCCTCTTCTTACCATAAAGATGCTTGTTTCTGTCGGCGCGATGCGTGACAAAACCAGCTGGCTGCACCGACTCCGATAGCGTCTCTCGAGTGAGCCATGTTTCCATGAAGCAAAGAACGTTACAGTCTCTGATGTCTCTCTGGAATGCTACCCTTGCTCGGATTTCATCAACCTTGTTGTCAAGAGACTGGACATTGGCGAGTAGTATGCTAGGGAGTGGTGCGCGATGTGCCCGTCTCCGGAGCCTGACCAGAAGACCGCTCCGTTTGCCCCTTTTACGGCGACGTTGTTTAGGTTCGCCGGCTGGGATCAGATTCATTGTCCTGGGTGGAAGGCAAAACACAGGATCCGCTTCGGGAAAGTCATATTCCTGTTGGTAATGATGGTGAGTTGACGTTGCTCTTATATTCAGTAGTTCCTCCCGACTGTATGTAATAAAACCTAAGATTACCTGGGGTACCAATGTAAGAAATAACACGTAAAAAAACAAAATACCGCATAGTTTCCTAGGAACGCGAAGCGAGGCGGCCATCTCTGTCAGCGCCGGAAGACAGTCACCAACGCTCTGGATAACATAAAACAACCTAACCAGCACTGCTTGGGCGAGTAATGTTCATTGAGCTGTTCTCTCATTTGTGTCTGGAAGTAGCTAGCATGTTAGCCAATTAGCTTGGTTGCTTGCTTGACTGCTGCTGTTCGGACAGAACGCTCGGATCAACTCTTAAAACCTCTTTGGGCTAGGGGGCAGTATTTTCACGTCCGGATGAAAAGAACTGATTTGGCAGACGAAACCCCGAGCACAATCCATCCAGGGATTTTTTTTTTGAGGTCAATGTGTTTTCCATTAGTTTTCTATGGGAAGCTCTTTTAATAGGAATCTGGTTGCAGTTCCTATGGCTTCCACTAGATGTCAACAGTCTTTAGAAATTGGTTGATGTTTTTCTTTTGAGAAATGAAGAAGTAGTCCTATTCTTTCCATGTGTCACTCAGATGGACTCAAGTCTTTTGGACCTGGAGTCCATCCAAAAACGTTGTTTTTATCCGATATTATAAACAGTTCATTCCGTCTTAAAATGTATTGATTATTTACGTTTTAGGGTACCTAAGGTTGGATTAGGAACGGTGTTTGAAATGTTTGGACCAAGTTTACAGGTAACTTATTAGATACTTTGTAGGCATGTTGGGCGAGTTGAAACCGGTGTATTTCTGAATCAAACGCGCCAAATAAATGGTCATTTTTGGGACATAAAGAAGGACATTATCGAACAAAAGGACCATTTGTGATGTTTCTGGAACATTTTGGAGTGCCAACAGAAGAAGATCGTCAAAGGTAAAGCATTAATTATATCGCTATTTCTGTCTTTTGTCGCGCACCTGCCTGGTTGAAATCAGATTTTCATGTGTTTGTATGCGGGGTGCTGTCCTCAGATAATCGCATGGTCTGCATTTGCCGTAAAGCCTTTTTAAATTCTGACACAGCGGCTGGATTAACAAGAAGTTAAGCTTTATTTTGATGTATAACACTTGTATGTTTTATGAATTTTTATTATTAGTATTTCTGTTTTTTAATTTGGCGCGCTGCAATTTCACTGGATGTTGTCAAATCAATCCCGTTACCGGGATTCGAGCGGGAGTGGGGCTTAAGGGATCCCTAATTAAAGAGATGGGTCAGTCTAAAGCTTAAGAGGGTGTGAACGATGCTGAATGTGTGTAAACAAAGAAGAGCTCTCCAGTTGGTACCAAAACATTCAGAGGTTATTTTCTCAAAATTGAGGTTACAAGTGTATCAAATTTCAAAGCAGAATTACTTTCCCATTGTTCCTCAAATGCAGTGTATGATATACCATTTTTTGGCTCTGTATCTCTGCTTTTATCCAATGTAAAAAACAAAGTTTCAAATTTTGATACATAAATAGTCACAAATAGTTATATTGACTACGTCGGTCCTAGCTCGCTCATTAATGTCTTAATCAAAATTACGGATTACCTTTTATCTGCTCCTCGTTCCCTTATGCCATAGTTTGTACATCTCAATTGTCAGTAGAAATCACAATTGTTTAAGCAAGTCAGCCATATCAGCTATGTTTTTTAAAAAGGCAGTAAATGAGGCTGAATGAACTGTTTGGCTGCCAGACAAGGCTCCGCTGATAGCCAGGTGTAGCGGTGGTAAGGATTCCTTCCATGGTGCTGAAAAGAAAACTCTGCTGTTGGGGCCTACATAAGGCTCCGCCAACAGTTTGTGGGCACCGTTTGTCACCGTTATAGTGCAATTCATGTATTGTTTAGTGTTGTGTTGTGTAGGGGCTTTTCTGGCATGCATCTAAAAAAAAAAGTGGTGATTTTGCCCCACCAAGATTTACATACTAAAATCGCCACTCATACTGAATGCAATGTACTCTCTTGTACTCTGCATCAGTGGATCCACTCTGAAATAGCTTGTCCTTTGGAACTAATGATTCATTCAAGAATTCAAGAGGCCTCAACAGTGAGTCCAATTGAGAGGCACTAGAACAGTAGAACAGCTGAAGAGAAGCACAGTACAATCACTGATGTGATATCAACAACAACTCAATAGTTATCTTCTTACCACAATATAGACCTAACATATTCCTTGCCTGCAATCCACGAGCAAAAAAAAGAAGTTACCCAGGGGCTGTCCAGCGATGACCCTGGCGTTCTCTCTTGCTACAGCCACTCGCGCGTTCCTCTCGCTGCCGTACTGGACGAAGGCAAAGCCCTTGTGGATGGAGCAACCCACGATCCTGCCGTACTTGGCGAAGAGGGTCTCGATGTCGGCCTTGGTTACCGCCGCCGTGTTGAGGTTGCCGATGAAGACTCTGGAGTTGAGGGAGCGTGGGTCATTCTTGTTGGTCACGTTGCTGGTGGGAGTCTTACCAGTCATCCTACTGTACCCTGACCGACTGACCGAGGAGGAGAGAAGAGACGTCAGAGTGTGTAGGGTGGGTGGTTGTGTAGGGGGGGAGTGTGTGTGTGAGAGAGAGAGAGAGTCTTTCCAGTCATCCTACCACACCGTGCTGAAATTAGAGAAAAAAGATGTCAGGGTCAGATATTGTCACGGTCAGATACGGTCAGGGCCAGATACGGTCAACTTAAAGTATTTCAAGTTTATTTGCCATTATGAATACATTGGAAATCTGAGATCACCCAATCAAGCTCTCACAAAACACAATGCTTTCAAGTATTTGAGGATGTTTTCACACTTGGTCCCTTTCAGACAATGTTTGCAAACTCAGTGTGCTTCTCTTAAGTTTTTCTGCAGTGAACACTACAAAGGAAGTCAGACCCCTCAAAAGAGGCCCCTGAACCGAACCAAGACCATCTCGAGAGGTGGTCTGAGTTCGGTTCGCTTGAATTACGTGGTCCGGTTCCCTTTTTTGGGGCAATGTGAACACAAAGCTTCCGAGGTTCGCTTGTCATTATTCCTGCACCACACACTAGACTACTGCAATACTGTTTCCCCTGACATAACCCCTCAGACAGAAGATGATGATGTGCAGGTCCGTGGGGAAAAAACGTGTGCTGTTTTTGGATATTGATTAGCGATTGTCAAGGATGCACAGAAATTCCAAAATATGTGTGGAGTTTTGTACTGACACGATGTTCAGATTATTTGTTTGCCATACGTGATCTATAGGCTGACAGCTTTATAAACTGTTTTTGGGGTAGGAATAGTGTGAGGTGAGAAATGACATATTTGGATAGAATCACAACTAGAGTACAAAATCAAGGTCTTTGCTATCCGGGATCTTTGGGACCTCCCACCTCTGATGTTACCCCATTGAAGTTGATATTTAAAATGGTTAATGTACGGGTTAAGGTTAAAGTTAGGGTAAGGGTTAGGGTTAGGATTTAGGGTAGGGACGTCCGAAGGATCCCGGATAGCATTTCCCACAAAATCAAGCCTAGCTCTTAAAGGGGCAGTATCCTACATTCAGTGTACAATTTTCAATTACAGCATTATTTAATCTGCAGTATTCTTCTGCTATATTTTCTCTTACCAATAATATTTACATGTAAATATTATTAATATTTATTATCTTCTGATTATAATTATGTCTAATTAAAAATAAAATACAAATTTTTAAAAAATCTTCCTTTTCTCCCCAATTTCGGTCTTGTCTCATCGCTGCAACTCCCCAACGTGCTCGCGAGGGGAAAGTCGAGTCATGCATCCATAACACCCGCCAGCTTAACCCGGAAGCCAGCCGCGACAATTTGTCGTTCAACTGACAACCAAGGTCAGCCTGAAGGCGCCCGGCCGCCACAAGGAGTTTGCTAGAGTGCAATGAGCCAAGTAAAGCTCCCCCCCAGCCAAATCCTCCCCTAACCCGGATGACACTGGGCCAATTGTGCGCCGCCCTATGGAATTCCCGATCACGGCCGGTTTCTATACAGCCCGGGATCAAACCAGGGTCTGTAGTGACACCTCTAGTACTGTGATGCAGTGCCTTAGACCGCTGCACCACTCAGGAGGCCCATGTCTCATCTTTTTTTATATATATTTTTATTTAAGTTTTACAAAATGTACATCAATGTAAGTATAAAGATTTTACCATATCCCAACCAACCACCCTCCCTCCATACAACACATCCATCCAACCCCCCTAGTCCCTGTCCTACCTCAGTCCACCCACCTCGGTTTCTTACCAACCAACCACCCCCAACCCCCTTCCAACTACCCACCCTGATCACCCAGCCCACATCACCCCTCAATTCGGTCCTCGAAATTGAAGGGGGGGGGGGGGAGTGATATACAAACAACTCAATACAGATTCAAAATACAAAAACATAAATAAATAAATAAATAAATAAATGATCAGTAAACCTTAGACAAACGTGCTGGGACTGGATAGCATTATATTGATGACTGTACCTATTATGTAATGACTACTGGTAATGCCTACAGGGAAACCTTAAAGCATCTCATCAGAGGGGAGCCTCTGCACGCCATTAAAGTATGATATAAATGGTTGCCATTTTCTAACAAATGTATCATTGGAACCCCTAAGAGAATACTTAATTTTCTCAAGCTTCAGGAAGAACATTACATCGTTCAGCCATTGAGAAGTAGAGGGGACTGAGCAGACTTCCACTGGAGAAGAATTCTACATCGAGCTAATAAGGATGTAAAAGCAACAGTATCGGCATATTTGGGGTCCAAGGAGAACAACTCTTCTGGAATACCAAAGACTGCTCTCAAGGGACAAGGCTGCAGGTTCATTTCAATCTGGATTTGGAAAAATGCACCCTATGTAAAACCTTAAATTGTATGAGACCAAGATGAGCACAAGATGTAGTGGATCGTACTCTATCAATCGCCTCATCCCACCATTCCTGTGTAAATTCAACACCCATTTCCCATTCCCAAACAGATTTCATTTTGTTGGTGGAGTGTTTGTCCAATGACAAAATACACAGATAGATCTGAGAAATGACTGCTTTCAGTCGATGTATTAGAGCCAATATGCCAACCCAGGGTTGGCAATGGGGTGGAGCAGGGAAGCCAGAAAATTGGGAGGAGACACAATACCTAATTTGAAGGTAACGGAAAAAGTGAGATGGAGGCAAAGAGTATTTAGAGGCCAGGTTTGAAAAACTAGAAAAAAGTATATTTACATATACGTATTGGAAGGACTTAATACCTTTCCTTGTCCAGTAAGAGAATGCATGATCTATTAGAGAAGTGGGGAATAAGTGATTCCTATCAATAGGACCCATAGTAGATTCAGAATTTAAAATGTCATCGAAACTGGTACCAAATCTTAAGTGTGGAAAGCACTACAGGATTGTGAGTATAGCGAGAGGGGGATGTTGTGAGAGAAGAGCAGAGTAAAGCAGGAAGAGAGGAAGAAATACAAGAATGTGCCTCTAGGTGGCACCATGGGGTATATGGAGCATGTAACCAGAATGGCAATTTCTGAAAGTTGGCTGCCCAGTAATTGTATAAAAAGTTGGGTAGTGCCAGCCCTCCACTAAACTTGCATCTCTGCTCTACTGACTCTGGGTACATTTCCTCCCCAGATAAATGTGGCAACAGCCTGATTGGCTGACCTAAACACTGGTAAAAACAATGGGATAGATTGAAATAGATAAAGCAATTTGGGTAAACTGTTCATTTTTATAGCATTAATCCTTCCTATACGTGATAGTGGTAAGCTACCCCATTTCGGAAAATCAGTTTTCATTTGCGCAAGAAGGGGAGTAGAGTTTGCAGAAAAAAGAGCATGTAATGAACGAGTTAGTTCACTCCAAGCTATATGAAACCAGAGTGGCTAAGCTGAAAGGGCAAGTTTGTCTGCTGGAACTGTAGCGCTGCTGGATTGATTGGGAAGCACTCACTTTTCTGGAGATTCAGCTTGTAACCGGAGAAGGAGTCAAAGTTCTCCAGAATAGGAAGGATAGAAGGTAAACAGGTTACAGGGTTATTTACATAGAGTAACAAATCATCTACATATAATGATAACCTATGTTTAACTCCTTCCCGTGCTACACCTTGGAAAGAGGAGGATGCCCGGAAAGCTACTGAAAGGGGCTCAATGGCGACGGCAAATAATAAAGGGGACAGTGGGCAGCCTTGGCGTGTCCCACGTTCCAGGGCAAAATAATCAGAACATGTGTCATTGGTACAGACACTGGCCTGGGGAGATGTATACAAGAGACAGATTCATGAGCTAAATTTGTCCCCAAATTTAAGATCAGCAAAGGTACTCCCACTCAATTCTGTCGAATTCCTCCTCTGCGTCTAGGGAGATTACCACCTCAGGGGAGTTGGAGAATTGTTTAGAATAAAAAATGTTAAACAGAGCCGGTTTGTTCCTGTGATATGAGTCCTGGTAAGACTTCTTCCAGACGCATCGCCAGCACCTTTACATCCACATTAAGGAGGCTTAGGGGCCTAAATGAAGAACAGGAAGTGGGGTCTTTCCCCTTCTCAAGGAGAAGCGCTATTGAAGCCTGTGTTGGGGTAGATGGCAACGAGCCACGTTCAACTGATTCATTATACATAGATAGAAGTAAAGGGGCTAACTTGGTATAGAATTTCTTAAAGAACTCAGTTGGAAACCCATCAGGCCCTGGAGCCTTGCTGCTCTGCATTGACTTGATAGACTGAATAACTTCTTCAAGGCTGAGAGGAGAATCAAGGTCATCTGCAGTATCAGCCTCAACTGTGGGAGTCTCCAGTTCACCCAAAAATGTAGTCATATTGGCAGTATCTGATGGAAATTCAGACGTACAGTTGAAGTCAGAAGTTTACATACACTTAGGTTGGAGTCATTAAAACTCGTTTTTCATGGTAACAAACTATAGTTTTGGCAAGTTGGTTAGGACATCTACTTTGTGCATGACACAAGTAATTTTTCCAACAATTGTTTACAGACAGATTATTTCACTTATAACGCACTGTATCACAATTCCAGTGGGTCAGAAGTTTACATACACTAAGTTGACTGTGCCTTTAAACAGCTTGCAAAATTCCAGAAAATTATGTCATGGCTTTAGAAGCTTCTGATAGGCTAATTGACATCATTTGAGTCAATTGGAGGTGTACCTGTGGATGTACTTCAAGGCCTACCTTCAAACTCAGTGCCTCTTTGCTTGGCATCATGGGAAAATAAAAATAAATCAGCCAAGACCTCAGAAAACAAATTGTAGACCTCCACAAGTCTGGTTCATCCTTGGGAGCAATTTCCAAATGCCTGAAGGAACCACGTTCATCTGTACAAACAATAGCACGCAAGTATAAACACCATGGGACCATGCAGCCATCATACCGCTCAGGAAGGAGACGCGTTCTGTATCTTAGAGATTAATGTACTTTTGTGCGAAAAGTGAAAATCAATCCCAGAACAACAGCAAAGGCCCTTGTGAAGATGCTGGAGGAAACAGGTACAAAAGTATCTATATCCACAGCAAAAAAACTCCTATATCGACATAACCTGAAAGGCCGCTCAGCAAGGAAGAAGCCACTGCTCCAAAACCGCCATAAAAAAGACAGACTACGGTTTGCAACTGCACATGGGGACAAAGATCATACTTTTTGGAGAAATGTCCTCTGGTCTGATGAAACAAAACTATAACTGTTTGGCCATAATGACCATCGTTATGTTTGGAGGAAAAAGGGGGAGGCTTGCAAGCCGAAGAATACCATCCCAACCGTGAAGCACGGGGGTGGCAGCATCATGTTGTGGGGGTGCTTTGCTGCAAGAGGGACTGGTGCACTTCACAAAATAGATGTCATCATGAGGGAGGAAAATGATGTGGATATATTGAAGCAACATCTCAAGACATCAGTCAGGAAGTTAAAGCTTGGTCGCAAATGGGTCTTCGAAATGGACAATGACCCCAAGCATACTTCCAAAGTTGTGGCAAAATGGCTTAAGGACAACAAAGTCAAGGTAATGGAGTGGCCATCACAAAGCCCTGACCTCAATCCCATAGAAAATTTGTGGGCATAACTGAAAAAGTGTGTGCGAGCAAGGAGGCCTTACAAACCTGACTCAGTTACACCAGCTCTGTCAGGAGGAATGGGCCAAAATTCACCCAACTTATTGCGGAAGGCTACCCGAAACGTTTGACCCAAGTTAAACAATTTAAAGGCAATGCTACCAAATACTATGTGAGTGTATGTAAACTTCTGACCCAGTGGGAATGTGATGAAAGAAATAAAAGCTGAAATAAATCATTCTCTCTACTATTATTCTGACATTTCACATTCTTAAAATAAAGTGGTGATTCTAACTGACCTAAGACAGGAAACTTTTACTAGGATTAAATGTCAGGAATTGTGAAAAACTGAGTTTAAATGTATTTGGTTAAGGTGTATGTAAACTTCCGACTTCAACTGTATACAGGGAGCAATAGAAAGATTTGAAGGTGTCATTGATCCCCGTAGGGTCAGAAATCAAGCTATGAGTGGAATCTTTAATTTGGGGAATCGGACGGGTAGCAGCACTGCGTTCTAATTGCAGACGACACACAATTAATCTTCTCCTTTCCCCCCTCTGATAACCAGGTGGCGAATCGCATCTCTGCATGTCTGGCAGACATATCAGTGTGGATGACGGATCACCACCTCAAGCTGAACCTCGGCAAGACGGAGCTGCTCTTCCTCCCGGGGAAGGACTGCCCGTTCCATGATCTCGCCATCACGGTTGACAACTCCATTGTGTCCTCCTCCCAGAGCGCTAAGAACCTTGGCGTGATCCTGGACAACACCCTGTCGTTCTCAACTCACATCAAGGCGGTGACCCGTTCCTGTAGGTTCATGCTCTACAACATTCGCAGAGTACGACCCTGCCTCACACAGGAAGCGGCGCAGGTCCTAATCCAGGCACTTGTCATCTCCCGTCTGGATTACTGCAACTCGCTGTTGGCTGGGCTCCCTGCCTGTGCCATTAAACCCCTACAACTCATCCAGAACGCCGCAGCCCGTCTGGTGTTCAACCTTCCCAAGTTCTCTCACGTCACCCCGCTCCTCCGCTCTCTCCACTGGCTTCCAGTTGAAGCTCGCATCCGCTACAAGACCATGGTGCTTGCCTACGGAGCTGTGAGGGGAACGGCACCTCCGTACCTTCAGGCTCTGATCAGGCCCTACACCCAAACAAGGGCACTGCGTTCATCCACCTCTGGCCTGCTCGCCTCCCTACCTCTGAGGAAGTACAGTTCCCGCTCAGCCCAGTCAAAACTGTTCGCTGCTCTGGCACCCCAATGGTGGAACAAACTCCCTCACGACGCCAGGTCAGCGGAGTCAATCACCACCTTCCGGAGACACCTGAAACCCCACCTCTTTAAGGAATACCTAGGATAGGATAAAGTAATCCTCCTAACCCCCCCCCTCCCCCTTAAATGAGTTAGATGCACTATTGTAAAGTGGTTGTTCCACTGGATATCATAAGGTGAATGCACCAATTTGTAAGTCGCTCTGGATAAGAGCGTCTGCTAAATGACTTAAATGTAAATGTAAATGTAATTGGTGTGCGAGCAGACGACTTGCCCTGTCGCCATGTTCATATTAGGTAACACGTGAACGCAATAGTAGCCGTTCTGCATCTGTAGTGGACAAGAGATTGAATTCATATTGTAAGTTCAAGCGTTGCTTATATAGCTCTGGAGATGGCGTCAGGGCATATTGATGGTCTACGTCAAGGATGACTTTAGTGAGTTCTTCTGGTTTAGCTTTCCGAGTTTTTGTTTAAATGAAAAGAATAATAAATATTATGTATCTTCTAAGATAGGCCTTAAGTGATTCCCATAAGAGAGAATGAGAGGATAAGCTTGTCTGATTTGAAAAAATTCAATGATCAATAGAAGTGCAGATAACATTACAGAAGTCTGCATCAGACAGGAGAAGAGAATTTAATCTCCTGAGAAGAGTACGAGTTTGTCCTAATAGGACTATGTCGAGGGATAAAGGTCCATGATCAGAAATTACAATGGGTAAATATTCAGAAGAGGTGACATTTGGAAGTAACTTATGATCAATAAAGAAATAGTCAATACGAGAAAAGGAATGGTGTACATGTGAAAAGAAAGAATACTCTCTTGTCTGGGGATTCTGAAATCTCCAGGGATCTGTACACCCATTCTGAACCATAAAGTCTGAGAAGGACTTTGACATAGCAGAGGGAGACATAGTTCTGGCGTTGGAGCGGTCTGAAGCCGGGCTAATAACACAATTCAGATCCCAGCCAAATATCAAAAGATTGGTGTTCAGAGAAGGGATTTTACCCAGCAACCCATTGGCAAATTCAACATCATCAAAATTGGGAGCATATACATTGACCAATACTACAGGTGTGTGCCAAATGGTGACAGTTATGATTAAATATCTCCCATTACTGTCTGAAATAACATTAGTAGTAGAGAGGTGTATTCTTTTACTAACCAAAATTGCAACCCCTCTGGCTTTGGAGTTAAAGTCTGAATGGAAAACCTGACTAAACTTGGAGTTTTGTAGCCTTGAGTGATCTTTAATGCGTAAATGGGTCTCTTGTAAAAATATCATATCTGCTTTTAGCTTTTTCAAATGAGAGAAGACCCTAGACCTCTTGACAAGATTGTTCATTGCCAAGATAAAAAAAACTTTATAGGATTAGCCATACCTATAGTACTACTTTTAGCGTTGTTAGCCATCTAAAATATTGAAATGAAAAAGCTGTGAAAACTGACCAAGCATTTGCAAAGATAACAGAAAACTGATGAAAAAATAAAATAAAAAAATATTATATTACAAAAATAGGACCGAAAAAGGTCACTCCCCCCCCCTCCCCTCCCACCCAAACCCAAAGTCTCCTTCCCCAGCGAATGGAGACAGCAGGTTGATGTTTGCGCAGCTTCGGTGTATATAAACAGAAAACCTTCCTATCCTAACTCGGAGAGGCTCCATAGCACCCGTCGTGAAATACATTTGAAAAGGCATTCACAAAACGGTAAAGTAGGTCAACAACAAAACAAACACCCCATTACAGTAAAACGGAACTGTCCCTGACTCAGGGAGTCTTCAATCAGTGCAATACGTATACAATGTGTCTTAAGGATGGCCAAATAAGTGTCCCACTGTATGTTACAAAAAAGAAAAGGGGCTGTGAGTGTCTGTACATGTACGAATGATCAATATGGAGTAAAGTGGTGGAAAGTCCTTCAGTAAGTATCTAGACGAAAAGAAAGAAAGAAAAAAACAGAGGAAAGTTCTGCAAAAGCCTGGAATTGTATCTATGCATTACTACATTAGCCATCTAGCCAAATAAAAAGGACCTCCCAAATGTGTAGCTTAAATGACAACCACACAAGACAGTATTAGTCATTTTTATCAGAGTCCAATAACATTAGTGTTTCTGCCGAGTAGAAAAGGAATAGCAACAGGAGAGAACATTTTTTTTATGCCCTGCCGTAAAGGTCAAACATACCTTCGACTTAAAGGCTAGGCTATGCATGCTACCTGGCAAAAAAAGTAGGTCATAGATCCAAGATACAGCTCAGAAGTGACTGTCGAACCAACGCTGGGCGTCCTCGTGGGAGTCGAATTGTGGTTTCCCCCCGGCATGTTCAATGTGCAGACGAGCAGGGAAGCGGAGTGAGAATTTCCCTTTCTTCTCATGAAGTTTGCGTTTCACATCGAGGAATTTAGCTCTTTTTTTGGAGACATTCGAGCTGAGGTCAGGAAAGATGAACACTGTGCAGAAGTGTAGCTGGTCTCTGCCCTGCCTCTGGAGGATGTGCTCCTTGTCACCGTAGACGATAAACACTCTAGGCTTGGAGTTGTCGGCTCCGCCCACCAGTGCGGTGGGCTCTGTCCAGCTTCGGGGGTGATGGAAAGATGGCCGGACCCAGCACATCCGCAAAGAATTCTGACATGAGTGTGACCGCGCGAGGCTCTATAACAGTTGGACTGGAGTCGGCTCCATTATTACCATTCACGTTTGCCATCGCGGTTGAAACATTAAGTTACAGGTCTTCTGCCCCTCAGGTCGTGTGACATTTGAATCAATAAGGTAACTTACGAACTCATCAATCAATCAAATAAATATATGATATGTAAGGAAGTGGAATGCAAAGTACAAATTTGGCTAAATTAACTCATGCGTAGGAGCCTCGTCCACGAGCTTTAAACTGGGTTTATTCTCCATTCACATGCTAAACCGGAACTCTCCCATGTCTCATCTTTTAACTAAATGAAATCTATTTGCTTCCAAAATTACATCTAGCTGTCCGATAACACGATCTGATGGTATGGTTTGTCCTGCACTTTGTAAAAACCCACATTGCATCGAGTGAATGTTAGGAAAAAGATCTTGGTTCCATTCTAAACATAGCAATGTGAATGCAAAGAGGACTCGGACCACAAAATAGGTGAGTCCTCATTCAAAGTCAAGGGCAGTGTAAACACAAAGAGAACTGAGTTCACTTTAAAGACGACTGAGATCGGTTCTTTTTAAGAGGACTATATGTGAAAACACCCTGAGGTCTGTCTGATTTTGCATGGAGCTTGCGTCTTTGGGACTACTCCACAGGACAGTGGAAGCCAAATCAAGCGCATCTCAACTATTTGTTCCTAGTTCTGATTGGAACTAGTTAGTTAGTCTCTCAGCAGACGCATGACAGCCTCTCACAGTACTGTAGTGATAACTGTTGGTATCAACAGCTGATTCCACTGGAGTGGCAGGCAGAACATGAGCTGTGAGTCTGGTGCTAGTCCAGCTCACACACACAAACACACACACACACACTCAAAGAAGAGTCTGCCTGAGAACCCTATCAACAATTAATCTCCTCTCTCTAAGACATTCTCTCCACACAATTCTCACCATCCCATCCTCCCTTTTCACTCCATTCCTCCATTTCTCTCACCAGCCACGTCTCTCCTCAGCTGTCACACACGGCAACGTTATCCTGCTTTTCACAGCCACAGAATATAAAGAATAGCAAGACAGAAAAACAGACAAACTGATCTGTGACCAGGGTAATGAACCTAACCTTGATTGTTAAGGTTGTCGACCCCTGCTCTATAGAACGTTGCAGATGATGAGTAGGTGTGAACTGTAGAGTGCATTAGATGTGCTCTGCTCTCTAATCTAAACCTACTCACTCTGTTGGCCATGTCACAGTTCCAGTCTGAGGTTTACAGTGGTGAGTCCATTAGCTGACTAATCAACCATCCAGGGGTCCTGTCATAAGTGGTTTTAATGGGAGGAGACGAGAGCTGTCTGTCTGTTCACTGAACTGGGCTAGCTATTGTAGGAGAGAGCTAATCTCTCCAGTGACACTTCATTACAGTCATTAGGGGCCCTGAGGTCAGTAACCATTATTAAAGCGGCAATCAGTAGTTGAAACAATAACTCCCTGTCCCTGTTTCACTAAAAAGCTATGGGATGGGTCTGGAGAAATGTAACCACTCTCATAATATCACAATTGTAGTTTTAACCATGTTTTAAGGCTATACGGTGTTTGTTTTCATTTACAAACATTGGAGTAAAACAACCTGGACTGACCACCTGCTCTGATTCTCCACACCTTAGCACACATACACTCAGTCATGAATGCACGCACGCACCCAGACACACATACAGTACCAGTCAAAAGTTTATTTTTACTATCTACTACTATGTGTTTCTACATTGTACAATAATAGTGAAGACATCAAAACTATGAAATAACACATGTGGAATCATGTAGTAACCAAAAAGTGTGAAACAAATCAAAATAGATTTTAGATTCTCCAAAGTAGCCACCCTTTGCCTTGATGACAGCTTTGCACACTTTTGGCATTCTCTCAACCAGCTTCACCTGGAATGCTTTTCCAACCAGTCTTGGAGTTCCCACATATGCTGAGCACTTGTTGGATGCTTTTCCTACACTCTGCGGTCCAACTCATCCCAAACCATCTCAATTGGGTTGAGGTTGGGTGATAGTGGAGGCCAGGTCATCTGATGCAGCACTCCATCACTCTCCTTCTTGGTCAAATAAAGCAAGTCTCTTCTTCTTATTGGTGTCCTTTAGTAGTGGTTTCTTTGCAGCAATTTGACCATGAAGGCCTGATTCACACAGTCTCCTCTGAACAGTTGATGTTGAGATGTCTGTTACTTGAACTCTATAAAGCATTTATTTGGGCGGCAATTTCTGAGACAAGTAACTCGAATGAACGTATCCTCTGCAGCAGAGGTAACTCTGGGTCTTCCTTTCCTGTGGCGGTCCTCATGAAAGCCAGTTTCATCATAGCGCTTGATAGTTTTTGCAACTGCACTTGAAGAAACTTCCAAAGTTCTTGACATTTTCCGTATTGACTGACGTTCATGTCTTAAAGTAATGATGGACTGTAATTTCTCTTTGCTTATTTGAGTTGTTCTGGCCATAATATGACACTTGGTCTTTTACCAAATAGGGCTATCTCCTGTATACCACCCCTACCTTGTCACAACACAACTGATTGGCTCAAACGCATTAAGAAGGATAGAAAATCAACAAATTAACTTTTATCAAGGCAAACCTGTTAATTGAAATGCATTCCAGGTGACTAGAAGCTGGTTGAGAGTATGCCAAGAGTGTGCAAAGCTGTCATCAAGGCAAGCGGTAGCTACTTTGAAAAATCGAAAATATATTTTAATTTGTTTTACACTTTTTTGGTTACAACATGATTCCATATGTGTTATTTCATAGTTTTGATGTCTTCACTATTATTCTACAATGTAGAAAATAGTAAAAATAAAGAAAAACCCTGGAATGAGTAGGTGTGTCCAAACTTTTGACAGGTACTGTACATACAACTGCTGCTACCAGACTCTAATTCTATTGGCCAGTTTATACACTGCCCCCCCCCCCCCTTCTCCAATACAGTAAATGTTGGACTATAAATTGTGCCTTCCTGTATTATACTTATGCTAAAATGTTTATTCTATTCTACTGAGACATTTATTTTGTTTATATTTTATTATTTCTTGCTGTTGTATTGTCGAGCAGGAACCTGCAAGTAAGCATTTCCTTGGACGATGTATACCATGCGTATCCCATACGTACGACTAATAAAACTTTCAACTTGAGCTTATATTTTGGGCTCTGATGGGGTATGGCAGTTGAACTAATCTCATAAAGCATTTATAAGTTATATTCTTCAAGAATCAACAGGTACATATGAATTTACAAGTCCAAAAATGGATCTATCAACTGCTGATTGCCCCTTTCACGGTCAGTAGCTGTCATTAGTTGATGTGTTAGCAGTGATAGTCAGATGGTTAGGAATACTCAGTGCCCTAGTCAGGAGAAGTTGCCTGATATATCACAGGATAACCTTTTCTACTCACATTGGCCTTACAGTGAATGTACTCAGCTTGTTTGTGACTGAGAGAGACATGGAGAGAGAGAGAGTCAGTGTTTTTGTGTAATGCTGTGATGACTGTACAACTGAAAAAGAGAAGCCTTTGTTCACACAGCTTTCTGTATAAAACTGGATCTCAGCTGAGCTCAGACATAGTTACTCAGCATTATTTCCCACCATAATTACTCACCATTAACGGAACATATCCGAGTGAAAGGGCATTATGTTATTGCTAAAACTCAGTAGGGGTAAAGATATGTTATTGTTTATACTCAGTAGGGGTAAAGATATGTTATTGTTTATACTCAGTAGGGGTAAAGGAGATTATGTTATTGTTTATACTCAGTAGGGGTAAAGATATGTTATTGTTTATACTCAGTAGGGGTAAAGGGGATTATGTTATTGTTTATACTCAGTAGGGGTAAAGGAGATTATGTTATTGTTTATACTCAGTATGGGTAAAGGGGATTATGTTATTGTTTATACTCAGTAGGGGTAAAGGAGATTATGTTATTGTTTATACTCAGTAGGGGTAAAGGAGATTATGTTATTGCTAAAGCTCAGTATGGGAAAGAAGTATAATTGAAAGAACACTTCAAAGGGGTTCATTCTTTACAATATTCATGAGTCTGCAGATCCTTAGAGCTTATTTCAGTAAGAGGCATGATATGACTACAGGCAACGCTGGGAGAGGACATTGAAGCACACTCAGTCTGTGCCCATAACAAACCATATAGTATACCAGTCCAGGGGACTCTTGAAATGTTAGATGGACATGGTCAGACCACTTTTGGTTAAGTAAATAATTATGAAGTATTAAAATCCCACCATATTAAAACTGCAATATGTAACTTTTTGGGTGACCTGAACAAAGTCACATAGAAATGTATGTTATAGATCTGTCATTCTAATTCAAAGGAAGTCGAAGATGCGGTAGATATGTTCTATGTGTGCTACTTCTATGCTTCCCGTTAAGTTTCGTTTTTGTGTCTTTTACTTTCGGTTCTGAACACCATATTCAAACCACAAAAAAATACTATATTTTTGGTTATGGAAAATATATTTCACAGCGATTTAGATGTTTCTCTACGCTATACTTGCTAGTTTGTCAAATAAACTGAAATTAGGCAAATTATTAGAATTGAACAACCAGGAAAACGTATTTAACAGTCAGTTATAGTCAGTATAAAAAGTAACAGAGTAACTGCAACCAGGAGAGTAAATAATCCAAGGGCCGAATTCACAATGAGTCACAGAATAGGAGTGCTGATCTAGGATCAGGTTTGCCCTCTTATTCATTAGGATTTAAAAGGCAAAACTGATCCTAGATCAGCACTCCTTCTCTGAGATGTATACAGACCCAGTAGTATTCCATCATATCCAATGTGTGAGAGAAGTGAGTCATCGTGTAGGTCTGAGAGGAGCTGCTGAAATGATTACTTTCTACCAGCTTCAAACCTTTTTACCTCTGGAGAATTCATACATGATGGAAGCTTTTTTTTCGGGGAACTGAGATTGTGTGAAAAGAGTGTAACGGAGGTGGTCTGATGAAGCAAGAGTGTAACGGAGGTCATCTGATGAACCACTCTAACCTGATGTGGTACTCACTGCCCACCTCTCATAGCCTGGTTCCAATCTAGGTTTCTTCCTAGGTTCTGGCCTTTTCTAGGGAGTTTTTCCTAGCCACAGGTGCACGTACACCTGCATTGCTTGCTGTTTGGGGTATTAGGCTGCGTTTCTGTACAGCTCTTTGTGACATCAGCTGATGTAAGAAGGGCTTTATAAATACATTTGATTGAAATTTGACTGTAGAATAGGATAGAACATAATAGAATAACTACATTTTTTCCCAGAATGAACTTCGGCATCATTCTGTGTGACTGCCCAAATGCTTTCTGGGTGATCTATCATGGCTATTATACTAGATAATTCAGTTGAAAACCAGCCCAAATGCTTTCTGGGTGATTTATCTTGGCTATTATACTAGATAATTCAGTTGAAAACCAGCCCAAATGCTTTCTGGGTGATTTATCTTGGCTATTATACTAGATAATTCAGTTGAAAACCAGCCCAAATGCTTTCTGGGTGATTTATCATGGCTATTATACTAGATAATTCAGTTGAAAACCAGCCCAAATGCTTTCTGGGTGATTTATCATGGCTATTATACTAGATAATTCAGTTGAAAACCAGCCCAAATGCTTTCTGGGTGATTTATCATGGCTATTATACTAGATAATTCAGTTGAAAACCAGCCCAAATGCTTTCTGGGTGATTTATCATGGCTATTATACTAGATAATTCAGTTGAAAACCAGCCCAAATGCTTTCTGGGTGATTTATCATGGCTATTATACTAGATAATTCAGTTGAAAACCAGCCCAAATGCTTTCTGGGTGATTTATCATGGGTATTATACTAGATAATTCAGTTGAAAACCAGCCCAAATGCTTTCTGGGTGATTTATCATGGCTATTATACTAGATAATTCAGTTGAAAACCAGCCCAAATGCTTTCTGGGTGATTTATCATGGGTATTATACTAGATAATTCAGTTTTTATTGAGTTGAATGTTTCATGAGTTTTCTGCAATGCAGTTAAATCCGTCATTTCTCTTTTTAGCCCGCTTTTCCCACAAGTCCTTGTAAACAATGTCCTTTTCATAACTTCCTCCCTCTCTTCTTTCGTTCTGTTCCCTTATTGTAGCTATACATTTATAAATGACTCAGCTAATATCCCAACAGCAGCAGGCGTTGCTGAATCATTCAAATGGATTTAAAATGGATTTAAAGAATAGGAGCATCAGCTCCATTCTACACCCAGTCCAATGGAACCCAGTGGAACCCATAGAAATATAATTACTAGTTAATTTATTAACTAAACTATTTATATGGTGGAACCTCTCCTTCTGCACATATGGATTGCCTTGGAGTAATATTCCTTAACTGGTACACTGAAGTACCTTCAAGGGAACACTTTTTTTTGTAGCCAAGCACAATCATACCTGACTCAACTAATCAAGGATAATGAGATATACTGTAGGGGCAACACATTGCCCTTACAATGTATTAACCTCCAGCGGTTCCAAAGCCTTTGAGGCACACCATGTTTCTTTTGACCTCATCAAAGAATTGTTCTACCTATCCCAGCCTGTGTATGCTTGCAAGAGGATGATGTAGAGGATGCTGTAGTAGAGAGAAAGAGAGAGATAAAGAGCAAGAGAAAGAGGGAGTGTGTGACAGAGAGAGAGACAAGGGCGCAAAAGGCCTTTGCGATGCCAATCATCTTCAAGGGATTGAGAACTGGGTTTATGGCCTGAATATCAACGTTTTACATTTCGACACAACAGAACACACTATTTTATTTAACCTTTATTTAACTAGGCAAGTCAGTTAAGAACAAATTCTTATTTACAATGACGGCCTACCGGCCAAACGCTGACCCGGAAGCTGGGCCAATTGTGGGCTGCCCTATGGGGCTCCCAATCACGGCCGGTTGTGAAACATCCTCGACTCGAACCAGGGTGTGACACCTCTAGCACCTCTAGCACTGAGATGCAGTGCCTTAGACCGCTGCGCCATTCAGGAGCCCATAGTAAAGGACACACTGAGCAGTTAGACCTCTGCGCCATTCAGGAGCCCATAGTAAAGGACACACTGAGCAGTTAGACCGCTGCGCCATTCAGGAGCCCATAGTAAAGGACACACTGAGCAGATGTCAACCTACTGCTGTGCACTACTGTCAACTGGCTGGGAGGGTCTACTTGAGGGCATGGAAGCATATACCACATACATTCACACACACATATACTGCACACATGCACACACACACACACTGCACGCACGCACACACACACACACAATTGATTCTCATTCAAAATCCTATTTTACCTAACCTCTAACCATAACCTTTCCCCCTAAACCTTTTTCCTTGTGGGGACCGGCAGAATGTCCACAAATGTTCCTTGTTTTACTATCATTGTGAGGACTCCACAAGGATATTAAAACCAAACACACACACACACACACAGCAGCCAGCTAGGAAGGCTCTCACATACAGAGCCTTCAGAAAGTATTCAGACCCCATGACTTTTCCCACATGTTGTTACGTTACAGCCTTATTCTAAAATTGATTTTGTTTTTATTATCCTCAGCAATCTACACACAATACCCCATAATGACATCACAATACCCCATAATGATAAAGCGAAAACAGGTTGTTAGAAATGTTTGCTAATTTATAATAAATTTAAAACATAAATACCTGATTTCCATAAGTATTCAGACCCTTTGCTATGAGACTCGAAGTTGAGCTCAGGTGCATCCTGTTTCCATTGATCATCCTTGATGTTTCTACAACTTGATTGGAGTCCACCTGTGGTAAATTCAATTGATTGGACATGATTTGGAAAGGCACACACCTGTCTATATAAGTTCCCACAGTTGACAGTGCATAAAAGAGCAAAAACCAAGCCATAAGGTCGAAGGAATTGTCCTTAGAGCTCAGAGACAGGATTGTGTCGAGGCACAGATCTGGGGAAGCGTACAAAAAAACACAGTGGCCTCCATCATTCTTAAATGGAAGAAGTTTGGAACCAAGTTTGGTTCTCCCCCGCTCAGTTTGGCCGGGCAGCCAGCTCTAGGAAGAGTGGTCGGGGAGATGACCAAGAGGTCAGGGAGGTGACCAAGAGCCTGATGGTCACCAACAGAGCTCTAGAATTCCTCTGTGGAGATGGGAGAACCTTCTAAAAGGACAACCACCTCTGCAGCACTCCACCAATCAGGCCTTTATGTTAAGAGTGGCCAGATGGAAGCCACTCTTTAGTAAAAGGCAGCCCACTTGGAGTTTGACAAAAGGCACCTAAATACTCTCAGACCATGAGAAACAAGATTCTCTGGTCTGAAGAAATCAAGATTGAACACTTTGGCCTGAATGCCAAGCGTCACGTCTGGAGGAAACCAGGCACCATCACTACAGTGAAGCATGGAGGTGGCAGCATCATAATGTGGGGATGTTTTTCAGCAGCAAAGTAGAAGAACCTCAGACTGGGGAGAAGGTTCACCTTCCAACAGGACAACGACCCTAAGCACACAGCCAAGACAATGCAGGAGTGGCTTCGGGACAAGTCTCTGAATGTCCTTGAGTGGCCAAGCCAAAGCCCAGACTTGAACCCGATCTAACATCTCTGTAGAGACCTGAAAATAGCTGTGCAGCAACGCTCCACATCCAACCAGACAGAGCTTGAGAGCATCTGCAGAGAAGAATGAGAGAAACTCCCCAAATACAGATGTGCCAAGCTTGTAGTGTCATACCCAAGAAGATGCAATGCTGTAATTGCTGCAAAAGGTGCTTCAACAAAGTAAAGGGTCTGAATTCTTATGCGAATGTGAAATTTCAGTATTTATTTTTAATAAAAAAGAATCTAAAACCCTATTTTTGCTTTGTCATTATGGGATATTGTTTGTAGATTGATGGGGGGGGGGGGGGGGGGGGGGGGGAAGCAATTCAATTCATTTTAGAATAAGGCTGTAATGCAACAAATGTGGAAAAAGTCAGGCACCAAGATATTTCTCTTTTTTTTCATTCCCCTTGTGTTGATGCCAAATACAGCTTAGTTCGTTCCACCACCCGGCTAAAGTAAATGGGTCATTGAAGTTGTAAGTAATATGCTGATAGTAAAATATGTACACTTCCCGGTCTGTATGGTCCAAGTGTCATTCTGGGCCCAATCACAAATCTTCGGCTGTCCCCTTTTTGGTTCCCTTTTTTTCTAAGAGTGTATACACTTGTGGAGAAATGAGAAGATTTGATTGGTATAAGCATTATGGCAATACCTTCACCTAGCCAATCAGAAGACAAGGGGGGGGGGGGGGGGGGGGTGTTATCATATTTGCTTATACCTGTCAAATCCTCTCAGATGTCCACAAGTACATAGGGAGTAGGAAGGATAGGAAGTAAGGGTAGATTTGGGATTGGTACATTGTTCCACTGGGAAACTGTGTGGAGGTTGGAGTTAAGGTCAAAGGTCAGGCAATGGTGCAAGTGGCCACAGAGTTGTGCAGTGGAAGTGGTATGGGGAATGAGTAACTCATTGGGTGAGTAACCATGCCTGAGACTAGTTCCCAGAACTATCTAGTCTTTAACTCAGTGGGCTAACTCAATCTTGAGTTTAATACCAGTTGGTCATAGTTGCAGTCAGTGGAAGAGCCCATGCATGCTAAAACAAACTAAAATGGTCTGATTACGTTATCTGCTTCCAGGATAATGGTCTGATTACGTTATCTGCTTCCAGGATAATGGTCTGATTACTGTATCTGCTTCCAGGATAATGGTCTAATTATTTTTATCTGCTTCCAGGATAATGGTCTGATTACTGTATCTGCTTCCAGGATAATGGTCTAATTACTGTATCTGCTTTCAGGATAATGGTTTGATTACTGTATCTGCTTCCAGGATAATGGTCTAATTACTGTATCTGCTTCCAGGATAATGGTCTGATTACTGTATCTGCTTCCAGGATAATGGTCTGATTACTTTATCTGCTTCCAGGATAATGGTCTGATTACTGTATCTGCTTCCAGGATAATGGTCTAATTACTGTATCTGCTTTCAGGATAATGGTTTGATTACTGTATCTGCTTCCAGGATAATGGTCTAATTACTGTATCTGCTTCCAGGATAATGGTCTGATTACTGTATCTGCTTCCAGGATAATGGTCTGATTACTTTATCTGCTTCCAGGATAATGGTCTAATTACTTAACTGCAGACATGATAATGGTCTAATTACTTTAACTGCTTCCAGGATAATGGTCTAATTACGTTATCTGCTTCCAGGATAATGGTTAAATTTGCTTTATCGGCTTCCAGGGAAATGGTCTGATTACTTTATCTGTAACAGGATAATGGTCGAATTACTTTATTGTTCAGTACTACTGTTCTACTGTTCAGTACTACTGTCCTACTGTTCAGTACTACTGTCCTACTGTTCAGTACTACTGTCCTACTGTTCAGGGGCAAGCTGCTATCAAGATCTGGTTTCTCACAGTAGCCATATCAGATGTAGACTCAGTCAGTCAATCTCACTAATCCCAGACAGTCTCCCTACAGTGAGAGATGTAGAACCAGTCAGTCAGTCTCACTACTCCCAGACAGTCTCCCTACAGTGAGAGATGTAGAACCAGTCAGTCAGTCAGTCTCACTACTCCCAGACAGTCAGTCTCCCTACTCCCAGACAGTCTCCCTCCAGTGAGAGATGTAGAACCAGTCAGTCAGTCTCACTACTCCCAGACAGTCTTCCTCCAGTGAGAGATGTAGAACCAGTCAGTCTCCCTACTCCCAGACAGTCTCCAGTGAGAGATGTAGAACCAGTCAGTCAGTCTCCCTACTCCCAGACAGTCTCCAGTGAGAGATGTAGAACCAGTCAGTCAGTCTCCCTACTCCCAGACAGTCTCCAGTGAGAGATGGCTAAGTATTGATAGCATATAAAGCATATTTCATGCTTCGTTTCCTCCATCTATTATCTGACCTTCCCAGTCTGAATGGTGAAATGGTTTTCAAAAGGCATCCCATCTGTCCAATATCAGCCTGTCTTAAGTTGGGCTCAGTCAAGCCTGAAAAAAAGGAGGGGAACCAACTCCTAGCTGGTTTCAGCACCAAGGATAGTGGCTAATGCTGTCGTTATGGATGAAGCCGGAGTGATCAGACCCCGATCATAGCCTGTTTTCTGAACTGAATGACTATGAGTTACAGCCTGAATAAAGTTTGAGGTGCATTCATGAACATAATCCAATGGTCATTGGTTATTTCACCTCAACATCAGCAAAAGGGAGAGACTTTTTCAGCTCCTAGAATACAAAAACGAAGCGAAACTGGGTGTCAAGCCTGTGGCCAACTAGCTAACATTAACTAGCTTAGCTCACGTTGCTTTCTTCAGCTGGCTAGTTATTCGCTAGTTGTTCCCAATGTGCGTAGCTCTCTAACACTAGATTTCTTAGCATAGTTAGCTAGCTTTCTTGAGTTGTTGTAGGTCGTCTGTGCCTTGGATGTTTTTGGACTATTGCCAAACTTGAACTGCACTTGGATTTACTGTTCTGGACTCTGTGTAGCGCTTGCCACGCTCCCAGCTTTCCACCGGCCTGTACTAGAAACTACATCCCCTCCAAGGTGCTTCTCTCCTGGCTATCATACTGGTACATTGCTGTTTTGATGGCCCCCAGCATTTAATCTTATTGAGTAAGTCACCACTCTCTCCTTGCTGTTGTTATGCTGGTGAGTTTTGTGCCTTGGTTGTGTTTATTGTGGGTCCTAGTGCTGGCTGGATTCTAGTCTCTAACCACCTTCAGAGACTAACGTTTCATCCCATGTAGGACCTGCACCTATTTTGCACAGTTCCAGGATAATATTGTACGGCCAAAATTAAAATGTGGAAACTGTCAGCTTATTGAGGAATATATGTCTGAGCTGGACGAGTAAGTAAATTGAGACATTGCAGTGTATCCCGGATAGGTCCCACTCTAAGAGCTTTTCCTTCTCTACTCCTCAGCCTAGATGTCATGCCACTGCCTCAACACCGTGTTGCCACTCTCTGACTGACTGGCCAGGGCTGCCCTGAAAAGACCCCCTCCCTAGTGAAGTCCCCTCTCCCCTCTCCCCTCCCATCTCACCCACCCCTCCCGTCCTACCCCAACCTCCTAATCCCCCTTATCGATCCTGCATCCCAGTGGAGGCACGTTACACACCGTAAGCCCAGCGCAAGGCAGAGGCCTTTGGAGAATGGGGCTGTAATGGCTTTGGGGGGGGGGGGGGGGGGGATCTCATCCTGCTGATAACAGTTTCCCCCACCTGCTTTCAGAGATTCCTGCAACCTTCTTCCTCTACCCTGTCTCTTGAGGGTCCAGCTCAGGGGATCTCTACCACAAGCCCATACCTCTCGGGCTCCCTCGCACATCAGGCCTAAGCCTTGCTCAGATAATCCCTACCATTGTGTCGCTGAGTTGTCGTAGTGCTGCAGCAAATGTACATTGTCCCAGGAGCGTTGGAAGTCACAATGTAAGTAACTTTATTTATGTCCCTCTAAGTCCCCTGAATGTCCCCTGAATGCCTCCTCTAAGTCCCCTGAATGCCTCTATAGCTATTGTATGCAGTAATCATGTGTCTATGAACCAGAGTCATACTGTTAGCATCGAGACGGTGTGCCCTAATAGGAAGTTCACTGTGTTTAGCTACACGTTCATCTGCCTCACCTAAAGCCCGTTCTTGTAGGAAATTTCTATAGACCACCAAGTGCTAACAGTCAGTATCTGGGTAATATGTGTGAAATGCTTGATAATGTATGTAATTTCAACAGAGGTATATTTCCTGGATGATCTAAATATTGACTGGCTTTTATCAAGCTGCCCACTCAAGAAAAAGGTTCAAACTGTAACCAGTGCCATCAACCTGGTTTAGGTTATCAGTCAACCTACCAGGGTATTTACAAACAGCACAGGAATGAAATCATCCACATGTATTGATCACATATTTAAAAGAAAATCTGCTGTAAAGCAGTGTCCAATTACATTGGATGTAGTGATCACAATATGGTAGCCTTATCTACGAAAACCAAAGTTCCAAAAGCTGGACCTAATATTGTGTATAAGAGGTCCTGCAAGAGGTTTTGTAGTGATTTCTATGTTGATGATATTTGCTGGTCTGTGGTTTTTAATGAGGAGCAACCAGACGCTGCAGTTGACACATTTAGGAAATTGCTTTCTCCAGTTACTAATAAGCACGCACCCATTAAGAAAATGACTGTAAAAACTATTCAATCCCTATGGATTGATGAGGAATTTAAATATGTTATGGTTGAGAGGGATGATGCAAATAAGTCTGGCTGGATAACCGATAGCCAAACTGCAAATTGAGAAATCATGTGACTAAACACAGTGAGTGTGGAAGAGGTGAAAAAATATATATCTTGTTGTCTATCAACAATGACAAGCCACCTGGGTCTGACAACTTGGATGGAAGATTACTGAGGATGATAGTGGAAGATATTGCCACTACTATTTGCCATCTTTTCAATGTGTAAGGTTCAAAAAAGTGTGTGCTCTCAGGCCTGGAGGGAAGCAAAAGTCATTATGTTACCCAAGAATAGTAAAGCACCCTTTACTGGCTCAAATATCTGAACGATCAGCCTGTTACCAACCCTTAGTAAACTTTTGGAAAAAGTTGTGTTTGACCAAATACAATGTTATTTTACAGTAAATAAATGGACAACAGACTTTCAGCACGCTTATAGGGACTCAACATGCACAGCACCTACATAAATTACCGATGATTGGCTGAGAGAAATTGATAATAAAAAGATTGTGGAAGCTCTTTTGTTTGACTTCAGTGCAGCTTTTGACATTATCGATCATAGTCTGCTGCTGGAAAAACATATGTGTTATGGCTTTACACCCCCTGCTATACTGTGAATTGAGAGTTACCTGTCTAACAGATCACAGAGGGTGTTATTTGGGCTCCCGAGTGGGACAGTGGTCTAAGGCACTTCACCTCAGTGCAAGAGGTCCCTATTTCAAATCCAGGCTGTATCACATTTGGCCGTGATTGGGAGTCCCATAGGGCGGGCGGCCCAGCGTTGTCTGGGTTTGGCTGGGGTATGCCGTCATTGTAAATAAGAATTTGTTCTTAATTGGCTTGCCTGGTTAAATAGAAAAAATAATGATTTAATGGTAGCCTCTCCAAAAGAACACAGGTAGAATCAGGCATTCCCCAGGGCAGCTGTCTAGGCCCCTTACTTTTTTCAATCTTTCCTAATGACCTGCCACTGGCTCTGAGTAAAGCCTGTGTTTCTATGTATGCTGATGACTCAACACTATACACATCAGCTACTACAGCGAGTGAAATCACTGCAACACTTAACAAAGAGCTGCAGTCAGTTTCAGAATGGGAGGCAAGAAATAAGTTAGTCCTAAATATTTCAAAAACTAAAAGCATTTTATTTGGGACAAATCATTCACTAAACCCTAAACCTCAACTCCAATCTTGTAATGAATAATGTGGAGATTGAGCAAATTGAGGAGACTAAACTGCTTGGAGTAACAGTAGCTAAGATGGGGAGAGGTCTGTCCATAATAAAACGCTGCTCTGCCTTCTTAACAGCATTATTAACAAGGCAGGTCCTACAGGCCCTACTTTTGTCGCACCTGGACTACTGCCCAGTCGTGTGGTCAGGTGCCACAAAGAGGGACTTGATAAAATTTGATAAAACTTGATAAAATACAACTGGCTCAGAACAGGGCAGCCCAGCTGGCTGTGTATGTAGAGCTAACCCAAATAATATGAATTTCAATCTCTCATGACACAAAGTAGAGGACAGATTGACTTCATCACTACTTGTTTTATAAGAAGTATTGACATGTTGAATGCACACAGCTCGGACACCCATGCATAACCCACAAGACATGCCACCAGAGGTCTCTTCACGGTCCCAAAGTCCAGAACAGACTATGGGAGGTGCACAGTACTACATAGAGCCATGACTACATGGAACTCTATTCCACATCAAGTAACTGATACAAACAATGAATCTGGAAGAAAGAAACAGATAAAAATACACCTTATGAAATAGCGAGGACAGTGAAGAGTCATACACATAGGGACAATCACACACAACACACACACTATACACACACATACACATGGATCACACACTAACATACACATAACATACACTCTACAGACACGTACACCTGGATAGTGTTGTAGTACAGTAGTGGCCGGAGGTTACACACTTAATGTATTGTGAAATATGTTGTAAAATGTATTTTAATGTTTAAAAGTTGTATTATAATGTATATTACTGCCTTAATTTTTGCTGCACCCCAGGAAGAGTAGCTACTGCCTTGACAGCAGCTAATGGGGATCCATAATAAACCCCAGGAAGAGTAGCTACTGCCTTGGCAGCAGCTAATGGGGATCCATAATAAACCCCAGGAAGAGTAGCTACTGCCTTGACAGCAGCTAATGGGGATCCATAATAAACCCCAGGAAGAGTAGCTACTGCCTTGACAGCAGCTAATGGGGATCCATAATAAACCCCAGGAAGAGTAGCTACTGCCTTGGCAGCAGCTAATAGGGATCCATAATAAACCCCAGGAAGAGTAGCTACTGCCTTGACAGCAGCTAATGGGGATCCATAATAAACCCCAGGAAGAGTAGCTACTGCCTTGACAGCAGCTAATGGGGGTCCATAATAAACCCCAGGAAGAGTAGCTACTGCCTTGACAGCAGCTAATGGGGATCCATAATAAACCCCAGGAAGAGTAGCTACTGCCTTGACAGCAGCTAATGGGGATCCATAATAAACCCCAGGAAGAGTAGCTGCTGCCTTGACAGGAACTAATGGGGATCCATAATAAACCCCAGGAAGAGTAGCTACTGCCTTGACAGCAGCTAATGGGGATCCATAATAAACCCCAGGAAGAGTAGCTACTGCCTTGACAGCAGCTAATGGGGATCCATAATAAACCCCAGGAAGAGTAGCTATTAGCTGCCTTGGCAGCAGCTAATGGGGATCCATAATAAATACCAATTGAACAATTCACCCACCTATTAAACCCAGAGATGGAGGCTGGTTTCTGGACCAATGACAGCGTCCAATGTTGTCAGTATGGAGGAGTCTGAGTAGATTAGGCCCTTGTTTAGTTATTTTGGAACTGAGTGGATATTCAGCCCAGGTTGCCCATATGCCTCTAAACCCCGTTAGCCCACTGAGCTAAAGGCCTTTGTAAATTAGCTGAGGAATTTGTAAAGCGATCCTTTGGGTCCTGCTTGAATGAGTCATGGTTTGACACCTGTAAATGTATTTAAACTTGTAAGTATCAATACAGGTAGACAGATATAAATGATGTTTTTGAATGGTTATTGTCCATAGTTGGGCTATATATCAGCCTGCATATAGGTTGTGTGTTAAAGCTTCCAGTCTGTATGTCAAGGTCACATCATTAATCAAATGTATCATTAGGGGACCTGCAGAGACCTTCAGCATACATTTGCATATTGAATGACTGCAGAAAGCCCTCACACTCAAACACACACAGACACGATTTTAACTGAGCCTCTGCTTTAACTCCCTGAGATATCATGATTGGATTCCACAAAATACCAGTGCAGTGAGTGACTTCCTTCAGGAATTCCAAACAGTGAATAACAACGTCAACAGTGTGAAAGTATGCCTGCTTCCACTCAGTAGAAATTAGCTGCAACAATAAATGAGTAGAAATATTACTTGGATTCATTCAATATCTGTCTAGCATCCTGTTATAGCCTATCGTAAACAGGTGAAAAAAAGTGACAGGAATTGTAAACAAAAATAACATGAAGTACACGAAAAAAAATAACTCCAAGCAAAGTTAAATTCTCACCTAGTTGAAAAGCAAAATCCCATCTCAAAGACCTGAAGACCACAGCAAGATCAAAGACAAGAAGCAAATAAAACCACACCAAAATAAGACAAGAGAAAAGGAAAGAAAGAAAGAACCGGGGATAAGAGTGTCGGAGTACAACTGCTTCAGGGATGAAAAATATCAAGAGCTCCGCAAGCACGTATATTCCAGAGGCTGAATTCTGTGCATCCAACATTCCAATCATTGCATTCAGAAAATTAGAACCCACCAGTAAAACCAAAATTTCTCATGTCTGAACAACAAGACAAGGAGGAAAAGAGGACAAAAATATGCTTAGGAAAATGCCATGAAGAAGGTACTCACCGAGTGGGAGAAAAATGTTTCAATTAAAAAATAAATTGGGCGTAAAGCGGAGGGAGGATGACGTTGTGTAGGTTTGTGTACCGGATAACTCTGCCTCCCTCGCGCGCGCTCTCGTTCACTCTGCCGCTAGCTGGTCATGTGATAAGCATCGGCACGTTTTTTTTTATTAATCCACTGCACTGGTAGCCTGTAGTTCTCAACTTTTATTGTGTTGTTCATTGCAATTATATATTCCTGAATTTGGAGCTGAACTAGACTCAAGCCAAATGTATTCGTATAAGTGCCAAATAGTGTGATTTGTGTTAGCCAAATCCATTGGTTGGAACCAATGTCTTTGGAGGCTAAACAAACAGTGTATAACTTCTAAATATGGTTAAAACTATCACACTGACCTCGGACTGTCCTTGTCTCCATCTATGAATTAGAGAGTGGTTACATTCCTCTTGCCCAATTCCTCAACTTTATAACAAACCAAGAGATGGAGGCTGATTTCAGCACCAGGGACAGCAGCCAACACTGTCATTATGAAGGGAGTGTGATAGAAATGGGCTCTATCATTGATAGTCACTCTCTGTTCAGTGCACATGGTCATTCTATGGTACTGCCTGGCAGGGCTCCTGAGAAATAAACTGATAAATGAACAGTAGCATGTCTGCCAAGCATACTCTGTCTGACACCACATCAATGGACATGTATCTAAGAAAGAGGGAGGCAAATCTGGTCTTATAGGGAGCCACAATGTCTGCCGGTTTCTTTAAAAAAAAGTATTATTATTTACTACTGATTGATAGATGGGAAATAATTCCCTCGTTTCCTCCTTTCACCAGCCTCCTGTGTGCTGTGTTGTCCACAGAAACAGACACCGCTAAGACAAAATCATAGTAATTTAGATTCAAAGGATCCACTGTTGCCATATAAAGTCATTTTCTAGTAAATTCCAGGCAATAACCAGTGGAAACAGGACAAATAAAGTGTTGCCTAAATGTCTTTGCTTTTTATTGATAAAATACCAAGAGCCTTACATTCTATGCATTATATACATTAATGGGACACTTGGGCACTACTCTATCCTCCTTGTTCAGTCGGTATGGGCCCGATTCAGACTTGAGATAAGTTGACTTAACATGAACTTAAGTAAAACATTTAAAAATATTTGACTTAAGTAAAATCTTTTTAAATGTTCTACTTAAGTCCATGTTAAGTAGATTTCAAATTGACTTAAGTCCATTTGAAATCTACTTATCTCAAGTCTGAATCAGGCCCTATGTGAGGTGAATGGTTGATTCAGAGAGAGTTCAGATAGGTGTCTGGACTCCTCCTGACTGGTGGAGTGTGCATCCATCTGTTTCATTACTCTGTCGATATGGTTGCCCATCTGGTCAGAGCTTTTAGTCTGCTCTCACATTAACCTGTTTCGAAACCTGGGTCTGTCACGGATCCAGCACTTATCAACGACTTCCGCCGCCGACACCCCGGTCAACCAGGCATGCGCCCAGGTAGGACGCCAAGTGGCGTTCTTATCACGCCCTGATCTGTTTCACCTGTCCTTGTGCTTGTCTCCACCCCCCTCCAGGTGTCGCTTATTATCCCCGGTGTATTTATCCCTGTGTTTCCTGTCTCTCTGTGCCAGTTTGTCTTGTTTTGCGAACTTTACCAGCATTTTTCCTAGCTCCTATTTTTCCCAGTCTCTGTTCTTCCTAGCCATCCTGGTTTTGGCCCTTGCCTGTCCTGACGCCGGACTCGCCTGCCTGACCACTCTGCTCATTCTGACCTCGAGCCTGCCTATCCCCTTGTACTGTTTGGACTCGGACCTGATCACTGAACCCTTGCCTGTCCTGACCTCGAGCCTGCCTATCGCTTGGTACTGTTTGGACTCTGACCTGGTTTATGAACTCTCGCCTGTCCCCGACCTGCCTTTTGCCTACCCCTTTTTGTTATAAAAAATATCGTAGCTCAACCATCTGCCTCCTGTGTCTGCATTTGGGTCTCACCTTTTGCCCTTATAGGGTCTCCTGTGCCACTCCACAAGACTGTGTTAGTCCTCTGAGATAAAGCCTAGCCGTTCATGAGGATGTCTCTGAGAGATACAAATTTGACCTTGTGTTTGTGCTGTGATTAGAGTGCCAGTGTGTCAGCAGCATGTTGACATTGCAGCAATCAAAAATAATACTGAACTAAGTAAACAATTTAAGTTGCCAACATTCTGAAATAACACTTACACAAAGTCATGAATTTGTATGAGTGTACAAAATAAAAAATATCTCAATGTTCTTTCCTCTATTGTCGAGCAGTGTCCCCTGGTTTTTCATTTGGAAAAGAGAGAGATTGTTGTTTTCAATGTAAATCAGGTAGGAGTAGACAGTCTGTGAATCAATACAGTAGTCGAGCGAAGTGGAATTAGCTGTCATGCCTTAGGGACTCTTAAATTACACTAGTTTATTACAAGAGGGAAGGACAGAGGTGTGGGTTTCCTAGTGTCAAACTATTGGCTTGGTAAATTAGTATGCAAAGGCCTTGCCTTAAGAGATCATTTGGCCAACTGGCCTTATTTTGCTCCTAGAAATAGTATTTATAGAATGGATATCTCCATTTTATTTCTTTTCATCAATACCTTTTTAAATGTGTACAAAACAAGATCTTTCTGTACAAACATGCATGCATATTTATGTTGCGATTCTTTCACCATTATGCAGAAGTTTAATGGGGAAAGAGTGTTTAAAGTTCTATATGAAACCCGTTGTGCCCCAGGACACATTAGTAGAGATGCACAGAGCTCTGCTCAACCCTGAAGAGTACTTAAGAGTTCTTAAGCTCTTGATTAATTTAAGTTCTGTAGAAGTTGGAAAAGGAATTTTCTTTGCTTTGGCCTAGATATGAGGGGAATTTAACAAAGTACACACATTGTAAAGAGAGAATGTTTTTAATGTTGTTCTTCACTGTGTTAAAGTAGTAACTGCGAGCTGAGTAGTGAGTACAACTATAATTATTATTTTAATATAAAAATGTTGCAAATGTACTAAAACACTAACAGACACAACGTATAGAATGAATTAAAATATATATGATCAGAGAGAGGTGGAATATAATGACGAAAACCAGTAGCTTTGAAAATCTGCTACATTCAGTAATGCAGAAATTCAGTAATGCAGTAATTTAGTAATGCAGTAATTTAGTAATGCAGTAATTCAGCAATGCAGTAATTCAGTAATGCAGTAATTTAGTAATGCGGTAACGCAGTAATTTGGTAATGCAGTAATGCAGTAATTCAGTAATTTAGTAATGCAGTAATTCAGTAATGCAGTAATTTAGTAATGCAGTAATTCAGTAATGCAGTAATTTAGTAATGCAGTAATTCAGTAATGTAGTAATTCAGTAATGCAGTAATTCAGTAATTTAGTAATGCAGTAATGCAGTAATTTAGTAATGCTGTAATTCAGTAATTCAGTAATGCAGTAATTTAGTAATTCAGTAATGCAGTATTTAGTAATGCAGTAATTTAGTAATTCTCTTCACAACAAGCCTATAAAGTGTCATGTGTCATGTGACCAGAGTTCTGTATAAAAGGTGACAAAGGCGTTACTGATAGAACTGACAAAGTTATCCTGCATCCACTTGTCTGCACTTTGTATCTGTATCTAGAATACCATACCACCATTATCCTGCATCCACTTGTCTGCACTTTGTATCTGTATCTAGAATACCATACCACCATTAACATACTCTTTCAAAGAGTTTGGGTGAGCATACAGCAAACCATGGTTTCAAATAGTATTTGATTTTTGTTTTTAATATTTTGAGCATTTGATTGAGCATGCCTGGAGTGGCAGATGGGTTTGCAGTTGTTGGGAACTATTCCATTGGATTCCATTAAGCCAGGCAAGCTCAATCAAACGCTGATAAAGTATTTTCTTCAAATCACATATCACACATGAACCCAGCTACTTTAAAGTTACCTTACATGTCATTCTGTACGGGTTAGTATCGGAATTTCAGAACCGGAATCTATTATTATTTTCTACGCCTCTTCTTTCCCTCTTGTCTCTCACTCCTCCTCTCCCACATGTCACAGATGAAAAGAACTGAGTTCATCTTTTATAGATTTCAAAAAGCAGCGAGCTGGAGCTCCATCTTAAATCGAATCTTGAAAATAATCATCTTCTTGGCAGCTGGCTCAATGGAAGTTGAGATGTTGATCGTTTCAGAGTGTTCCTCCATTCAGGGCAGGCTGATTCATGTTCTGTCACCATTCTCTTGAGACCTGTCACACACTGTTTTATCAAACCTCAAACCCCACGCTAAGTTCAGAACTGCTATACAGTATAACATTGAATATCATTTTCTTTCCCATTGTTGAATGGAAATGTAGTTTTTGCTGCCACGTTGCAGGCTATATGCAAATTACACACACACACACACACACACAGAGGTTTGAGTACCTGTTTGAGTGTGTGTACGCAGTAGTGGTGGTGGTGGGGGGGGGGGGGGGCGTCTCCCAAACAAAACGCTAGGGGCAGGGGTCACAATTGCATGAACGTTTTAAACGTGTTAAAAAGAAAGAGAATTCCTCCGACAGTTGGTCAACGTCAAGAATGTTGTTAGCAGGACATCTGGCAACCATCTGGTAGTCGATCATGACATCTGGTGCTGAGCCTTTGCGCTGGGTAATATGTTTCTGAACAGACTATAAAAACACAGAAACAAGCAAAATAACTGTTCTGAATACTTTTGAATACGTGCACAGTAGGGATCAGTTTGCCTCCCCCCATCGGTGTATTCCTGTTTCACAGTTTACAACTCGGATTGCTCACAGTAAAACCAAATGCATGCTTTTCAACCGTTCGCTGCCTGCACCCGCACGCCCGACTAGCATCACCACCCTGGACGGTTCCGACCTAGAATATGTGGACATCTATAAGTACCTAGGTGTCTGGCTAGACTGCAAACTCTCCTTCCAGACTCATATCAAACATCTCCAATCCAAAATCAAATCAAGAATCGGCTTTCTATTCCGCAACAAAGCCTCCTTCACTCACGCCGCCAAACTTACCCTAGTAAAACTGACTATCCCACCGATCCTCGACTTCGGCGATGTCATCTACAAAATAGCTTCCAACACTCTACTCAGCAAACTGGATGCAGTTTATCACAGTGCCATTCGTTTTGTTACTAAAGCACCTTATACGACCCACCACTGCGACCTGTATGCCCTAGTCGGCTGGCCCTCGCTACATGTTCGTCGTCAGACCCACTGGCTCCAGGTCATCTACAAGGCTATGCTAGGTAAAGTGCCGCCTTATCTCAGTTCACTGGTCACGATGGCTACACCCACCCGCAGCACGCGCTCCAGCAGGTGTATCTCACTGATCATCCCTAAAGCTAAAACCTAATTTGGACGCCTTTCCTTCCAGTTCTCTGCTGCCTGCGACTGGAACGAATTGCAGAAATCTCTGAAGTTGGAGACTTTTATCTCCCTCAACAACTTTAAAAATCTGCTATCCGAGCAGCTAACCGATCGCTGCAGCTGTACATAGTCCATCTGTAAACTACCCACCCAATTTACCTACCTCACCCCCCATACTGCTTTTATTTATTTACTTTTCTGCTCTTTTGCACACCAGTATCTCTTCTTGCACATGATCATCTGATGATTTATCACTCCAGTGTTAATCTGCTAAATTGTAATTATTCGATTTATTGCCTACCTCATGCCTTTTGCACACATTGTATATAGATTCTCTTTTTTTCTACCATGTTATTGACTTGTTTATTGTTTACTCCATGTGTAACTCTGTGTTGTCTGTTCACACTGCTATGCTTTATCTTGGCCAGGTCGCAGTTGCAAATGAGAACTTGTTCTCAACTAGCCTACCTGGTTAAATAAAGGTGAAATAAAAAAAAATAAAAAAAATAAAAAAATAAAAAACATTGCTCTGCATTTTTTCTTATTTTTTTGGTGAGTAGCTAAATGCACATGAACAAATGGAACATGAGTCAACACAAATTAATGGTAGTCTTCAGAGCAGATTCCACCTACCCCGACACTTTTGTTATTATTATAATTTTTGTTGTTGTAATTTTACCCCCTTTTTCATGATTACGATTTTGTCCCATCACTGCAACTCCCCAATGGGAGTTAATCCAGAAGCCAGCTGCACCAATGTGTCAGAGGAAACACTGTTCAACTGACGACAGATGTCAGCCTGCAGATAAACAGTTCACCACAAGGAGTCAGTAGTGCGTGATGAGCCAAGTAAAGCACCCCCGGCCTGGGATCGAACCCCAGGCTGTAGTGACGCCGCAACACTGCGATGCAGTGCCTTAGACCGCTGTGCCACTCGGGAGGCCCACTTATGTTACTTTAGATGGAGCTTTAGGAGACAGATAGTTCAGCAGTCTAATGTCTGCTGTCAGACTGTAGCTGTGTTGTTGACAGGCTGAGACAGACAGCTACTGTGAAGCACCGAGAAAACTCTCATCTCTGTCCACATTGACATTCTTGTTCTGTATCTGTTGGGATCCTTCGCCCCAAAAATGTAAACGTTTGAGATTGAATCAGCATCTTGACAAGTGAACCAAGAAACTTTGTTCACATTCTCTTGTTGAGGCTATGGGATTTTATCTTGTATTAAACTTTGATGAATAGATTTCTCGCTGTCCGCTACTCTCTACTCATTCGTGTACTGAATGTAAATGTACAGTACTGCATCTCAAACTGCAGAAACATTCAGACAGACACTGTTCCGTTCAAGTTAATATTGCCTTTTGATGAACGTATACAAAGGCTAATTTCAATTGGTTAATGTGACCGACCAGGGTTTGAAACCCAGGTATCCTGGGGTTTAAAACACTGTGTTATCTCTCTGAGCTGAAGCCTTTGAACTGCCTGTGTTTAGCCTCATTACCAAACCTAGCTAGCCCTGTTTGAGCTAATTATATTCCTATAAGGTCTCATGGGGTGCTGAGGACTTGCAGAGGTAAAGTCAGCACAAACGAAGCCCCAATGCTGACTCAAGCTAACGCTAGGTCTTCTCCGGCCTCCAAGGCCATGACTTAGGGAGGAACGACCAATGCAAGTCAGCTAGAATCTGCACCACAATACTTGAGTGGAGTTGGCAAGTGAATAACAAGCTAAATTCTTGGTTACACATGCACGCAAGTGCACCAACACATGCTCGTCTTAATATTTATTTATATATTTCTTAATTCCATTCTTTTACTTTTAGATTTGTGTGTATTGTTGTGAAATTGTTAGATATTACTGCACTGTTGGAGCTAGAAACACAAGCATTTCACGACACCTGCAATAACATCTGCTGAACATGTGTATGTGACCAATAACATCTGCTGAACATGTGTATGTGACCAATAACATCTGCTGAACATGTGTATGTGACCAATACCATTTGATTTGACTTGACACACACACACACTTTCTTTCCCTCGTTCTCATCTGCTCTCTACACTATCTGATAGTGTTACTGTTACCCCTAAGTTGCCCATCGTTGGCAGACAGGCGTACCGAAGTGGGATAGGATCGATGACGAGGGCTGTCAGAGCGCCTCAATGTTCCTCAAAGCTTGATTGTGTTTGAAAGACTCTGTGCCACGCAGCTAATGATTGAAAGAAGTGCACAGTCAAGTCTGATCAGTTCTCCTGACAGCCATCATCAATACTGTCTGTTAGAACAGGGGCGCTCCATTGGACAATGTGACGGGTGAGTCATGAAAAATAGGTAGATACACACCCCCATCTTCAGAACTGGTCGGATCCTCCGCCAATCAGCACAGTGGACATGGTTGATGTTACTAGAGGTTATTGGCATTATTCGTTTTACCTTGATACATAAAGAAAGAAAATAGCTGAAAGGTGGCCATTTTAGACCAGAGGTGGGCAACTCCAGTCCTTGAGGGCCTGACTGGTGTCACAGTTTTGCCCCAGCTAACACACCTGACTCCAATTAATTGATTAATCAGCTGTGTTTTCTAGGGATGGAGAACAAGTGGGACACCAATCAGGCCCCCGAGGACTGGAGTTGCCCACCCCTGTTTAAGATGGCGCATATCTTTCTCATTCATTTGGAGTTGGACCTACACAACATATTGTGTGGGGACACGAGACTCATCTCACCATTAGGTTACTATTTTGATCTGAAAACATTGGATAAACTTTGATTTTGGAGAACACTATCCCTTTAATGGCCTCAAAACACTGAAGCAAAGTGCACTGAAAAAAAACACCAGCAAAACCAATTAGGCTGCTTTCCCCCTCTTCACTGCTGCAGCGAATGTTTATGAGTGGAAATAGATTTGAAAAGCACTAGCAATAATATGGGAAAATCTCCACAGGACCTTCCGACACTTATGTGTTTGCTAGCCTGCTGTGAGGCACCACAATGTTTAGTATCGAACACTAGAGAAAACTCAGAGGAAAACATTTCACATGAATATGGATGTGACTTCATAACTTAATTGCTGACTTGTCTCCCTTCTCACACGGCCTAAAGCACAACCCTTCTTCAACCCACATCCTAAAGCACAACCCTTCTTCAACCCACGTCCTAAAGCACAACCCTTCTTCAACCCACGTCCTAAAGCACAACCCTTCTTCAACCCACGTCCTAAAGCACAACCCTTCTTCAACCCACGTCCTAAAGCACAACCCTTCTTCAACCCACGTCCTAAAGCACAACCCTTCTTCAACCCACGTCCTAAAGCACAACCCTTCTTCAAACCACGTTCTAAAGCACAACCCTTCTTCAACCCACGTCCTAAAGCACAACCCTTCTTCAACCCACGTCCTAATATACAACCCTTCTTCAACCCACGTCCTAAAGCACAACCCTTCTTCAACCCACGTCCTAAAGCACAACCCTTCTTCAACCCACGTTCTAAAGCACAACCCTTCTTCAACCCACGTCCTAAAGCACAACCCTTCTTCAACCCACGTTCTAAAGCACAACCCTTCTTCAACCCACGGCCTAAAGCACAACCCTTCTTCAACCCACATCCTAAAGCACAACCCTTCTTCAACCCACATCCTAAAGCACAACCCGTCTTCAACCCACATCCTAAAGCACAACCCTTCAACCCACGTCCTAAAGCACAACCCTTCTTCAACCCACGTCCTAAAAGGCCAACCGTTCTTCAACCCACGTCCTAAAGCACAACCCTTCTTCAACCCACGTCCTAAAGGACAACCCTTCTTCAACCCACGTCCTAAAGCACAACCCTTCTTCAACCCACGTCCTAAAGCACAACCCTTCTTCAACCCACGTCCTAAAGCACAACCCTTCTTCAACCCACGGCCTAACACAAAACCCTTCTACAACCCACAGCCTAACTCACAACCCTTCTTCAACCCACGGCCTAACGCACAACCCTTCTTCAAGACACGTCCTAAATCACAACCCTTCTTCAACCCACGTTCTAAAGCACAACCCTTCTTCAACCCACGTCCTAAAGCACAACCCTTCTTCAACCCACGTCCTAAAGCACAACCCTTCTACAACCCACATCCTAAAGCACAACCCTTCTACAACCCACATCCTAAAGTACAACCCTTCTTCAACCCACGTTCTAAAGCACAAGCCTTCTTCAACCCACCTCCTAAAGCACAACCCTTCTTCAACCCACGTTCTAAAGCACAACCCTTCTTCAACACACCTCCTAAAGCACAACCCTTCATCAACCCACGTTCTAAAGCACAACCCTTCTTCAACCCACCTCCTAAAGCACAACGCTTCTTCAACCCACGTCCTAAAGCACAACCCTTCTTCAACCCACGTCCTAAAGCACAACCCTTCTTCAACACACGTCCTAAAGCACAACCCTTCTTCAACCCACGTCCTAAATCACAACCCTTCTTCAACCCACCTCCTAAAGCACAACCCTTCTTCAACCCACGTCCTAAAGCACAACCCTTCTTCAACACACGTCCTAAAGCACAACCCTTCTTCAACCCACGTCCTAAAGCACAACCCTTCTTCAACCCACGTCCTAAAGCACAACCCTTGTTCAACCCACGTCCTAATATACAACCCTTCTTCAACCCATGTTCTAAAGCACAACCCTTCTTCAACCCACCTCCTAAAGCACAACCCTTCTTCAACCCACGTCCTAAAGCACAACCCTTCTTCAACCCACGGCCTAACTCACAACCCTTCTTCAACCCACGGCCTAATGAAAAATCTTCATCAACCCACGGTCTAACGCACAACACTTCATCAACCCACGGCCTAATGCAAAACCCTTCTACAACCCATGGCCTAACTCACAACCCTTCTTCAACCCACGGCCTAATGAAAAATCTTCATCAACCCACGGTCTAACGCACAACACTTCATCAACCCACGGCCTAATGCAAAACCCTTCTACAACCCACGGCCTAACCCACAACCCTTCAACCCACGGCCTAACGCAAAACCCTTCTACAACCCACGGCCTAACGCACAACACTTCTTCAATCACATGACTTCTTCTCTACTTCCTCCTCTCTCTCCTATTCTCATTAACAGAGCCACTATGTGTAACAACCTCCCCTGACTCTTTCATATGTAACTATGGTTACTATCTCCATATCATTCTCAATGTATAATGTCTATCCATAACATTCAACTTTTATAATTGAAATACTGTAGTAGATGGTTTGGTTAGAATCAGTACTGCCTTCCTGTATTCTGTAGGCTACTGTCAGTCCTGACCTAGAAATGCCTTGTGTTTTCTGGATCAGTGGTATTGACATTGTTCCTGGAGTAGGTGGCGTTGTGGCCTGGGTTCTTGGGTCCGCCATGGTAGCGATGGACCATTTTATAATAACACTACATAGAGGTATATCCAACATGCAGTATTTACTAATGTTCTACAAGATACCTAGAATATATATATATTTTTTAAGGCACATAGTGTTTGGCTGGTGTAGGGCTAATCAGAAGTATTGTCTGCCAACTGTGTGTCACTGTGGTCATATCTCCTCTTTATATGGTGTACATGGACACACACCTGCACGAATACACACACACACTTTTACGCATTCTTTGGGAGCCAATAGTCACATCCTTTTACTCCAAGGATGTATAGACAATTTAAAAAATATATATTTTAAAACATACCGTTTTCCACAGAAAGGTATTGTTTATTATACAAGAGGTATCCCCTTTCATGCAAGAAACAGTTATTTTGGCACTCAGAACTTTCAGCACACCACCCAGGTTTCTCTGGTTACTGGTGCCACCTTGTGGAGGAAACTTTTCATTGCGAAGGTGAGTTTACTGTCTTGATATACTATACCTGGAGACATTTTGGTATTCTGTCCTTACAGTTTTGTTTTGCCAAGCCTGGTCTACCTAGCCATCTCAAATCACTTCAGAGTAACATCAAAACAAGTAATTTAGCTAATTACTTTGATGTGGGATTGGAGATGTGTACAGTATTTGCAATATACATCATAGCAATTTGAGATTTACAATAAAAAAGGTTTCTGTTGGCCAATTTTTTTTTGAATTTGGCGCTCTGCAATTCAGCGGTTGTTTAGGAAAATGATCCCGTTAAAGGGATTCGTGCGCCAAGAGGTTTTAAAGCAATTCGACCACGAAGGCCTGATTCACACAGTCTCCTCTGAACAGTTGATGTTTAGATGTCTTTTACTTGAACTCTGTGAAGCATTTATTTGTCTGCAATTTCTGAGGCTGGTAACTCTAATGTCCTCTTCAGCAAAGGTAACTCTGGGTCTTCCTTTCCTGTGGCGGTCCTCATGAGCCAGTTTCTTCATAGCGCTTGATGGTTTTTGCGACTGCACTTGAATAAACTTTAAAAGTTCTTGAAATTTTCAGAATTGACTGACCTTCATGTCTTAAAGTAATGATGGACGGTCAGTTATTTCTCTGCTTATTTGAGCTGTTCTGGCCATAATATGAACTTGGTCTTTTACCAAATAGGGCTATCTTCTATATAACACCCCTTGTTACGAATCCCTTTGGCCCGACAGTCTAGGGGGGGTAATGGGACCCGTAACACAACTTGTGCAAATTATAATAGTGAAAACATAAGTGAGAACAAATAACCACGACAACTTAAATCTACCGTCAAACTCCGGGTTTATTAGTAAACACACGGAAAAGGGGAGGGGGGAGGGGGGGGGGGGCAGGAAAAGGGGCTGAGCTGGACCCAAGGAAAGAAATGAGCATCCAAAAACACCCCTAAGCTAGACTAGCCTATTTCAACAACAGCTAACTAACTAACCAAAAATACAGTGGGTGGTCCACCCAGTTCTAACTAGTGTATTTAACAAAGTTTACCTACGGGTAGTGTATGCCCATGGGCGAACTGTCTAGTTACCCCCTTTTCCCACTATCAAACAAACACTCAAACACCATAACAAACGCAATACTCACAGGTGGGGACAAAGTGACATGTAGGTGCTAAACCACACACGAGCTCTACAGACATATGGCATTTACAGAGAGATTGCTACACAAAGAGATCGAGCTCCAGAGAAAACAACTGACAGGGTTTTTAACCCAAGGGAAAGGAACTGTGATTGGGTAGGAGAAAAGGTGCAGGTGTCTTCTGATTAGCGACTGATTGATGACTGATTGGGGAATGATGATTGTTACCTGTGAGTAGGGGAGAAGGAGAGAAAATAAATACACACAGGATAAACAGAATACTTGTATCCGTAACACCCCTACCTTGTCAAAAGACAACTGATTGGCTCAAACGCAATTTGGGAAGAAATTCCACAAATTAACTTTGAACAAGGCACACCTGTTAATTGAAATGCATTCCAGGTGACTACCTCATGAAGCTGGTTTAGAGAATTCCAAGAGTGTGCAAAGCTGTCATCAAGGCAAAGGGTGGCTACTTTGAAGAATCTCAAATATAAAATATATTTTGATTTGTTTAACACTTTTTTGGTTACTACATGATTCCATATGTGTTATTTTGTAGTTTTGATGTCTTCACTATTATTCTACAATGTAGGAAATAGTAAAAACAAAGAAAACCCTGGAAGGAGAAGGTGTGTCCAAACTTTTGACTGGTACTGTATATAGTAATTGGTTTTGAGCTACAGACTTCCTGGATGTGTCATTTGCCTTATTTGGGGTAAGTGAACCTTGGTTTCTCGCGTGGAAGGCCAACACACTATGCATTGCGCCAATAGGGTTAATCCACTTGGTGGGAATTGTACAGTGTAAAAAAAGGATTCAGGTGGTTAGTAAATTATACTTGAAAATGTTTTGACATAAAAAAATGTAGTTGTCATTTTTACTTGAATATAATTAGTACTTTACTTCAATTCACCAACCAAATAAATACAAATAATAATTCCACATAAGATGAATTCATAATTTAAACAACTACAAGGTAAATAGTGTTTAACTTACTCAATATTCCTAATGTTTCCTTTAAACTTAAGAATTTTAAGTTATTTCAACAACTTGCCATGTGGCTCTGTTTTCAGAGGATTGTGGAGATTTTTATTTTAACTATACGATACTTTTACACAATGTTGTATGCATGTTTGAAGAACCAAAAGCACATTTGTATATTAGTATCAAACAGTTTGTTGTGCTATGAGGTATAATGGATCATGATGAATGGATATCAAAACTGTCGAACAAATTGACATTCAGTGATGAGACCACCCATTCTCACCATTAGTAAGGTCATGTGCTCCACTCTTGACAGAGGCAAATAGGTCAAGCTACACTGCTTTACCTCCTGTTAGTGGAATGAGCACTGTGCTCAACAATTCCTGCTGAAGTGGATAAAAAAGTCAAGCGATGACATAGTGTACATAAAGTAATGTTAAACACTAAAACACTATCAATGAAAGTAACTAATCAGAAAGATGAAGTAGATCTAATGTACAATAACAGTTCTGGATTTGATACAATTAAGTTGGATCTGAGCCATTTTTTATGCTGGACTTAACTAAAATATTAGTGTTTGTCAAACACTAAAAGGTAAGTATATTATATTTAAAAAATTCATAATGTTGGAAATTCTCAAAAAGCTGATGCAAATAGTTGCCAAATTATTTTTATGTGGAACTAGCATAATATATTTTACAGTGTAATGTGGCTCATATAGCGCGGATCGCTACACTATCTATCTAGCTACATAGTTAGCATCCACCTCCCTCCTGTTAGAATTTCTCTTCAGAATCCTAGTACAAAGGCACTTTTTACCAGATCAATATCAGGTATGAAGTTTTATTGTTGACAACAGCTAAAGGTATGGGCTGACCAGTGAAAACTGCTCTTGTCGTCTTGAACAGTAGCTAACGTTAGCAGCAGCTGTACAGGAAATGGGTTGTCAGTCAACCTGAATTATATTAATTCACGCCCGTCAATCCTGTACCTTCAAAGTTTAGAAACCCTGACATATTCATCAAAGCTGTTTATAACAATACTTATTCGATTTTTTTTCTCACAATAACATTGATATGACATTAAATTAGCTTAAAAATAACATACATAGCTACTCAACAAAAAAATACTTCAGAAGAAAATAAGTAAACAATCAATTTTAAGAACTTTACAAAATACTGATGATTGTGTACGTTTGATGTTTTCAGTCTCGAATCCAGGGGCCCAGAGATGCAAAAGTGTGGAATTATTGCCCGGAAAGGGTGAGTGACCAATAAAATATCAGACTTTTTTCAACTGAGTTTGTATTTCTCTGTGTAGAGAATAGAATAGATGTTGTTTTGTTGTAATATGGTGTGTAATGTTCATGGTGTTATACTGAAAGAAAAGCAAACAAAATGTTAGTGTCAACATTTTCAACAATGTTTTCCAGCAGACATTTTAAATAAGGTTGAGGTGGTGTTTATGTTACAGTGTCTGAAAGTCCTACAGAGCGAAGGATTGTGCTGCTCGGCAAGAATGGCTCTGAGAAGAGTGCTGTTGGGAACTTGATCCTGGAAAGAGGGGCATTTGACCTTAACTGTGTACAAAGTCACTGTGAGAGAGCCAGGGGTCAGGTGGAGGGAAGACACATAGCTGTAATCAACACTCCAGACCTGTTAGACCCTCACATCTCACATGACAAACTCTCAGAGGATCTACGTTGGTGTGTCACTCTGTCTAAACCGGGACCTCATGTGTTCCTGTTGGTGCTGCAGCCTGATGAGTTCACACAGGAAGAGGGAGACAGAATCAGGACAATCCTAGACACCCTCAGTGACCGGTCCTTTGACTACTCAATGGTACTGACAACTCATGAAGACAAGAGGGGACACTTGGATGAGGATCACCCTCTGAATCAGATGGTCAGAGCCTGTAGAGGGAGGCAGCACCTCAGTGACCACACTCAACTTATGGCAGATGTTTACAAGATTGTAAAGGAGAATGGAGGAGACCATCTCACCTGTGATGTATTTGAAGATACAAGTGGCATGGTACAAGGGAAAGAGGAAATCCACAGGAGTAAAACTGATGGAAGCCTCAAATCTCCCTCTGAGGAAGAACTTGGAAAAGAACAAGGTGAATCAGCAACATTTAATAATTGGGAGAAAATGAGAGAAATGTATCAGTATACAGCACACTGACATAATTTATAATGAGATGAGCATTGAATACAACTGACAATTAACTTTTGTTTCATTATGACTGGTTTAAATTGACTGCAAAGAGGAAGTCACTGAATTTGATTATGTCAACTTTTTTTTCAGGACTGGTATCACTTAAGGAAGAAAGACGGAAGCCATCAAGTAGACATGACAAATGTGGGTAAATTCAGTAGTTATACACCATAATGCAACTATTTGGTATTTAAGAGGGAGAGCTACGGCTCAGACGGATTTATCATGGGGCACGTTTTCATTATTTTGTTTTCAAAATGTCTATCCTGATGGTACAAAACCTGTGTAAGTAGACGTGACCTATGAAAGAAAATATATAAAAGGTTTCTTATTCACCATTATAATATTCTGCTGAGCTCCATTCCCAACGTGTTTGTATCTCTGAGGTCCTACTGTACTTTATAGTATCATGCTCATGTCATTGTTTTGTTTTATCACTTTTACCTATTATTTTAGAATGTGGTATGAGTTCACAGTTCATAAACCAACAGTATCTATCAATGTGAGGGATTCCACGGGAATCACTGAGCTAAATAACATTGTGGAACTGTACTGGCTCAAAATTACTGACTACTACTGTCAAGCTTTTTGACAACAAGTATTGGGAGTCAAGCTTTGTTAATTCACAACAGGGACAATCATCCAGTGTAAACATTTTGTAAAAAGGTCAACTACATTGTTTCATAAGCATATCCTTATATTAATCAATGTGTACATGTGTTTTACAGTGTCTTCACTCAGGATTGTGCTTCTGGGGAAGAGTGATGATAAGAGGACTACAGTGGGTAACATGATCCTACGGAGAAAGGCTTTTTTCAACTATAAACAGCAATGTGAGTCAGCCAGTGGGAAGGTGAATGGCAAGTCTGTTACTGTTGTAAAGACTCCAGACTTCTTTGCTCCACGTCTGACTGTGCAGTCCCTGATGGAGGAGATGGAGAAATGTAAGTCCCTCTCTGCTCCTGGGCCTCATGGGGTCCTGCTGGTGTTGAAACCTGATGAGTTCACAGAGGAGAACAGAAACACATTCAAGTTGATCCTGAACATATTTGGTAAAGAGGCCTTCAAGTACTCAATGGTGATCATTACTCACCACAAGGGAGTCGCAGGAAATCCTCATCTGAGACAAATTATCAAAGAATGTGGAGGAAGGCATCACAAAATGTACACACAAGGAGTTAACTATAAAGATAGAAGAGATGGTAGAGGAGAATGAATGGAGATACCTCTCCTCCAATGAAGAGACGACACATGATACCATGACACCAAAGGCTCAGAGACTGAACGTGGTGCTGTGTGGCAGAAGAGGAGCTGGGAAGACTTCTATAGCCAATGCCATACTGGGTCAGACAGAGTCCAGTCCAAAGTTCAGCTCCTCCTCAGTGTGTGTGAAGAGAGAAGGAGAGGTGTGTGGTCGGCCTATCACCCTCATCGAGCTGCCTGCTCTGTATGGAACACATCTCACTCAGGAGGAAGTGATGCGTGAGACTTTCCACTGTGTCTCTCTCTGTGACTCTGGAGTCCATGCTTTCCTCCTGGTTGTACCTTTGGGTCCAATCACTGATGAAGACAAAGGAGAGTTGGAGACCATCCAGAAGATTCTCAGCTCACGAGTCAATGACTTTATCATGGTCCTGTTTAGATAGGATAACATTCCAGTTGATAAAACTGCAGTTACCTTTGTGGAGCAAGATGCAGACACAAAGCAACTGATCAAGATATACGGAGGGCGGTATAAAATCTTTGATGCTTTGAAGATTGAGAACGCCAAGCAGACGGCAGAACTTGTAGCAGAAATAGTCAAAATGATGGATCAGAACAGAACCTGCTACACTCTGTACATGTACATGGAGGCTAAACACCAATCAGAACTGGAGGAAAAGAACAGAAGAATCAAGGATTTAGAGGAGAGAATCAGGAACATGTCACAAGGTGAGTTTGTTGAACACAGGGAGGAACAAATATTGGGGGGTGATTGGAAAGCAATGATTTAACACTATGAACCTTCTGTGTTGATTTGAGTATACATTTCTGCAGTAATTAACATTAATTTATTGTTTAATTTCTAGGTGCTGAAATGGAGTGCTCCAGCACAGAGTGCATAAGGGTGGTGCTGATTGGGAAAACTGGAAATGGGAAGAGCGCCTCTGCAAACACTATCCTGGGCAGAGATGAATTTGATTCTGAATCCAGCACTGATTCTGTGACAACAGTTTGCAAGAAGGCAGTCGGCAGAGTTGATGGAATAACAGTTGCTGTGGTGGACACACCTGGACTTTTTGACACAACACTCTCTAATAAAGATGTTCAGCAAGAGATAGTGAAATGTGTTTCCCTGTCAGCTCCTGGACCCCATGTGTTTATCATAGTGTTGAGTATCGGGAGAATCACACAAGAAGAGCTGGACACTTTGGACCTCATAGAGAAAACCTTTGGTCCACGGGCAGGAATGTTCTGCTTAGTTCTGTTTACTAGAGGAGATGACTTGGAAAATGAATCAATTCAAGATTACATTGAGAAAAGCACAAATGCCAAACTGAAAAAACTGATCAGAGATTGTGGAGACAGACTCCATGTCCTCAACAACAAAGGCAATAACCGCACACAGGTCACTGAGCTTCTTAAGAAGTTTAACAAAATGGTGTCCATGAACAAGGGCAGTTTCTACACCGATGAGATGTTCCAGGAGGCAGAGGCAGCCATTAAACAAAAACAGGAAGCAATACTGAAGGAGAGAGAGACGGAGATAAAGGCTGACATGGAGAAACTGAAGGTCAGACATGAAACAAACATGGAAAAGATGAAGTCAATGTTGGAAGAGAGATTGAAAGTTCAGGAGGAAAGACAGCTGAGAGATAAACATGTTGAGAGAGAGAGAGGAAGCTATTAGAAAAGAGCACGAAGACAAGGAGAAAGCAGAGAAGGAAGAAAGAGAGTTGGAGGACAAAAAAAGGAAAGAAGATGAAAAGTTGAAAAAACAAATATGGGACACAGAAAAAGAGAAGATGGAAAAAGAGATAAAAACTCAGGAAATAAAGTTGAAAAACCTCCAAAGAGAAAAGGAAGAAGAATATAACATGAGGATGGAAAAACTGAGAAAAGAAGAGAAGGACAGAGAAGAACAGCTTCAAAATCAAGAAAGGAAGTTTGATAAACTAAAAAGGGAACAGGAGGAAGAAATTAAAAGGAGAGAGAAAGAAGAGGATGAGAGGAGAAAGAAGGACGAGAAAGTAAGACAAGAGTGGCAAAGCAAAATAGAGGAAGCAGAGAAAGGTCAAACAGAACTCCAAGAGGTCATGTGTAGAGAAAAAGAGGAATGGGAGGAACAATTGAAGAAAGAAAGAGACAGACAACAGGAAGAAGAAAGGCTAAGGAGACAGAAGGAGGTAGAAACTCTTGTAGAACAAGGGGAAAAACAGAAGAGATTGAGAGAGCAGTTTGAAAGAGAGAGGGAACAAGATAGAATAAACATGAAGGAATCAAAAGAGCAGAGGAGAGAAATAGAGCAGAAAGAAAGAGACCGAATAGAACAAGACTTTGAGGAAAAGAGGAGAGAGTTGACAGACAAAATGACAATGCAACAAGAGCAGTGGGAGAGAGAACGTAGAGAGGAACAGGAAAAAAAATGTCAAGAGGATGTAAATCGAGGAGTGGAGGAGAGACTAAAACTAAGAAAACTGGAGGAAACATTTCAACAAGAACGTGAAGAAGAAAACATGAGGAAGGAGAAGGAAGATACAGTCAGGAGAGAACAAGAAGAGAAGAAATGTAAAGAAATGCGGGAAGAGCATGAAAGGGAAACAAAAGAAATGATGGATAAATATGAACAAGAGGCCAGAAGACATGCAGAGGAAATGAATAACTTTAAAGAGAAATATAAAAATGACTTCCAAAAACTATTGGATCAACATGAAGAAGAGAAGGAGAAACTAATACAAACGCACAAAGAGGAGACTGATAAATTAAAGGGTGAATATAGTCATAATGAAAAAGCACTGACTGATAAATTGAAGGAATTCGAGGAGAAACAGAAAGTAGAGATAGAAAACATGACAATGGTAATGGGAATCACTAAACAAGTGGTAAACAGATGTACTACGCAGTGAGAGTCTTAACTACATGACAATGTGCATTAGTTATACTTGTCCCATTCAAATAAGGCTTAACCCTCTGAGATTGAAGGGTTTTCCCTATGATATTTACTGCACAAAAACATAGATTAGTTTGAAGATAGTAATAACATGCACCCCCTAACAACATTACTGACGGACATGAATATGTAAATACTGTATGTAAATACAACATAGTACATAAAATGTCATTACTTACTGGACAGTAATGATGATGAGGAGGATGAAGATGGTGTAAAAGCTGAAATAGTATAATATTAAGATCTTTGCTCCACATTTCTTTAACAACAGTGCTGTCAGGTTTTGGCCAAGACTGTTCGTGTTTTGGTCACTAGATGTCCCCATTGCACCTTTTTTGTACCTTTTGTTTTTCTTGCTCTAATTATTGTTTGCACCTGTAGGTCATTCCCTTGTTAGTATTTAAACCCTGTGTGTTCCTCAGTTCCTTGCTCAGTGTTTGTAAGTTAGCACCCAGCCCCAGCCTTGTTTTATACAGATATTTCTCTTGTTGGATTTTCCAGAGGTTCTCTGGTTTAGTTCTTGTGTATTATTTGAGTAGTCTTTTGAGGTTTGTTTTTCCCTGCTGTTTTTTACCACTTTGTGGAGTTTCTTTTGTATTTTGGAGGATTTCCATTTTGTGCCTCTTGGCTTTATTTTTGGACATTGTGGATTTAGTTTATTTGCCTGAAGATTTTGTTCTTTTATTAAACCACCATCTCTAGTACTGCTGTGTCTGCCTCATCTTCTGGGTTCTGACGATTATTAGTGACTGTTTCTCGCACCGGGTCCTGACATGTAAATCAGATGTTTATACTGCTATAGATATAGAACGATAACTACAAATGTGCAGAATGTTCACCTGTACTTTCGCAGAGAAATTGTCAGAGTCCGGACACCTGTACCTGCTTCCTAAATAGTAGGCTGTTTGGGTATGCAAAAATAGAAATTAATATAGTAGCCTATGTGAAAGTACTAAAACAACATTCTGTGTACTAATCATACTACATACTGGATAGAACGTACTGTTTAGTAAAAACACATTCAGAAAGCAACAAATATCAACATACTTATACATACTGAGAATGCTTCATCTAATGGACAATCGTGATTGTTCCCCTCCCTTGGTTTATTAGAGTGTGTCCCCTATTCTGATTATCAACTGTTGGCAAACACACTTGTGAGAAGCCGATTCTCTTCCTCAATAGGGTGCAGTGAATTCTACTAGATGAAAAGGCCAAATGAGTATGACATCCTGGCATTTAAGCACACTCGATGTTTGAAATCACAACATATTATAAAACTCTCTTTACATACTCAAAAAGCCTACTATGTTGAACGCAAGTGTGGGTATTTGGTCACGGCAAATGTTTTAAATGCTAGGATGTCATTCACATGTCGGCTAAGAATTCACTGCATGCTATTGAGGAAGACAATCATCTTTTCAGCCATTGGTGTGTTTGACAACAGATGCAATTAAGATTAGGGGACGTGTTGTACCAGAATGAACGTATGGCAGTAAACGCAATTGGGCATTCGATCAGTTTCCCAACCCCAGTACCCCCAACAGCACACGTTTTTGTTGTAGCCCCGGACAACAACACCTGATTAACACCTGTCAAGGGCTTGGTGATTTAGATGAGAAGTAGAATAAGGTGTACTTGTCTGTGGGCCACAGAAATATGGTCCTACTTCTGGTTGTACTTGAGGACCGGAATTGGGAAACACTGCATTAGATGACACATTCTCAGTATGTATGAGCCTAGAATGTATGATCCTAGAATGTATGATCCTAGTATGTATGAGCCTAGTATGTATGAGCCTAGTATGTATGAGCCTAGTATGTATGAGCCTAGAATGTATGAGCCTAGTATGTATGATCCTAGTATGTATGATCCTAGAATGTATGATCCTAGAATGTATGATCCTAGAATGTATGAGCCTAGTATGTATGAGCCTAGAATGTATGAGCCTAGTATGTATCATCCTAGTATGTATGATCCTAGTATGTATGATCCTAGTATGTATGATCCTAGAATGTATGATCCTAGTATGTATGAGCCTAGAATGTATCATCCTAGTATGTATGATCCTAGAATGTATGATCCTAGTATGTTAATATGTGTTGCTTACTGCATTCATTTTTTACTTAACAGTACATTCTAAATAGTATTTAGTATTACATATTTCATACACACCCATTGCCTTCCTGGTCTGTACTAGCAGCCACTGCCTTGCTTTTATTTGTTGATTTCATATGTTTATCTTTTATATCCGTGATTGTGCTTTATATATCCTGATGCTATTTCTGTCTTTGTGCTGTTCAAACCAGAGAATAAAAGACACAAGAGACAAATATCAACACATCAGTTCCCAAATCTCCATTTCTTGTAGTCCAGGGGCATGTCTGAATACCCGTTCTTGCATTCTAAATAGTACTCTGATTGGGTGTGTGAAAATAGAATGTTTTATAGTAGACTATGTGAAATGTATAGTAGACTAAGTGAAATGATTATTAAAGGTCCAGTGCACTACAAAAAAAATAAAGAAATGGTTGTTTATAAAATAAAAAAACATTTGTTTTCTGATTTTTCAGGGGGTGCTGCAACACCCTCAGCACCCCTACTTCCTGCAGCTATGGCTGCAGATAACCAGCTAATAAAGCATTGCATGGGTTAGGCAATTCTACTTCCTTTTAAATGACTGGCGACATTAGCAAAATATTTTTAAATACCACACAAATGAGAGAATGTACATGGTTAGTATATAGTTATAATAGGGCATATTTTATATTTTGAATAATTAATAGGCTGACCTTATAGAATATCTCACCACTTCCATCGCGTTCTCTCTCGCTCTGCTTTATAACTTTCTCCAGCGGGTAGAGATGTGCAGAGAGAGGGGCTCTCAACAGTTTAATGAAATCAGGTTAGTTGTGAAAACATGTCAATATCGATGTTCCCGAACAGATTTGGTTGGTTTTAGATATTGTGGCTTAAGTGGGCTAGGTCTACTGTCTGTTGAAAAAGCAGATGTGTTCCTGCCTGTGCTCTACCGCCTACAACGTGTCATATGCAACATTATTTGCTAAATATATCTAACATAACAGGGCAATTCTATAACAAGGAAAATAAATCAAACAAATGGGCATATTTAATTAATTTAAATAAATGATGAAGTGTGTGAAGGCTGCGTGTTACACATCCGGTATCAGGATAAATAAAAAGCAAGGTCTGCTAACTTTCTTTAATTATGTTTAATTACCGCAAACAATGAATGGCAAATGCAATTTTCGTATATCCGGGTTCGCTGTATCACCGCGCAGGATGAACAGGGAACTGGCAAGAAGTACGTAAACAGCTGTTCTTATACTGTGATGACGTAGTTTCAACGCGTCTGTTAGCCTATCACAGTAGAGGCTGGGCTTGGTTTAGACTTTCCTCCCCTTTGCTGGCCCTTTGTCCCCCTTTGCTGGCCCTTTGTCCAAGCCCCTTGGCGCGTTCCTTTGTCCACATCTGGTTGCTGGGTAGATTAGCTCCGTCTTGGGTCTGTCGATTCTACACTAAAACAGTTCCTAATATGGTATTGTCCAGTATTCTAAACTCCTGGTTGGTCTAGAGAGATGCACCCCTCCCCTCTCCAGACTGTCCACAACTTTTATGGCCTGTGTTGGTCAGTCCTTACACCTACACACACCCCCCCCTCTGTATAGTTTGTGTATGTGTGTAACAAAACAATATTCCTCTTCAACCAATATGCTAACAGGCTATTATGCATAAACATAAATCCTAACAAGTGCAATGCTAGAGAAAGAGTTTCAGGTTTATCTCTTTCGGAGCAGAGAGAAGGAGAGCGATCATAATAGAATCTAATACTAGTTCTGTGAGAGAGAGTGTCACATATACTCCCTCTCCGGCCTCTAGGTCACCAGGCTGCTGATATCACCTGTCACCATCATCACGTGCACCAGCGCTTCATGACACTCACCTGGACTCCATCACCTCCTTGATTATCTTCCCTATATCTGTCCCTCCCCTTGGGTTCTCTCCTCAGGTGTTATTGACTCTGTTTCATGTCAGTGCGTTGTTCGTGTTCCTTGTGTTGTGTTGTGTTCTGTTAATTTATTAAAGACTCACTCCCTGTACTTGCTTCCTGACTCAGCGCATTCGTTACAGAGATGGCCTCTACATGTCACGTTTCTCTCTCTCACCATAACAATGGTCATACGTCGGTCAAACATGGGCTACCATGTTGCACAAACTTAAACCCAGGCCCTGCCCAACCTGAATTATCACAATATCAAGCGTTGGCTGAAAATCTACATTTTTAAAATATGTTTTTTAGTGGGCATGATAATTAACAAGGAGGCAACTTGATATAGCCCAACTCTGATCGCTTTTATTTGAATTTTTACATTGCAAACAGTGACAATTATTTGTCATGCCAGAGAGGTACCGGATCCAGGCAAAACTCCAAAAATTCCAAAACTGAGAGGTTTCAGATCCTGTTCCGGCAGGATTCGGCTCAAATTAAGAACTGATCCCAGCAAATATCATAATCGACTGATAGCTCTCTTATCCCTAGATTCCTTAATGATAAAGATCAGTGACCAAACCCTTTGAGTAACCATGTCTGTCTAATATTCTATGCAGTTTGTTGTGGTAGCGATGATCCACGATAGAGGCCATATGCCCACCCACATGCTGATCTTAAATGTAGATTAAATTGATTTTACATTTTAACATGTAATGAATTTTGGAAAAACCAAATAAATTGACTTTAAACGTAGATTAAGAACAATAGACGCACGATGTAATTGAAATGTAGCCCTTAGGTCATCGCAATACAATAAGAATACACACATAATCCAAAAAGTTTAAAAAAAACTAGAAATGACAAAATGTCAGAATGAGCAATATGAGAATGAGCAATGTATGCATTCTAAAAGTATTCAGACCCATTGACCTTTTCCACATTTGTTACATTACAGCCTTATTCTAAATTACAGCCTCATCAATCTACACATAATACCCCGTAATGAAAAAGTGAAAACTGGTCTTTAGACATTTTTGCAAATGTATTTTTTTTTTTTAAATAAACTTATTTACATTTACAAGTATTCAGACTGTTGCTATGAGACTCGAAATTGAGCACAGGTGCCTCCTGTTTCCATTGATCATCCTTGAGATGTTTCTACAACTCTATAAGAGTCCACCTGTGGTAAATTCAATTGATTGGACATGATTTGGAAAGGCAAACACTTGTCTATATAAGTTCCCACAGTTGACAGTGCATGTCAGAGCAAAAATCAAGCCATGAGGTCAAAGGAATTGTCCATAGAGCTCCGAGATGGGATGGTGTCGAGGCACAGATCTGGGGAAGGGTACCAAAAAATGTCTGGAGCATTGAAGGTCTCCAAGAAATAACGGGGCCTCCATCATTCTTAAATGGAAGAAGTTTGGAACCACTAATACTCTTCCTAGAGCTGGCCAGCAATCGGGGAGAAGGGCCTTGGTCAGGGAGGTGACCAAGAACCTGATGGTCACTCTGACAGAGCTCCTGAGTTCCTCTGTGGAGATGGGAGAACCTTCCAGAAGGACAACTATCGCTTCAGCACTCCACCAATCAGGCCTTTATGGAGATGGGCCAGACGGAACCTAAGGACTCTCAGACCATGAGAAACAAGATCCTCTGTTCTGATGAAACCAAGATTTAACTTTTTGGCCTGAATGCCAAGCGTCGCGTCTGGAGGAAACCTGGCACCATCCTTACAGTGAAGCATGGTGGTGGCAGCATCATACTGGGGGGATGTTTTTCAGTGGCAGGATCGAGGGAAAGATGAACCGAGCAAAGTACAGAGAGATCCTTGATGAAAATCTGCTCCAGAGTGCTTAGGACCTCAGACTGGGGTGAAGGTTCGCCTTCCAACAGGACAACAACCCTAAGCATACAGCCAAGACAACGCAGGTGTGGCTTTGTGACAAGTCTCTGAATTTCTTTTAGTAGCCCAGCCAGAGCCCGGAAGAGAGAGACCTGAAAAGAGAACCTGTGCAGCAACCCTCCCCATCCAACCTGACAGAGCTTGAGAGGATCTGCAGAGAAGAACCTCCCCAAATACAGGTGTGCCAATCTTGTACCGTCATACCCAAGAAGACTGGAGGCTGTAATCTCTGCCACAGGTGCTTCAATAAAGTACTGAGTAAAGGGTCTGAATGCCTATGTACATGTGATATTTCTAAAAAACGGTTTTTGCTTTGTCATGATGGGGCATTGTGTGTAGATTGATTAGTAAAAAAAACAATTGAATCCATTTTAGAATAAGGCTGTAACGTAACAAAATGTGGAAAAGGTCAATGGGTCTGAATACTTTCCAAATGCACTGTACTAGTGCAGGTTACAATTTAGTTAATGTTGTTATTGTTAATGTAAACAGTAAAAAGTACAGGACCCAGAATCAACTTTCGTAATATCCAGGACATACAAACAAATGAACATACTATAAAACGTTGTATTTTCACACACCCAGTCAGTCTACTATTTAGAATACAAGTAGGGGTAATCGGACATGGCCATGCTTTCAGTGAGCAGTAAATTTATAGTAGCCTTAGAGTCATCTCCGTTAAGATTGGACTACTAACTCTTTTAACCAGCAGAAACACACCAGAAACCAAACGTTTACAAGACGACACCTGCAATGTAGGGCATATTTCCACAGGTTTCCAGAAGCACACTTTGGGTTCAGGTAGTCATTACATTCTCCACTGCATTCTACCTGTTTTTAAAACTGTCACCAGACGGAGCACAAACACTGGGTTCAGGTTGTCATTACATTCTCCACTGCATTCTACCTGTTTTTAAAACTGTCACCAGACGGAGCACAAACACTGGGTTCAGGTAGTCATTACATTCTCCACTGCTTGCTACCTGTTTTTAAAACTGTCACCAGACGGAGCACAAACACTGGGTTCAGGTAGTCATTACATTCTCCACTGCTTGCTACCTGCGTTTAAAACTGTCAGCAGACTGAGCACACACACTGGTGAGTGCCAATTCGAGGTGAGTAATCGCTGTTCTGATGTTCTTTCCGGTCATAAGAGACGGTAGCAGCAACATTATGTACAAAATAAGTTACAAACAATGCGAAAAAAGTAACAAAATAGCACGGTTGGTTAAAAGCCGAAAAGACGGCAGCGATCCTCGGCACCTTCACAAGACGGCACCATCACAGTGCAAATAAAACAGAAATACCTTATTTGCATAAGTATTCAGAGCCCTGCACAACTCTTCTTACAACCCACAACTCTTCTACAACCCACGGCCTAACTCACAACTCCTCTACAACCCCCGGCCTAACTCACAACTCTTTTACAACCCACGGCCTAACTCACAACTCTTCTACAACCCACGGCCTAACTCACAACTCTTCTACAACCCACGGCCTAACTCACAACTCTTCTACAACCCACGGCCTAACTCACAACTCTTCTACAACCCACGGCCTAACTCACAACTCTTCTTCAATCGCATGACATCACATTCTTCTATACTTTCTCCTCTCTCTCTCCTATTCACATTAACAAAGCCACTATGTGTAACAACCTCCCCTGGCTCTTTCATATGTAACTATGGTTATTATCTACATATCATCCTCAATGTATAATGTCTATCCATAACATTCAACTTTTATCATTGAAATACTGTAGCAGATGGTTTGGTTAGTATCAGTACTGCCTTCCTGAAATCTGTAGGCTACTGTCAGTCCTGACCTAGAAATGCCTTGTGTTTTCTGGATCAGTGGTATTGACAGTGTTCCTGGAGTAGGTTGCGGTCTGGGTTTGAATCTCGGGTCCGCCATGGTAGCGATGGACAATTTTATAATAACACTACATAGAGGTATATCCAACATGCAGTATTTACTAATGTTCTACAAGATACCTAGAATAGTTTTATTTTTTTAAGGCACATATTGTGTTTGGCTGGTGTAGGGCTAATCAGAAGTATTGTCTGCCAACTGTGTGTCACTGTGGTCATATCTCCTCTTTATATGGTGTACACGGACGCACACCTGCACAAATACACACGCACACACACACACACACACTGGTTATAGTTACAGCTCTAGCAAAACTAGGCCCCACCTTGTTTGGGGCGTTTAACTGAATGACACACATATGAAGGCAATTTCAATCATCTCAACAGAGGAAAAACACACTGAATGATCAATGTGACACATTCCAACTTGACATTACAGCAGAGAGGAAGCATCATTATCTCTATTGCTCTGTCTCTGGTGTGATGTCACAAAGGAATGATCTCTGTTCTACTTCTTCTCTGGCACTGGAATTCCTATGTGGTAACACACCCTGACAAATAGCTGTATTTCCAGCTTCAAGCATTTCCCATGCGGCTGTATTTTAAGACGACAATTCAATACCAGACAATAATTACTACAAAATACAACAACCATGATGATTAATTACAAATGTTTTTCATTGTGAGATGCTGCTAGAAACTTATCATAATAATATCGTAATAACATAATTCAGAGCATTTAGTCTTCACAGAAGTGTGAAATTGATTCCAAATATTCTCTGCTCTATTCGTAGTATTTTATCTCCTTTCCTCGAAAGAAAATATTGTTCTTTCAACTTTTTCTCAGATTTGACAAAATGCAGGCACCAATATATTGAATTTGGTAGATGACTAAACTGGTTGGTGTCTGAGGCAATGTAAGCATTCTTTAGGAGTCAATAGTCACAACCTTTTACTCCAAAATGTAAATGACACCATTTAAAAATATATTTAAAAACATACAGTTGTTTTCCAGATAAAGCCACAGAGAGGTATTGTTTATTATACAAAAGGTATCCCCTTTTATGCAAGAAACAGTTATTTTGGCACTCAAAACTTTCAGCACACCACCCAGGTTTCTCTGGTTACTGGTGCCACCGTGTGGAGGAAGCTTCTCATTGTGAAGGTGAGTTTACAGTCTTGATATACCTGGAGACGTTTTGTCATTCTGTCTTTACAGTTTTGTTTTGCCAAGCCTGATCTACCTGACCAACTCAAATCACTTCAGAGTATCATCAAACCAAGTAATTTAGCTAATTACTTTGATGTGGGATTGGAGATGTGTACAGTATATGCCCAATATCAATTGAATATAACATTTATTTGAACTATAATTCAAAAACTATTTGAGTTTTACAATTACATTTTTTGTTTGTTTAACAATGTTTGCCAAAAGCTGGATTTAATTCAATGAGATGACTTGTTAATGGCTAAATGAGCTGGGTTTAATTCACTGAAATGACTTGTTAATGGCTAAATGAGCTGGGTTTAAATCACTGAAATTACTTGTTAATGGCTAAATGGGCTGGGTTTAATTCACTGAAATGACTTGTTAATGGCTAAATGGGCTGGGTTTAATTCACTGAGATGACTTGTTAATGGCTAAATGAGCTGGGTTTAATTCACTGAGATGACTTGTTAATGGCTAAATGAGCTGGGTTTAATTCACTGAAATGACTTGTTAATGGCTAAATGGGCTGGGTTTAATTCACTGAGATGACTTGTTAATGGCTAAATGAGCTGGGTTTAATTCATTGAAATGACTTGTTAATGGCTAAATGGGCTGGGTTTAATTCACTGAGATGACTTGTTAATGGCTAAATGGGCTGGGTTTAATTCACTGAGATGACTTGTTAATGGCTAAATGAGCTGGGTTTAATTCACTGAAATGACTTGTTAATGGCTAAATGGGCTGGGTTTAATTCACTGAGATGACTTGTTAATGGCTAAATGAGCTGGGTTTAATTCACTGAGATGACTTGTTAATGGCTAAATGGGCTGGGTTTAATTCACTGAGATGACTTGTTAATGGCTAAATGGGCTGGGTTTAATTCACTGAGATGACTTGTTAATGGCTAAATGGGCTGGGTTTAATTCAATGAGATTACTTGTTAATGGATAAATGAGCTGGGTTTAGTTCACTGAGATGACTTGGGCATGCAAGTTAAAGTATGCCAGGAGAAGAACATTCAGTCTTATTGTTATTCTGATTACAAATGCTCAAGTTAGTGGTTTGCAAACAAATTCAACATGTAGATTTCAGTCTCTCCACAACCCCCTTTAACAGGTAGGAACAGGTTTTACTGCAACTTTCACTTTCATTTATCTGGCCCAGTACAGACATTTGAAGAATGACATGGCGGACGCTGCATCATTCAGAGACAAAGGTAAGAGCAGTAAAACCTTAGAAATATATCTGTTGGCTTGATGTTCATAAATGCTTGTAATGTATTATTCATAGGGTTGGCCTACATGTCTAACTCAATATGCCAAACAGGCAAATATATATATTTTGGGGGATCATCTTGGGTAACTGCTCTTCGTCGAGTATGGTCTACCTCAATCTCTATGCTTCAGTGCTCTATCTTTGGAAAATACATTTACAGGAAATATCTGAAACAAGGGGTTCTGGAGAAATGCCTTCACCAGGCAGGCACCATATTATTGTTTTCCACTTTATATTTATAAAAATGTAACACCTAAAAAAATATACTTAGGTTTGAAAATTACTTTCAACATTCTATTAAGCAACAATGGAATTTGACGTCAGTCGATGAACCAGTAATGCTTCAAAGACCATATAAATAGCTGGGGAAATATTGATATATACATAAAAACACAATCTATAGCCCATTACCTAATACCAGAATTATGATGCAACTTCCTATTTATTCATAAAAATATACATATTTTAATGTCTCTGAGTATCCACATGTGATAATGATCAATAGGTATGCCTTGTACTTTACATTTGCAACATAGTTAGGGGTTAAATTGGTGGCTGTCACGTTCTGACCTTAGTTCCTTTGTTATGTCTTTATTTTAGTTTGGTCAGGGCATGAGTTGGGGTGGGCATTCAATGTTGTTTTTCTATATTTTGTTCTGTTGTTAGATTTCTATGTGTTGGGCCTAGTATGGTTCCCAATTAGAGGCAGCTGGTAATCGTTGCCTCTAATTGAGGATCATATTTAGGTAGCCTTTTTCCCACCTGTGTTTTGTGGGATATTGTTTGTGTGTGTGCTAGTTGCACCACTTATGTTATGTTTTGTTGTTGCTTTATTTGTTTTGTTCAAAGTTTCACAAAATAAAATATGTGGAACTCAGAGCACGCTACACCTTGGTCTGTCTCTCCTCACGTTCGTGACAGTGGCTAAATTTACTTTGTTGCATAATCACTGTTAAAGATCCATCATTAACTAATTTACTGGAGTCGTAATGTTGCTAGCTATTTATTTATTATTTGTTTTCTAAAATGCCTGTAGCATTTTTGTGTTTTCAACATTGCCAGGTGGCAATAACCGCAGCCTTGCTAGTTGACTGTGGCTGCAGCGCTTGAATGTTCCAGAGCCTGTCATAGAAGGGTCTGGAATGTGGAGGAGGCTCACAAGCTGCGCCCTGCCCATAAGATCAGGGTGGCGTTTCCATTTTCATCAGATTCTGTAAGCAACATAGATATGCATCCAGTCATTACACTAGCTGTCTAACCAGTTTAGCAAAGGCTTTAACTGTTGCCTTGCTCAGACTATCAGTTGGAAGTGACCCAAATATTTTTTTACCTGAATTCAAAACATCTATGAATGTGATACAAATTCAACCTTTTCCCCTCGGTCTTAAAAGCCAAACAGCATGTGCTCAAATACGATTTCTATCACATTCAGAGATGTTTTGAAATCAGGTAAAAACGGTCAGAATGGTGAGATCAGATTTATTTGCCCTGAAGTGTTTTTTTGTGACTCGCTCTGTGGCACAGTGTTGTCTGACATCATCACTTCACCAACACAAGCAACAAACAAACACAGAGGACAACACAAGTATCTGAGATATATCAACACATATCAAATCAAATGTATTTATATAGCCCTTCTTACATCAGCTGATATCTCAAAGTGCTGTACAGAAACCCAACCTAAAACCCCAAACAGCAAGCAATGCAGGTGTAGAAGCACGGTGGCTAGGAAAAACTCCCTAGAAAGGCCAAAACCTAGAAAGAAACCTAGAGAGGAACCAGGCTATGAGGGGTGGCCAGTTCTCTTCTGGCTGTGCCGGGTGGAGATTATAACAGAACATGGCCAAGGTGTTCAAATGTTCATAAATGACCGGCATGGTCAAATAATAATAATCACAGTGGTTGTCGAGGGTGCAGCAAGTCAGCACCTCAGGAGTAAATGTCAGTTGGCTTTTCATAGCCGATCATTAAGAGTATCTCTACTGCTCCTGTTGTCTTTAGAGAGTTGAAAACAGCAGGTCTGGGACAGTTAGCACGTCCGGTGAACAGGTCAGGGTTCCATGGCCGCAGGCAGAACAGTTCAAACTGGAGCAGCAGCACGGCCAGGTGGACTGGGGACAGCAAGGAGTCATCATGCCAGGTAGTCCTGAGGCATGGTCCTAGGGCTCAGGTCCTCCGAGAGAGAGAAAGAAGAAAGAGAGAAAGAGATAATTAGAGAGAGTGTCACGATCGTGTGGCGGATTGATGGACCAAAACGCAGCTTTTGGAAAGTAAGCCATCTTCTTTTATTTTTAAAGATGACGAAAATAAACACGACACGAAACACTTTAACAAAACGAACAAAACAACAAACGACCGTGAAGCTAAATAACGTTGTGCACTTACACACACTGGCTACAAACGTTCTGACATAGACAATTACCCACAACCAATGAGAGCCTATGGCTACCCTAAATAAGGCTCCCAATCAGAGACAACCGAAATCAGCTGTCTCTAATTGGGAACTCATTCAGGTAACCATAGACTCTCCTAGACCACTAAACATACATAGACAACACTAGACACATGTACTCCACACAAACCCATATACTATACAACAACCCCTTTACCATAAAAAACACCCAAAACCAACAAAACACAACCATTCCCCATGTCACACCCTGACCTAACTAAAATAATAAAGAAAACAAAGAATACTAAGGCCAGGGCGTGACATAACCCCCCCCTTAAGGTGCGAACTCCGGGCGCACCATTACACAGTCTAGGGGAGGGTCTGGGTGGGCTTCCATCCACGGTGGCGAGTCCGGCTCTGGTCGTGGTCCCCACGTCACCACAATCCCTAACCACCTCCTTAGCTTCCTCAAAATGACCCCTCTCCACATTAACCCCATTGCATTAAGGGGCAGTTCCGGACTAAGGGGCAGCTCCGGACTAAGGGGCAGTACCAGGGTAAGGGGCAGTACCAGGGTAAGGGGCAGTTCCGAACTAAGGGGCAGTACCAGGGTAAGAGACAGCCCCAGGATAAGGGGCAGCACCAGGATAAGGGGCAGCTCCGGACTGAGGAACGGCAGCTCCGGACTGAGGGACTGCAGCTCCGGACTGAGGGACTGCAGCTCCGGACTGAGGGACTGCAGCTCCGGACTGAGGGACGGCCGATGGCTGGCTGACGGATCTGGCTGCTCATGGCTAGCTGACGGATCTGGCTGCTCATGGCTAGCTGACGGATCTGGCTGCTCATGGCTAGCTGACGGATCTGGCTGCTCAAGGCTAGCTGACGGATCTGGCTGCTCATGGCTAGCTGACGGATCTGGCTGCTCATGGCTAGCTGACGGATCTGGCTGCTCATGGCTAGCTGACGGATCTGGCTGCTCATGGCTGGCTGACGGATCTGGCTGCTCATGGCTGGCTGACGGATCTGGCTGCTCATGGCTGGCTGACGGATCTGGCTGCTCATGGCTGGCTGACGGATCTGGCTGCTCATGGCTAGCTGACGGATCTGGCTGCTCATGGCTAGCTGACGGATCTGGCTGCTCATGGCTAGCTGACGGATCTGGCTGCTCATGGCTAGCTGACGGATCTGGCTGCTCATGGCTGGCTGACTGATCTGGCAGATCCTGTCTGGTTGGCGGCTCTGGCAGATCCTGTCTGGTTGGCGGCTCTGGCAGATCCTGTCTGGTTGGCGGCTCTGGCAGCTCCTGTCTGACGGACGGCTCTAGCGGCTCCTGTCTGGCTGGCGGCTCTAGCGGCTCCTGTCTGGCGGACGGCTCAGTAGGCTCATGGCAGACGGGCGGCTTTTCAGGCTCATGGCAGACGGGCGGCTTTGCAGGCTCATTGCAGACGGATGGCTCAGATGGCGCTGGGGAGACGGATGGCTCAGATGGCGCTGGGGAGACGGATGGCTCAGATGGCGCTGGGGAGACGGATGGCTCAGATGGCGCTGGGGAGACGGGCAGTTCAGTCATCGCTGTGCAGACGGCAGACTCCTGCCGGCTGAGGCGCACTGTAGGCCTGGTGCGTGGTGCCGGGACTGGTGGCACCGGGCTGGGGACACGCATCTCAGGGCTAGTGCGGGGAGAAGGAACAGGGCATACTGGACCCTGGAGACGCACATTAGGCCTAGTGCGTGGTGCCGGCACTGGTGGTATCGGGCTGGGAACACGCATCTCAGGGCTAGTGCGGGGAGAAGGAACAGGGCATACTGGACCCTGGAGACGCACATTAGGCCTAGTGCGTGGTGCCGGAACTGGTGGTACCGGGCTAGGGACACGCATCTCAGGGCTAGTGCGGGGAGCAACAACAGGGCACACTGGACTCTCAAGGCGTACTATAGGCCTTGTGCGTGGTACCGGTACTGGTGGTACCGGGCTGAGGACCCGCACATCAGGGCGAGTACGGGGAGAAGGAACAGTGCGTACAGGACTCTGGAGACACACAGAGGGCTTGGTGCGTGGTGTAGGCACTGGTGGTAATGTGCTGGAGACACGCACCACAGGGCTAGTACGTGGAGGAAGAACAGGGCTCTGGAGACACCCAGGAAGCTTGATGCGTGGTGTAGGCACTGGTGGTAATGGGCTGGAAACACGCACCTCAAAGCTAGTGCGGGGAGCAGGAACAGTGCGTAAAGGGCTCTGGAGACGCACCTTAGACCTAGTGCTTGGTGCCGGAACTAGTGGTACAGGGCTGGGGACATGCATCTCAGGATGAGTGCAAAAAGTAGGAACAGGACACACCGGGTTGTGAAGGTGTACTGGAGACCTGGTGTGTATAGCCGGCATCAAATGTTCCGGAACTTTAACACAAGTTTCAGGCTGAGTACGAGGAACTGACACAGGTGGCATCGGACAGCTAATACGCTCCTCAGGGAGAATGCATTGCATACTCTGCCAAACCAACAGCTCTCTCTCTTCACTCTCCTCCAATTTCGTCAACAACTCTTCGAATGTCTCATAATCTCCCCTTCGTTCACTCTCCTCCAATCTGTCCAATAACTCCTCGACCCACTCAGACTCACCCCTCAACTTCGCCGACTGCTCCAAGTGCCCCCCTCCAAAAAAAATTTTGTGCTGTCTCTTGGGCTTCCTCCCGTGTCGCCGTGCTGCCTCCATCTCTGCCTTGGGGCAGTGATATTCCCCTGGCTGTGACCAGGGTCCTCTCCCGTCTAGAATTTCCTCCCACGTCCAGGAGTCTTGACATTGCTGCTGTTGCTTTGTTTTCCGCTGCTTGGTCCGATGGTGGGTAATTCTGTCACGATCGTGTGGCGGATTGATGGACCAAAACGCAGCTTTTGGAAAGTAAGCCATCTTCTTTTATTTTTAAAGATGACGAAAATAAACACGACACGAAACACTTTAACAAAACGAACAAAACAACAAACGACCGTGAAGCTAAATAACGTTGTGCACTTACACACACTGGCTACAAACGTTCTGACATAGACAATTACCCACAACCAATGAGAGCCTATGGCTACCCTAAATAAGGCTCCCAATCAGAGACAACCGAAATCAGCTGTCTCTAATTGGGAACTCATTCAGGTAACCATAGACTCTCCTAGACCACTAAACATACATAGACAACACTAGACACATGTACTCCACACAAACCCATATACTATACAACAACCCCTTTACCATAAAAAACACCCAAAACCAACAAAACACAACCATTCCCCATGTCACACCCTGACCTAACTAAAATAACAAACCACACACCATTGGTGAAACACTCATAAAACCAGCTGTGTTGAAGATAGCGAATATCATGCTGGAAAAAGAGGCTGAATTTAAGTTATCCCACATTCCTCTTTCAAATGACACCATCAGCGACAGAATAGAGGACATGAGCAAATACATCTTGGCTCAAGTAGTTGCAGATCTGATTTCAAGCCCGGCAAAATTCAGCCTTCAACTCGACGAGACCACAGACGTTTCCAATCTAAGCCAGCTTGCTGTATTCGTGCTCTATGTGAAAGACGACGTGATAAAGGAAGATTTTTTATTTTGTAAGCCTCTTACAACAACAACTAAGGCAGCCGATGTGAAGAAACTTGTGGATGACTTCTTCAAAGACAACAATCTTTCATGGGATATGGTTTCTGCAGTTTGTTCGGACGGAGCTCCAGTCATGCTGGGAAGAAAGTCTGGTTTTGGTGCGCTAGTGAAAGCCGATGCGCCACACATCATTGTTACGCATTGTATTCTGCACAGGCATGCGTTGGCAACAAAAACCTTGCCTCCAAAACTGGCAGAAGTATTAAAAATTGTAGTGGAATGCGTGAACTATGTGCGAACTAGTGCTCTGAGGCACCGCATCTTCAGTGAGCTGTGTAAAGAAATGGGCTCTGAATTCGAGGTACTTCTGTACCATTCTAACGTTCGGTGGTTATCCCGGGGACAGGTGCTGAATCGTGTTTTTGCCGTGCGTGTGGAATTAGCCCTGTTTTTGCAAGAGCACCAACATTGTCATGCAGATTGCTTCAAAAATTCTGAGTTCATTCTCATTTTAGCGTACATGGCTGATATCTTCGCAGCTCTCAATCATCTCAATCAAAAGATGCAGGGCGGTGGAGTCAACATCATCGAAGCGGAGGAAAACCTGAAGGCTTTTCAAAAAAATCTACCGTTATGGAAACGACGAACAGAGATCGATAACTTCGCAAACTTTCCCCTGCTGGACGACTGTGTAAGTAAGATCGAAGATGTATCTGGAATCGGAGACATTTCTGTACCCGCGGAACTGAAGCAAGCAATTGCCACGCACTTAGATGAGCTTGCAAAGTCTCTCGACGGATACTTCCCTACAAGAGAGTCATATCCAGCATGGGTGAGACAGCCGTTCACGTTTAGTGTTGAGACAACAGATGTCGATGATGAATACCTCGATGAAATCATTGAAATTCAGCAGAGCCAGGTTCAACAGCAACTCTTCAGAACAACAACGCGTTCAACGTTTTGGTGTCAACAAATGGTAACGTACCCTGTTATTGCTAAGAAAGCTCTGGAGATTTTCATACCGTTTGTTACAACATATCTTTGCGAGCAATCCTTTTCGAGGATGCTGGACATAAAAACGAAGAAAAGGAACAGACTTTGTTGCGAAAATGACATGAGAGTGGCACTTGCCAAGGTGAAGCCGCGCATTTCTGAACTGGTCTCTGAAAGGCAACAGCAGAAGTCACACTGATTTGCAGTAAATATTCATTATTATGTTTTTGTTTTTGTGTGAAAATCATGTTTTGATGATTTTGTTCTTTGAACACTCAGTGTTGATGTTGATGAACGGTTCATTTTGTGCACCAGTAAAATACATTGCTCAAAAAAATAAAGGGAACACTGAAACAACACAATGTAACTCCAAGTCAATCACACTTCTGTGAAATCAAACTGTCCACTTAGGAAGCAACACTGATTGACAATAAGTTTCACATGCTGTTGTGCAAATGGAATAGACAAAAGGTGGAAATTATAGGCAATTAGCAAGACACCCCCAAAAAAGGAGTGATTCTGCAGGTGGTGACCACAGACCACTTCTCAGTTCCTATGCTTCCTGGCTGATGTTTTGGTCACTTTTGAATGCTGGCGGTGCTCTCACTCTAGTGGTAGCATGAGACGGAGTCTACAACCCACACAAGTGGCTCAGGTAGTGCAGTTCATCCAGGATGGCACATCAATGCGAGCTGTGGCAAAAAGGTTTGCTGTGTCTGTCAGTGTAGTGTCCAGAGCATGGAGGCGCTACCAGGAGACAGGCCAGTACATCAGGAGACGTGGAGGAGGCCGTAGGAGGGCAACAACCCAGCAGCAGGACCGCTACCTCCGCCTTTGTGCAAGGAGGTGCACTGCCAGAGCCCTGCAAAATGACCTCCAGCAGGCCACAAATGTGCATGTGTCAGCATATGGTCTCACAAGGGGTCTGAGGATCTCATCTCGGTACCTAATGGCAGTCAGGCTACCTCTGGCGAGCACATGGAGGGCTGTTCGGCCACACAAAGAAATGCCACCCCACACCATGACTGACCCATCGCCAAACCGGTCATGCTGGAGGATGTTGCAGGCAGCAGAACGTTCTCCACGGCGTCTCCAGACTCTGTCACGTCTGTCACATGTGCTCATGTGCTTAGTGTGAACCTGCTTTCATCTGTGAAGAGCACAGGGCGCCAGTGGCGAATTTGCCAATCTTGGTGTTCTCTGGCAAATGCCAAACGTCCTGCACGGTGTTGGGCTGTAAGCACAACCCCCACCTGTGGACGTCGGGCCCTCATACCACCCTCATGGAGTCTGTTCCTGACCGTTTGAGCAGACACATGCACATTTGTGGCCTTTTAGACCCCATCAGTGCTATGATGGGGTCTAAAACCAGAATGAAGCTTTTCGTATACATTGTTTGTCTTTAGGAAGGCAGTGAGTTGCCGCGCAACAGCTTTTTCAAAATGTTTTGAGAGGAATGGAAGATTCGATATAGGCCGATCGTTTTTTATATTTTCTGGGTCAAGGTTTTTGCTTTTTCAAGAGAGGCTTTATTACTGCCACTTTTAGTGAGTTTGGTACACATCCGGTGGATAGAGAGCCGTTTATTATGTTCAACATAGGAGGGCCAAGCACAGGAAGCAGATCTTTCAGTAGTTTAGTTGGAATAGCGTCCAGTATGCAGCTTGAAGGTTTAGAGGCCATGATTATTTTCATCATTGTGTCAAGAGATATAGTACTAAAACACTTGAATGTCTCTCTTGATCCTAGGTCCTGGCAGAGTTGTGCAGACTCAGGACAACTGAGCTTTGGAGGAATACACAGATTTAAAGAGGAGTCCGTAATTTGCTTTCTAATGATCATGATCTTTTCCTCAAAGAAGTTCATGAATTTATTACTGCTGAAGTGAAAGCCATCCTCTCTTGGGGAATGCTGCTTTTTAGTTAGCTTTGTGACAGTATCAAAAATAAATTTGGGATTGTTCTTATTTTCCTCAATTAAGTTGGAAAAATAGGATGATCGAGCAGCAGTGAGGGCTCTTCGATACTGCACGGTACTGTCTTTCCAAGCTAGTCGGAAGACTTCCAGTTTGGTGTGGCGCCATTTCCGTTCCAATTTTCTGGAAACTTGCTTCAGAGCTCGGGTATTTTCTGTATACCAGGGAGCTAGTTTCTTATGACAAATGTTTTTAGTTTTTAGGGGTGCAACTGCATCTAGGGTATTGCGCAAGGTTAAATTTAGTTCCTCAGTTAGGTGGTTAACCGATTTTTGTACTCTGACATCCTACATAGAAGATCATAAAGAAGTATTGCTTTGTGATCATTCCTGATAACTGTCAGACAGATGTGGGGATTTTAATGCGGCTCATTTATCAAGACTCGCGAAACTGCCCCCTTCAAATGGGAAGGCATGTTCCCGTGCTTTGACTAGTCAGTCCCCGCACATGTTACGGCTGTCATTCCACTTCTGACACCAATGTAGCGAACGACAGGGAGGGGAAGGAAGTGAACCTGGGTCACTGGCGTGAAAGGCCAACATTCTGCATTGCGCCTATAGGGTTAGTCCACTTGGTGGGAATTGTAAACTGTAAAAACTGTTTTCAGAGGATTGTGGGTAATATATATTTTTTTTTACATTACAATACTTTTAAACAATGTTGCATGTTTGAAGAAACAAAAGCACATTTGTATATTAGTATCAAACAGTTTGTTGTGCTATGAGTTGTAATGGATCATGATGAACGGATAGCAAAACCACTGGGAAAGATTAAGTAGATCTAATGTACAATAACAGTTCTGGATTTGATACAATTAAGTTGGATCTTAGCCATTGTTTTATGCTGGACTTAATATATTAGTGTTTGAGAAACATTAAAAGTAAAATATATTATACATAAAAATACATAATCTTGAGTGTACCCAAAAAGCTGATGCAAAAAATAGTTGCAATTTGATTTTGAATTGGAACCAGCACAATATTTTATTTATTATTTGATCAATTGTTCACAATAACGTTGACATGACATTAAATTAGCTTAGCGAAAACCTACATAGCTACTCAACAAAAAAATGATTTCAGAAGAAAGTAGCAGGAGCACTTCAAGTATTCCACAAGAACCACAGCTGCTCTTAAAGGGGAATCAGGGTGACCTGATGATGTATTTTAATTACGGTTTTGCCCATACATTAGTGGGTTTTTAACTTTCAAACTCTCACGAGTGCCTGGACTTTGACTTTTTTATGCCACTTAGCACCTATTTGGGGTTATAATTGTTCCCATTTGCTTTTCAAAAAATGATTTCAGTTTGTCTTCAAATCGCTCATGTAATACTGATTTAATTGGATGTGTTTTCAGTCTCAAATCCAAAGGCCCTGAGGTTGTGGTGGTGTTTATGTTAGTGTCTGAAAGTCCTACAGAGCTAAGGATTGTGCTGCTTGGAAAGAATGGCTCTGAGAAGAGTGCTGTTGGGAACTTGATCCTGGAAAGAGAGGCATTTGACCTTAACTGTGTACAAAACCACTGTGAGAGAGCCAGGGGTCAGGTGGAGGGAAGACACATAGCTGTGATCAACACTCCAGACCTGTTAGACCCTCACATCTCACATGACAAACTCTCAGAGGAACTGCGTTGGTGTGTCACTCTGTCTAAACCGGGACCTCATGTGTTCCTGTTGGTGCTGCAGCCTGAGGAGTTCACACAGGAAGAGGGAGACAGAATCAGGACAATCCTAGACACCCTCAGTGACCGGTCCTTTGACTACTCAATGGTACTGACAACTCATGAAGACAAGAGGGGACACATGGATGAGGATCACCCTCTGAATCAGATGGTCAGAGCCTGTAGAGGGAGGCAGCACCTCAGTGACCACACTCAACTTATGGCAGATGTTGACAAGATTGTAAAGGAAAATGGAGGAGACCATCTCACCTGTGATGTATTTGAAAATACAAGTGGCATGGTACAAGGGAAAGAGGAAATCCACAGGAGTAAAACTGATGGAAGCCTCAAATCTTCCTCTGAGGAAAAACTTGGAAAAGAACAAGGTGAATCAGCAACATTTAACAATTGGGAGAAAATGAGAGAAATGTATCAGTATACAGCACACTGACATAATCTATAATGAGATGAGCATTGAATACAACTGACAATTAACTTTGTTTCATTATGACTGGTTTAAATTGACTGCAAAGAGGAAGTCACTGAATTTGATTATGTCAACTTTTTTTCCAGGACTGGTATCACTTAAGGAAGAAAGACGGAAGCCATCAAGCAGACATGACAAATGTGGGTAAATTCAGTAGTTATACACCATAATGCAACTATTTGGTATTTAAGAGGGAGAGCTACGGCTCAGAAGGATTTATCATGGGGCACGTTTTCATTATTTTGTTTTCAAAATGTCTATCCTGATGGTACAAAACCTGTGTAAGTAGACGTGACCTATGAAAGAAAATATATAAAAGGTTTCTTATTCACCATTATAATATTCTGCTGAGCTCCATTCCCAACGTGTTTGTATCTCTGAGGTCCTACTGTACTTTATAGTATCATGCTCATGTCATTGTTTTGTTTGAATACTTTTACCCATTAGAAAGTGGTATGAGTTCACAGTTCATAAACCAACAGTATCTATCAATGTGAGGGATTCCACAGGAATCACTGAGCTAAATAACATTCTGGAACTGTACTGTCTCAATATTACTGACTACTACTGTCAAGCTTTTTGACAACAAGAATTGGGAGAAAAGCTTTGTTTAATTCACAACAGGGACAATCCTCCAGTGTAAACATTTGGTAAAAAGGTAAACTACATTGATTAATATAAGGATATGCATATGAAACAATGTGTACATGTGTTTTACAGTGTCTTCACTCAGGATTGTGCTTCTGGGGAAGAGTGATGACAAGAAAACTACAGTGGGTAACATGATCCTACAGAGAAAGGCTTTTTTCAACTATAAACAGCAATGGGAGTCAGCCAGTGGGAAGGTGAATGGCAAGTCTGTTACTGTTGTAAAGACTCCAGACTTCTTTGCTCCACGTCTGACTGCGGAGTCCCTGATGGAAGAGATGGAGAATTGTAAGTCCCTCTCTGCTCCTGGGCCTCATGGGGTCCTACTGGTGTTGAAGCCTGAGGGGTTCACAGAGGAGAACAGAAACACTTTCAAGTTGATCCTGAGCATATTTGGTAAAGAGTCCTTCAAGCACTCAATGGTGATCATTACTCACTCTAAGGGAGCCACAGTAAATCCTCATCTGAGACAAATGATTGAAGAATGTAGAGGAAGGCATCACAAAATGTACACACAAGGAAAAGAGTTAACTATAAAGATAGAAGAGATGGTAGAGGAGAATGAATGGAGATACCTCACCTACAATGAAGAGACGACACATGACACCATGACACCAAAGGCTCAGAGACTGAACGTGGTGCTGTGTGGCAGAATAGGAGCTGGGAAGACTTCTATAGCCAATGTGATACTGGGTCAGACAGAGTCCAGTCCAAAGTCCAGCTCCTCCTCAGTGTGTGTGAAGAGAGAAGGAGAGGTGTGTGGTCGGTCTGTCACCCTCATCGAGCTGCCTGCTCTGTATGGAACACATCTCACTCAGGAGGAAGTGATGCGTGAGACTTTCCACTGTGTCTCTCTCTGTGACTCTGGAGTCCATGCTTTCCTCCTGGTTGTACCTTTGGGACCCCTCACTGATGAAGACAGAGGAGAGTTGGAGACCATCCAGAAGATTCTCAGCTCACGAGTCAATGACTTTATCATGGTCCTGTTTAGACAGGATAACATTGCAGTTGACTTTGTGGAAAAAAATGCAGACACAAAGCAACTGATCAAGATATGCGGAGGGCGGTATAAAATCTTTGATGCTTTGAAAATTGATAAGGCCAAGCAGACGACAGAACTTGTAGCAGAAATAGTCAAAATGATGGATCAGAACAGAACCTGCTACACTCTGTACATGTACATGGAGGCTAAACACCAATCAGAACTGGACAAAAACAGAAGAATCAAGGATTTAGAGGAGAGAATCAGGAACATGTCACAAGGTGAGATTGTTGAACACAGGGAGGAACAAATATTGGGCAGTGATTGGGAAAACAATGATTTTACAGTATGACCATTCTGTTTTGATTTGAGTATACATTTATGCAGTAATTAACATTAATTTATTATAATTTATTGTTTAATTTGTAGGTGCTGAAATTGAGTGTTCCAGCACAGAGTACATAAGGGTGGTGCTGATTGGGAAAACTGGAAATGGGAAGAGCGCCTCTGCAAACACTATCCTGGGCAGAAAAGAATTTGCGTCTAAATCCAGCACTGATTCTGTGACAACAGTTTGCAAGAAGGCAGTCGGCAAAGTTGATGGAATAACAGTTTCTGTGGTGGACACACCTGGACTTTTTGACACAACATTGTCTAATAAAGATGTTCAGCAAGAGATAGTGAAATGTGTTTCCCTGTCAGCTCCTGGACCCCATGTGTTTATCATAGTGTTGAGTATTGGGAGAATCACACAAGAGGAGCTGGACACTTTGGACCTCATAGAGAAAACCTTTGGTCCACGGGCAGGAATGTTTTGCTTAGTTCTGTTTACTAGAGGAGATGACTTGGAAAATGAATCAATTCAAGATTACATTGGGAACAGCAAGAATGCCAAACTGAAAAAACTGATCAGAGATTGTGGAGACAGATTCCATGTCTTCAACAACAGAGACAAGAATCGCACACAGGTCACTGAGCTTCTTAAGAAGATTAACAAAATGGTGTCCATGAACAAGGGCAGTTTCTACACCAATGAGATGTTCCAGGAGGCAGAGGCAGCCATTAAACAAAAACAGGAAGCAATACTGAAGGAGAGAGAGATGGAGATAAAGGCTGACATGGAGAAACTGAAGGTTAGCCATGAAACAGACATGGAAAAGATGAAGTCAAAGTTGGACGAGGAGAGATTGAAAGTTCAGGAGGAAAGACAGCTGAGAGAAAAACTGTTGAGAGAGAGAGAGGAAGCTATTAGAAAAGAACATGAGGACAAGGAGAAAGCAGAGAAGGAAGAAAGAGAATTGGAGGACAAAAAAAGGAAAGAAGATGAAAAGTTGAAAAAAGAAATATGGGACTCAGAAAAAGAGAAGATGGAAATAAAGTTGAAAAACCTCCAAAGAGAAAAGGAAGAAGAATATAAAATGAGGATGGATAAACTGAGAATAGAAGAGAAAGACAGAGAAGAACAGCTTCAAAATCAAGAAAGGAAGTTTGCTAAACTAAAAAGGGAACAGGAGGAAGAAATTAGAAGGAGAGAGAAAGAAGAGGATGAGACGAGAAAGAAGGAAGAGAAAGTAAGACAAGAGTGGCAAAGCAAAATAGAGGAAGCAGAGAAAGGTCAAACAGAACTCCAAGAGGTCATGTGTAGAGAAAAAGAGGAATGGGAGGAACAGTTGAAGAAAGAAAGAGACAGACAACAGGAAGAAGAAAGGCTGAGACAGAAGGAGGTAGAAACTCTTGTAGAACAAGAGAAAAAACAGAGGAGATTGAGAGAGCAATTTGAAAGAGAGAGGGAACAAGAGAGAATAAACATGAAAGAATCAGAAGAGCAGAGGAGAGAAATAGAGCAGAAAGAAAGAGACCGAATTGAACAAGACTTTAAAGAAAAGAGGAGAGAGTTGACAGACAAAATGACAACGCAACAAGAGCAGTGGGAGAGAGAATGTAGAGAGGAACAGGAAAGAAGATTTCAAGAGGATGTAAATCAAAGAGTGGAGGAGAGACTAAGACTAAGAAAACTGGAGGAAACATTTCAACAAGAACGTGAAGAAGAAAACAGGAGGAAGGAGAAGGAAGATAAAGTCAGGAGAGAACAAGAAGAGAAGAAATGGAAGGAAATTGAGGCAGAGCACGAAAGGGAAACCAAAGAAAAGAAGGATAAATATGAACAAGAGGCCAGAAGACAAGCAGAGGAATTAAACTTCTTTAGAAAAAATTACAAAAGTGAAAAGTTTGAGAAATATAAAAAAGAGAAGGAGGAACTTATGCAAAAGCACAAAAAGGAGACTGATAAATTAAAGGGTCAATATGGTCATAATGAAAAAGCACTGACTGATAAAATGGAGGAATTGGAGACAAAACAGAAAGCAGAGATGGAAAACTTGGGAAATCCATCAAGCAAATGTAGTATACTGTGAGAGTCTTAACTACCCATTCAAATAAGGCTTAACCCTTTGATATTGAAGGGTTTCTCCTATGATATTTCCTGCCCTAAAACATAGATTAGTTTTGAAGATAGTAATAACATGCACCCCCTAACAACATTACTGACGGAAATGAATATACTGTATGTAAATACAACATAGTACATAAAATGTCATTACCTACTGGACAGTAATGATGATGATGAGGAGGAGGATGACGATGGTGTAAAAGCTGAAATAGTATAATATTAAGATCTTTGCTCCACATTCCTTTAACAATCACATGTTTAAACTGCTACAGCTATAGAACGATAACTACAAATGTGCAGAATGTTCACCTGTACTTTCCCAGAGAAATTGTCAGAGTCCGGACACCTGTACCTGCATCCTAAATAGTAGGCTGTTTGGGTATGCAAAAATAGAAATTAATATAGTAGCCTATGTGAAATGTCTTGCCTACTAATTACTAAAACGATATGCTGTGTACTAATCATACTACATACTAGATAGAACGTGCTGTTTAGTAAAAACACATTCAGAAAGCAACAAATATCAACATACTTATACATACTGAGAAGGCTTCATCTAATGGACAATCGCGATTGTTCCCCTCCCTTGGTTTATTTTTGAAGAGGTCGTCCCCTATTCTGATTATCAGCTGTTGTCAAACACACTTGTGAGAAGACGATTCTCTTCCTCAATAGGGTGCAGTGAATTCTACTAGATGAAAAGGCCAAATGAGTATGACATCCTGGCATTTAAGCATACTCGATGTTTGAAATTACAACATACTATAAAACTCTCTTTACATACACTAAAAGCCTACTATGTAGAACGCAAGTGTGGGTATTTGGTCACGGCAAATGTTTTAAATGCTAGGATGTCATTCACATGTCGGCTAAGAATTCACTGCATGATATTGAAGAAGGGAATCATCTTTTCAGACCCTGGTGTGTTTGACAACAGCTGCAAATAAGATTAGGGGACGTGTTGTACCAGAATGAATGGCAGTAAACAACACAATTGGGCATTCTATCAGTTTCCCAACCCCAGTACCCCCAGTACACATTTTTGTTGTAGCCCCGGACAAAAACACCTGATTAACACCTGTCAAGTGCTTGGTGATAAGATGACAAGTAGAATAAGGTGTACTTGTCTGTGGGCCACAGAAATATGGTCCTACTTCTGGTTGTACTTGAGGACCGGAATTGGGAACCACTGCATTAGATAACACATTCTCAGTATGTATGATCCTAGAATGTATGATCCTAGAATGTATGATCCTAGAATGTATGATCCTAGTATGTATGAGCCTAGTATGTTTGAGCCTAGTATGTATGATCCTAGAATGTATGATCCTAGAATGTATGATCCTAGAATGTATGATCCTAGAATGTATGATCCTAGAATGTATGATCCTAGAATGTATGATCCTAGTATGTATGATCCTAGTATGTATGATCCTAGTATGTATGAGCCTAGTATGTATGAGCCTAGTATGTATGATCCTAGTATGTTTATATTTGTTGCTTACTGCATTCATTTTTTACTTAACAGACCATTATAAATAGTATTTAGTATGATTACAGATTTCATACACACTCATTGCCTTCCTGGTCTGTACTAGCAGCCACTGTCTTGCTTTTATTTGTTGATTTCATATGTTTAACTTTTATATCCGTGACTGTGCTTTATATATCCTGATGCTATATCTGTTTCTGTGCTGTTCAAACCAGAGAATAAAAGACAAAAGAGACATAACACATCTGTTAATTATTGATTTATTTCATTCAGTTAACAACTGTTCCCAAATCTCAATTTCTTGTAGTCCAGGGGCATGTCTGAATACCGGTTCTTGCATTCTAAATAGTACTCTGATTGGGTGTGTGAAAATAGAATGTTTTATAGTAGACTATGTGAAATGTATAGTAGACTATGTGAAATGTATAGTAGACTATGTGAAATGTATAGTAGACTATGTGAAATGTATAGTAGACTATGTGAAATGTATAGTAGACTATGTGAAATGTATAGTAGACTATGTGAAATGTATAGTAGACTATGTGAAATGTATAGTAGACTATGTGAAATGTATAGTAGACTATGTGAAATGTATAGTAGACTATGTGAAATGTATAGTAGACTATGTGAAATGATTATTAAAGGTCCAGTGCACTACAAAAAATAAAGAAATGGTTGTTTATAAAAAAACATTTGTATTCTGATTTTTCAGGGGGTGCGGGAGAACCTTCAGCACCCCTACTTCCTGCAGCTATGGCTGCAGATAACCAGCTAATAAACATTGCATGGGTTAGGCAATTCTACTTCCTTTTACATGACTGGCGACATTAGCAAAATATTTTTAAATACCACACAAATGAGAGAAAGTACATGGTTAGTATACAGTTATAATAGGGCATATTTTTAGTTTTGAATAATTAATAGGCTGACCTTATAGAATATCTCACCACTTCCATCGCGTTCTCTCTCGCTCTGCTTTATAACTTTCTCCAGCGGGTAGAGACGTGCAGAGAGAGGGGCTCTCAACAGTTTAATGAAATAAGGTTAGTTGTGAAAACATGTCAATATCGATGTTCCCGAACAGATTTGGTTGGTTTTAGATATTGTGGGTGAAGTGGGCTAGGTCTACTGTCTGTTCAAAAAGCAGATGTGTTCCTGCCTTCGCTCTACCGCCTACAATGTGTCATAGATATGCAACATTATTTGCTATATATAACATAACAGTGCAATTCTATAACAAGGAAAATAAACAAAACAAATGGGCATATTTCATTTTTATTTAAGTTTTCTTGTTTTTCAATCAACCAACAAAACACATTCCACATTCACAGAAGAGACAGACAAATTTTTTTTATAATAATAACTAACAATGATAATAAAAATGACGACAAATTTTTTTTTTTATATATATATATATATCTAAAAACTTGCAGCAGCACCATCAAGGTTCTCATTAGCTATTTCCAGCCGTAGCTGAGATGACAAGCAAATAATTCGATTTTACAGCACCTTACACACATGTATCTGCTCATTTCCCTAAGCACCCCATTCACTCCGTCCAATTTGAAATATAGTTGAGTAGTGGAGACCAGAGTCTATCAAACTTGGGCTGTCTCTTGTGGAGGTCATAAGTGAGCTTTTCAAGAGGGAGAAAGTCAACAATCTGGTCAATCCACATTTTAAATGTAGGAGAAGTATTAGAAGCCCACAATAGAAGAATACATTTCTTAGCAAAGTATGTAATAGTCATAAACACATTTTCTCTGTCAGGGTCAAGAACAAAGTCCTGCTGGGCATTAAGAAGATAGAGACACGGGGTCATATCAAACTGTACATCTAGTATTTTCTGTGCAGCAGTATGTATAGATTGCCAAAATCTGGCAATCTCTCTACAGCTCCAAAATACATGCATATAGGTTCCACTTTCAGAGGTACATATTTTACAGTTAGGAGAAATGTCTGTTTTCATTCTATGGAGTCTCATTGGAGTGTAATAAAATTTGTACAGAAATTGTAATTAGATTCTTTCATTTTTATATTAGTAGAGGAGCAGTATACCCTGTCGCAAACCTCCGCCCATAACTCATCACTGATAGTCAGACCAAGGTCCTTTTCCCAGATTAGGAGGCTCCTTTCTCAGAAAGGAGTCTATAGATATAAGATATTTTGCATTTAATGGATTGTGCTGTGACAACAAGGGTTTCAACTTCATTCAGCTGAGCTCTAAACCTCTTCTTGGAAGTAAATGAGGAAATGACATGTCTAATTTGAAGATATAAAAAAAAAAAAAAAACGTTGACTCTTGTCTGTTTGGGATCCATGTTAGCATGTTGTGGATTTGGGCAGACCAGTAGTACAATCGAAGTGAGGGAAGGGCAAGACCACCCTTAGATTCAGGTTTCGATAGAGTGGAGAACTTGATCCTAGGTTTTTTATTGCCCCATATAAATTTGGTGATGCTTTGGTTGGTTGTTTTGAAAAAGGAAACTGGGAGATAGCATGGGAGCATCTGAAATAAATAGTTCAGTCTAGGGAGGATGTTCATACGGATGACATTAATTCTTCCGACTAAGCTAATTGGGAGGGAGATCCAGGTTTGGAGATCGTTCTTGATTCGATCCAGGAGTGGAAGTTAATTTTCCTTGAAAAGGCTATTCAGATCTAGTGTTACAAAGAACCCAAGGTATTGAAACCCCTGTGTCTTCCACTGGAACGGACAGAGTGTCTTCATAGAGCTGGTGAGTGTAAGATTGAGAGGGCAAACAGTGGATTTGTTAAAAATGTATCTTATATCCTGAAAACTTGCCATACTGAGCAATTGTGTCTAAAATGGGAGGGATTTCTCAGGGTTGGATATGTAGAGCTGCGGGCCGCCTGCAGAAACACCCATAATACTTGGATTGTTCCTTATCAACTCTGCCAGAGGTTCCGCCCCCAACAAGTAGAGCAGGGGGGACAGCGAGCATACTTGTCTTGTGCCCCGTCCCAAAGGGAATCTGTCAGAGTTCAGCCCATTAGTAGTCAACGTGGCATTTGGATGAGAGTATAGGGACTTAATCCATTTAATAAAGTTTGGGCCCATATTGAACTTTTCTAAGACTGAGAACAGAAAGCTCCACTCCATCCTGTCGAACGCCTTCTCAGCATCTAGTGAAGGCAGCAGGACAGGGGTCTTCTGTGCGTTTACTTGATCAATAATATCAAAAAGACGGCGAATGTTATCAGAAGAGCACTTGTCTCTAATAAATTCCGTTTGGTCCGCTTTTATTATTTGGGGATGAAGAGAGTCTTTCGGCGAGCAATTTGGTAATTATTTTGTAGTCGAAATCCAACAAGCTAATGGGCCGGAAGGACGAGAAGGATAGAGGGTCCTTGTCTTTTTGAGCAATACTGTAATGCGAGCTGTGTGCATTGAGTCTGGGAGAACTCCGTAATTACCTTCAGGACCTCCTCAGGAGTGAAGGGGGAGTTGAGATCTTCTTGGTTGGTCTCTGATAGTTTAGGTAGCGAGATTCCCTCTAGGAAGGAATGGAGTTCTGCCGCCGTATGTTTTCTCTCAGAGATATATAGTTTGCAGTAAAAATCATGAAAAGTTCAATTGATCTTTTTTGGGTCATATGTGACCTCGTCCTCTGCTGTTCGGATAGCTATGAGTGTACGCTCTGACTGCTCTTTTTTTAAATTGATAAGCAAGCAATCTACTAGGCCTATTGCTATACTCATGGTATTTCTGTTTAGTAAGGAAAACCTTTTTTTTTTTATCTCCCGAGTATAGTCCAAATTCAGTTTGGTTTTGGCTGCTTTAAGTTGACTCCGGGAGGTGCTGTCTGGGGATTGTTTATGTACTTTTTCACAGTGTTCATATTTAATTAATTTAAATAAATGATGAAGTGCAATTCTGGAGAGATGGAGAAAGAGTTTCAGGCTCATCTCTTTCGGAGCAGAGAGCGATCATAATAGAATCTAATACTAGTTCTGTCACATATACTCCCTCTCCGGCCTCTAGGTCACCAGGCTGCTGATTATCACCTGTCACCATCATCACGTGCACCAGCGCTTCATGACACTCACCTGGACTCCATCACCTCCTTGATTATCTTCCCTATATCTGTCCCTCCCTTTGGGTTCTCTCCTCAGGTGTTATTGACTCTGTTTCATGACACTCACCTGGACTCCATCACCTCCTTGATTATCTTCCCTATATCTGTCACTCCCCTTGGTTCTCTCCTCAGGTGTTATTGACTCTGTTTCATGTCAGTGCTATGATCGTGTTCCTTGTGTTGTGTTGTGTTGTGTTGTGTTGTGTTCTGTTAATTTATTAAAGATTCACTCCCTGTACTTGCTTCCCGACTCTCAGCGCATTTGTTACAGAGATGGCCTCTACATGGCACACCTCTCTCACCATAACAATGGTCATACGTCAGTCAAACATGGGCTACCATGTTGCACAAACTTAAACCCAGGCCCTGCCCAACCTGAATGAATTCCCACAATATCCAAGCGTTGGCTGAAAATCTACATTTTTAAAATATGGTTTTTAGTGGGCATGATAATTAACAAGGAGGCAACTTGATATAGCCCAACTCTGATCGATTTCATTTGAATTTTTACATTGCAAACAGTGACAATTATTTGTCATGCCAGAGAGGTACCCGGATCTAGGCAAATAGGTGCCGGAATTCCAAAACGGAGAAGTTTCAGATCCTGTTCCGGCAGGATTCGGCTCAAATTAAGAACTGATCAGAGCAAATATCATAATCGACTGATAGCTCTCTTATCCCTAGATTCTTTAATGATAAAGATCAGTGACCAAACCCTTTGAGTAACCATGTCTGTCTAATATTCTATGCAGTTTGTTGTGGTAGCGATGATCCACGATAGAGGCCATATGCCCACCCACATACTGATCTTAAATGTAGATTAAATTGATTTTACATTTTAAAATGTAATGAATTGTGGAAAAACCAAATAAATTGACCTTAAACGTAGAATAAGGACAAAAGACGCACCATGTAATTGAAATGTAGCCCTTAGGTCATCGCAATACAATAAGAATACACACATAATCCAAAAAGTTTTAAAAACTAGAAATTACAAAATGTCAGAATGAGCAATATGAGAATGGGCAATGTATGCATTCTAAAAGTATTCAGACCCATTGACCTTTTCCACATTTTGTTACATTACAGACGTATTCTAAAATGGATTAAATTATTGTTTCCCCCTCATCAATCTACACATAATAACCTGTAATGAAAAAGTGAAAACTGGTCTTTAGACATTTTTGCAAATGTAAAAAAAAAAAAAAAAAAAAAAAAGTATTTACATTTACAAGTATTCAGACTGTTGCTATGAGACTCGAAATTGAGCACAGGTGCATCCTGTTTCCATTGATCATCCTTGAGATGTTTCTACAACTCTATTGGAGTCCACCTGTGGTAAATTCAATTGATTGGACATTATTTGGAAAGGCAAACACTTGTCTATATAAGGTCCCACAGTTGACAGTGCATGTCAGAGCAAAAATCAAGCCATGAGGGCAAAGGAATTGTCCGTAGAGCTCCGAGATGGGATGGTGTCGAGGCACAGATCTGGGGAAGGGTACCAAAAAATGTCTGCAGCATTGAAGGTCCCCAAGAATACTGTGGCCTCCATCATTCTTAAATGGAAGAAGTTTGGAACCACTAATACTCTTCCTAGAGCTGGCCAGCAATCAGGGGGAGAAGGGCCTTGGTCAGGGAGGTGACCAAGAACCCGATGGTCACTCTGACAGAGCTCCAGAGTTCCTCTGTGGAGATGGGAGAACCTTCCAGAAGGACAACCATCTCTGCAGCACTCCACCAATCAGGCCTTTATGGTGGATGGGCCAGACGGAAGCCACTCTTTAGTAAAAGGCACATGGCACATGACAGCACTTGGAGTTTGCCAAAAGGCACCTTAGTACTCTGACCATGAGAAACAAGATTCTCTGGTCTGATGAAACCAAGATTGACCTTTTTGGCCTGAATGCCAAGCGCCACGTGCTGGAAACCTGGCACCATCCCTACGGTGAAGCATGGTGGTGGCAGCATCATGCTGTGGGGATGTCAGGATCGAGGGAAAGATGAACGGAGCAAAGTACAGAGAAATCCTTGAGGAAAACCTGCTCCAGAGTGCTTAGTACCTCAGACTGGGGAGAAAGGTTCGCCTTCCAACAGGACAACGACCCTAAGCATACAGCCAAGACAACGCAGGTGTGGCTTTGTGACAAGTCTCTGAATTTCTTTGAGTAGCCCAGCCAGAGCCCGGAAGAGAGATACCTCAAAAGAGAACCTGTGCAGCAACCCTACCCATCCAACCTGACAGAGCTTAAGAGGATACCTGTACAAAATAACAAAACGAAACGTGAAGCTATACAAACGAGTGCTGACAGGCAACTACACATAGACGAGAACCCACGCACACCAAAAGGAAAATGTCTACCTAAATATGATCCCCAATCAGAGACAACGATAAACAGCTGCCTCTGATTGGGAACCATATCAGGCCACCATAGACATACATATACCTAGACCTACAAAAACCTAGACTTACAAAAAACCCTAGACAATACAAAAACTAATGTAGCCACCCTAGTCACACCCTGATCTAACCAAAATATAAAGAAAACATAGATCTCAGGTCAGGGCGTGACAGTAACAACCTCCCCTGACCCTTTCATATGTAACTATGGTTACTATCTCCATATCATTCTCAATGTATAATGTCTATCCATAACATTCAACTTTTATAATTGAAATACTGTAGTAGATGGTTTGGTTAGAATCAGTACTGCCTTCCTGTATTCTGTAGGCTACTGTCAGTCCTGACCTAGAAATGCCTTGTGTTTTCTGGATCAGTGGTATTGACAGTGTTCCTGGAGTTGGTGGCGTTGTGGCGTGGGTTCTCGGGTCCGCCATGGTAGCGATGGACCATTTTATAATAACACTATATACTGTACTCTAGGTTCTGGTACTGTAGATTGGAGATTTTATCATTCTGTCTTTACAGTTTTTTGTTTTGCCTAGCCTGATCTACCTGACCAACTCAAATCACTTCAGAGTAACATCAAATCAAGTAATTTAGCTTATTACTTTGATGTGGGATTGGGGATGTGCACAGTATAGGCCCAATATCAATCAAATATAACATTTATTTGAATTGTACAATAAAAACTGTTTTTGTTTGTTGAACAATGTTTGCCAAAACACTCTCAAAAGCTTCAACTGGAAAGAGGCAGAATGTTTGTATGTGTTTTTTTTCAACTGCAAGCTGGCTAAATGAGCTGGGTTTAATTCACTTAGATGACTTGGGTATGCAATTTAAAGTACAGTGCATTTGGAAAGTATTCAGACCCTTTGACTTTTTCCACATTTTGTTACGTTACAACCTTCTTCTAAAATGGATTAAATCGTTTTTTTCCCTCATCAATCTACACACAATATCCCATAATGACAAAACAGAAACTGTTTTTTAGAAATGTGTGCAAATTTATTTAAAAAATATTAAACTGAAATAACACATTTACTGTGGTATTCAGACCAATGGTATTCAGACCATTTGCTATGAGACTCGAAATTTAGCTCCGGCTAAAGAGATGTTTCTACAGCTTAATTGGATTCCACCTGTGGTAAATTCAATTGATTGGACATGATTTGGAAAGGCACACACCTGCCTACATAAAGTCCCGTAGTTGACAGTGCATGTCAGAGCAAAAACCAAGCCATAAGGTCGAAGGAATTGTCCGTAGAGCGGCGAGACAGGATTGTGTCGAGGCACAGATCAGGGGAAGGGTGCCACATTTCTTTTGCAACATTGAAGGTCCCAGAGAAAACAGTGGCCTCCATTATTCTTAAATAGAAGTTTGGAACCACCAAGACTCTTCCTAGAGTGATGCTCACCATCCAACCGGACAGAGCTTGAGAGGATCAGAGAAGAATGGGAGAAACTCCCCAAATACACGTATGCCAGCTTGTAGCATCATTCCCAAGACTTGAGGCTGTAATCGCTTCCAAAGGTGCTTCAATAAAGTACTGAGTAAAGGGTCTGAATACTTATGTGAATGTGATATTTAAGGTTTTTTTATTTGATAAATTTGCTCAAATGTAGAAAAACTTGTTTTTGCTTTCTCATTATGGGGTATTGTGTGTAGATTGATGAGGAGGCAACGATTTAATCCATTTTAGAATAAGGCTGTAACGTAACAAAATGTGGAAAAAGTCAAGGGGTCTGAAAACCTTCCGAATGCACTGTCTGCCAGGTGGAGAACATTCAGTCTTATTGGTATTCTGGTTACAAATGCGCAAGTTAATGGTTTGTAAACATATTCAACACGTAGATTGAAGTCTCTCCACAAATTGTCATTTTAACACGTAGGAGGCACATGTTTTCCTGCAACTTTCACTTTCACATTTATCTGTCACAGTGCAGACATTTTAACTATGAAATGGCGGACTCTGCATCATTCAGAGACGAAGGTAAGAGCAGTAAAACCTCAACAATATATATATATATATTGGCCTGATGTTCATCAAATCTTGTAACGTATCATTCATATTGTTGGCCTACATTTCTAACTGAATTTGCCAAACTGGCAAAATATTATTTTTTGGGGCGCATATTGGGCAACTGCTCTTCGTCTAGTATGGCCTACAACACTCTATGCTGTATCTTTGGAAAATCATTTACCGGAAATATCTCAAACAAGGGGTTCTGGAGAAGGCCATCATCAGGCAGGCACCATATTATTGTTTTACAGTTTATTTATAAAAATGTAATACCTGAATGTTAATAATCTAAATGGCACGGGTCTGTGTCGGAACTGATAAGATTGTCACGGTTCTGTAGGTGTAATTTTAACTGATTTGTCCGGAAGCGCCCGTACAGATCCGAACGCGACTGCTGCAGTAGAGAGAGAATTTTTTAATTTATGCTGCCAATTACACATCAAAGCGGCAACAGGCTACAGTCATAGAGCCTCCGCGTGTGGCAAAAGTTAGGAGATATAGAATAAATGTAAAATGGAATTAAAATGACGAATGTCGGTAAGGCAGCCCCCGCACCTCTTATTCAGATGGGTTGGGTTAAAATGCGGAAGACACATTTCGGTTGAATGGATTCAGTTGAGTAACTCCCGGTGTCACCAGCTCACTGTACCGCCTAAGACAGCATAGTATCAAGATAGGCTAAAACTCCTTATCCAATAGAAATACCTGATCACACTTGTAGGCGATTTCATGGCAACGTTTGCAAGCTAAGCTCGTGCGCAGAAACAAGTCATTGGGGCTAAAGGTCGTCTGTGCGCATGTGCAGGACGTCAACTCAAAGGCACTCCTTTGATATAAAGTAGTTTTGACAAAAATAAAAACTTGCCAGATTGTCACTTTCACGAAGTTGGAGTAAATACATGTTCAAATACTTATTAAGACATCGGCTCGAATCTACGTTGTGCCTTTAGATTTCGAGAAAAGGAACAGCTAAGGAATCATTTTTCACTTCTCTCATTGACTTCTTTAACCCCATACCCCGGCTTGATCTACTTAGTCTGCTTCGCAAGCTTTGCGAAGTAAAAAAGTTGTCACGACGTGCACCCGTGCTGCTCTGTCAACGTGACTCAGCTGCCTGTGCTGCATCACTCAATTTCAATTTAATGGCTTTATTGACATGGGAAACATACGTTAACATTACTAAAGCAAGTGAAGCAGATAATAAACAATAGTGAAATAAACAATAAAAATGAACAGTGAACATTACACTCACAGAAGTTCCAAAGAATAAAGACATTTCAAATGTCATATTATGTATATATACAGTGTTGTAACGATGTGCAAATAGTTAAAGTACAAAAGGGAAAATAAATAAACATAAATATGGGTTGTATTTACAATTGTGTTTGTTCTTCACTGGTTGCCCTTTTCTTGTGGCAACAGGTCATAAATCTTGATGCTGTGATGGCACGCTGTGGTATTTCACCCAATAGGGAGTTTAATAAAATATGCTTTGTTTTCTAATTCTTTGTGGGTCTGTGCAATCTGAGGGAAATATGTGTCTCTAATATACATTTGGTAGGAGGTTAGGAAGTGCAGCTCAGTTTCCACCTCATTTTGTGGGCAGTGTGCACATAGCCTGTCATCTCTTGAAAGCCAGGTCTGCCTACGGCGGCCTTTCTCAATAGCAAGGCTATGCTCACTGAGTCTGTACATAGTCAAAGCTTTCCTTAAGTTTGGGTCAGTCACAGTGGTCAGGTATTCAGCCACTTTGTACTCTCTGTTTAGGGCCAAATAGCATTCTACATTGCTTTGTTTTTTTGGGGGTTAATTATTTCCAATGTGTCAAGTAATTATCTTTTTGTTTTCTCATGATTTGGTTAGGTCCAATTGTGTTGCTGTCCTGGGGCTCTGTGGGGTCTGTTTGTGTTTGTGAACAGAGCCCCAGGACCAGCTTGCTTAGGGGACTCTTTTCCAGGTTCATCTCTCTGTAGGTGATGGCTTTGTTATGGAAGGTTTGGGAATCACTTCCTTTTAGGTGGTTGTAGAATTTAACTGCTCTTTTCTGGATTTTGATAATTAGCAGGTATCGGCTTAATTCTGCTCTGCATGCATTATTTGGTGTTTTACGTTGTACCCGGAGGATATTTTTGCAGATTTCTGCATGCAGAGTCTCAATTTGGTGTTTGTTCCATTTTGTGAATTCTTGGTTGGTGAGCGGACCCCAGACCTCACAACCATAAAGGGCAATGGGTTCTATAACTGATTCAAGTATTTTTAGCCAGATCCTAATTGGTATGTTGAATTTGATGTTCCTTTTGATGGCATACAAGGCCCTTCTTGCCTTGTCTCTCAGCTCGTTTTGTGAACGCTGCGTGTAACACATCCGGTGTCAGGATAAATAAAAAGCAAGGTCTGCTAACTTTCTTTAATTATGTTTAATTACCGCAAACAATGAATGGCAAATGCAATTTTCGTATATACGGGTTCACTGTATCTCCGCGCAGGGTAGATCAGAGAACTGGCAGGAAGTACGTAAACAGCTGTTCTTATACCGTGATGACGTAGTTCCAACGCGTCTGTTGGCCTATCATAGTAGAGGCTGAGCACGGTTTAAAACTCCGCCTTTGGGGGCACCCGGATTTGTCCAAGCCCCTTTCCTTTGTCCACATCTGGTTGCTGGGTAGATTAGCTCCGTCTTGTGTCTCCCCCTTGACTCTTCACTCAAACAATTCCTAATATGGTACTGATCAGTGTCCTAACTCCCTGGTTGGCCTAGAGAGATGCACCCCTCCCCTCTCCAGCTTGACCACAGCTTTTATGGCCTGTCACTCAATGTTGGTCAGTCTACACACCTACATCTGTATTGTTTGTGTGTGTGTGTGTGTGTGTAACAAAACAATATTCATCTTCAAACAATATGCTAGCAGGCTATAGTGCATAAACATAAATCCTAACAGTTTACAGCTTTGTGGAAGTTACCTGTGGCGCTGATGTTTAGGCCGAGGTATGTATCGTTTTTTTGTGTGCTTTAGGCCAACAGTGTCTAGATGGAATTTGTATTTGTGGTCCTGGCAACTGGACATTTTTTGGAACACCATTGTGTTTGTCTTACTGAGATTTACTGTCAGGGCCCAGGTCTGACAGAATCTGTGCAGAAGATCTAGGTGTTGCTGTAGGCCCTCCTTGGTTGGGGACAGAAGAACCAGATCATCAGCAAACAGTAGACATTTGACTTCAGATTCTTGTAGGGTCAGGCCGGGTGTTGCAGACTGTTCTAGTGCCCTCGCCAATTTGTTGATATATATGTTGAAGAAGGTGGGGGTCAAGCTGCATCCCTGTCTCACCCCACGGCCCTGTGGAAAGAAATGTGTGTTTTTTGCCAATTCTAACCACACACTTGTTGTTTGTGTACATGGATTTTATAATGGGGTGGCAGGTAGCCTAGTGGTTAGAGAGTTGGGCCAGTAATTGAAAGGTTGCTGGATCAAATCCCTGAGCTGACAAGGCAAAAATCAGTTGTTCTGCCCCTGAACAAGGCAGTTAACCCACAGTTCCCCGGTAGGCCGTCATTGTAAATAAGAATTAGATTTTAACTGACTTGCCTAGTTAATTTAAGGTTACATTTTTACAAAAAAATATTTATTTCTTATTACAAATGTTGTCTTCACAAGAATGTTTATATGACATAAAGTTAGCTTAACGATAACCTACACAGCTACTCAATAAAAAATGATTTCAGAAGAAAATAAGTAGCAGGAGCACTTCAGGTATTCTACAAGAACCACAGGTGTTCTTGGAGGGGAATCAGGGTGTCTGACCTGATGAAGCTGATATGCGTTGGTGTATTTGAATAATGTTTTAGCCCATACATTTTAACTTTCAAACCCTCACGAGTACCTGGACTGATTTTTTAAAATGCAACTTAGCACCTATTTGTGGTTGTAATTGTTCCATTTTTCTTTAAAAAATTTTTTTCAGTTAGTCTTTAAATCACTCATTTAATACTACCCTGAGTTCCACATATTCAATTCAAGCAACAATCAACATTAACAACTTTACAAAATACTGATGCTTGTGTTAATTTGATGTGTTTTCAGTCTCAAATCCAGGGGCCCAGAAACGCAACAGTATGGAATTACCCCCAAAGAGTGAGTGATCAATAAAATATCAACCTGATTTATTTCAACTGATTTTTGATTTCTCTAGATTGTAGTTGTGGATTGATGTTGTTATGTTGTAATATGGTGCGTAATGTTCATGGTGTTATACTGAAAGATAAGCAAACAAAAATGTTAGTGTCAACATTTTCAACAATGTTTTCCAGCAGACATTTTAAATAAGGTTGTGGTGGTGTTTATGTTACAGTGTCTGAAAGTCCTACAGAGCTAAGGATTGTGCTGCTCGGCAAGAATGGCTCTGAGAAGAGTGCTGTTGGGAACTTCATCCTGAACACAGTGGCATTTGATCCCAACTTTGTACAAAACCACTGTGAGAGAGCCAGGGGTCAGGTGGAGGGAAGACACATAGCTGTAATCAACACTCCAGACCTGTTAGACCCTCACATCTCACATGACAAACTCTCAGAGGAACTGCGTTGCTGTGTCACTCTGTCTAAACCGGGACCTCATGTGTTCCTGTTGGTGCTGCAGCCTGAGGAGTTCACACAGGAAGAGGGAGACAGAATCAGGACAATCCTAGACACCCTCAGTGACCGGTCCTTTGACTACTCAATGGTACTGACAACTCATGAAGACAAGAGGGGACACATGGATGAGGATCACCCTCTGAATCAGATGGTCAGAGCCTGTAGAGGGAGGCAGCACCTCATGCACCTCAGTGACCACACTCAACTTATGGCAGATATTGACAAGATTGTAAAGGAGAATGGAGGAGACTATCTCACCTGTGAGATATTTGAAGATAGTTCAAGTGGCATGTTACAAGGGAAAGAGGAAATCAACAGGAGTAAAACTGATGGAAGCCTCAAATCTTCCTCTGAGGAAGAACTTGGAAAGGATATTTTGGAACAAGGTGAATCAGCACAATTGGACAAATGGGAGAAAATTAGAGAAATTGGTAAGTATACAGAACACTGACATAAGTTATAATGAGATGAGCATTGAATACAACTGACAATTAACTTCTGTTTCATTATGACTGGTTTAAATTGACTGCGAAGAGGAAGTCACTGAAATTGATTATGTCAACTTTTTTTCAGGACTGGTATCACTTAAGGAAGAAAGACTGAAGCCATTAAGCAGACATGACAAATGTGGGTAAAATGTAGTAGTTAAACACCATAATACAACTATTTGTTAATTAAGAGGGAGAGCTACAGCTCAGAAGGATTTGTCATTAGGACACATTTTCATTACTTTCATTATTTTTGTTTTTCAAAATGGACAGATGGTACAAAATCTGTGTAAGTAGACGTGACGTTGAAAGAAAATATAGAAAAGGTTTCTTAATGACTTATTCACCATTTCAATATTCTGCCGACCTCCATTCCCAACGTGTTTGTATCTCTGAGGTCCTACTGTACTTTATAGTATAATGCTCATGTCATTGTTTTGTTTTAATACTTTTATCGATTAGAATGTGGTATGAGTTCACAGTTCATAAACCAACAGTATCTATCAATTTGAGGTCATTGCTCCCTCTGGTGGATACAAAAAGAAATGATGCTCAACATGCTTAGTGCAGAGATTTGCCGTATTGTGGCCATTAAACGTGACGCAATGGAGTACAATGTGAGGGATTCCACGGAAATCACTGAGCAAAATAACATTCTGGAACTGTACTGGCTCAATATTACTGACTACTACTGTCAAGCTTTTTTACAACAAGTATTGGGAGTCAAGCTTTGTTAATTCGCAACAGGGACAATCCTCCAGTATAAACATTTGGTTAACAGGTCAACTACATTATGTTTCATATGTATATCCTTATACTAATCAATGTGTACATGTGTTTTACAGTGTCTTCACTCAGGATTGTGCTTCTGGGGAAGAATGACGACAAGAAGAGTACAGTGGGTAACATGATCCTACAGAAAGAGGCTTTTAGGCCTGCTCATTTCTTCAACTATAAACAGCCATGTGATTCAGCCAGTGGGGAGGTGAATGGCAAGTCTGTTACTGTTGTAAAGACTCCAGACTTCTTTGCTCCACGTCTGACTGTGCAGTCCCTGATGGAGGAGATGGAGAAATGTAAGTCCCTCTCTGCTCCTGGGCCTCATGGGGTCCTGCTGGTGTTGAAGCCTGAGGGGTTCACAGAGGAGAACAGAAACACATTCAAGTTGATCCTGAGCATATTTGGTAAAGAAACCTTCAAGTACTCAATGGTGATCATTACTCACCGCAAGGGAGTCACAAGAAATCCTCATCTGAGACAAATGATCGAAGAATGTGGAGGAAGGCATCATGAAATGTACAAACAAGGAAGTGACCACAAAGAGTTAACTGAAAAGATAGAAAAGATGGTAGAGGAGAATGAATGGAGATACCTCACCTCCAATGAAGAGACAACACATGATACCATGACACCAAAGGCTCAGAGACTGAACGTGGTTCTGTGTGGCAGAAGAGGAGCCGGGAAGACTTCTATAGCCAATGCCATACTGGGTCAGACAGAGTCCAGTCCAAAGTCCAGCTCCTCCTCAGTGTGTGTGAAGAGAGAAGGAGAGGTGTGTGGTCGGCCTGTCACCCTCATCGAGCTGCCTGCTCTGTATGGAACACATCTCACTCAGGAGGAAGTGATGCGTGAGACTTTCCACTGTGTCTCTCTCTGTGACTCTGGAGTCCATGCTTTCCTCCTGGTCGTACCTTTGGGTCCACTCACTGATGAAGACAAAGGAGAGTTGGAGGCCATCCAGAAGATTCTCAGCTCACGAGTCAATTACTTTTTCATGGTCCTGTTTAGACAGGATAACATTCCAGTTGATAAAACTGCAGTTGACTTTGTGGAACAAAATGCAGACACAAAGCAACTGATCAAGATATGCGGAGGGCGGTATAAAATCTATGATGCTTTGAAAATTGATAACGCCAAGCAGACGACAGAACTTGTAGCAGAAATAGTCAAAATGATGGATCAGAACAGAACCTGCTACACTCTGTACATGTACATGGAGGCTAAACACCAATCAGAACTGGAGGAAAAGAACAGAAGAATCAAGGATTTAGAGGAGAGAATCAGGAACATGTCAC